>NC_092459.1:34836383-35182633 GCF_047495875.1 Pithys albifrons albifrons
CAGATTTCCCACCCAGCCAGCAAAATCCCTGCAAGGACTGCCTCAAAAATGCAAATGTTCAAATAATGCCTGCTCCCTTCTGGAGGGAGAGGCAAACCTGAGGTGTTCAAGGAGTGGAGCCACTTGCCTGATGTCCTTATCTGAGACTGAACCTGGAGCACTGGAATGTGTACAAAGAAATTATTGATCAGCAGGGTGATGCTTCATCACTGCACAAATTCCCAGAGATATATGGGGATGTGGGCCTGCTACGCACAGGACAGAAGGTCTTGGTTCATTGATTAAACATACAATGCAGTCCTCAAAGGTAGCAGTTCAGAAGGCAGCGGAGCATAAGCCCTACAAAGTAGCTTTGAAACCAGGAAACAAAATGAAAGAGAGCTTCATCTTTGCAGCAATCAGCAGAAGATCATGCCCTGGCATATGAGGCTAAGACCAAAGGCAGGATTAAAAGAATATAGCCCCTGCCTGACTGGGGTTAGGAAAGCGGAAAGAAACAGTTTATGAGCAAGACTGATCTCCAACGCTTTCCAGTGCAATTAATAAAGGTGGTGGAAACAAGCATCTTTCTAATTAAGACAGAAAAAATAGACGAATGAGAATGGTTTGAATCCCAGATAAACAGAATGGCTAAGAGGATGATAAGGTTGAATGTAACAGGTGGCAAGGCTGGGTGCTGGGTACAAGTAACTTTGCCCTCTCCCTTCCATCTGTCCAGTGAGTCAGTTCATGCTGGCAGAAAACAGAGGATACAGGAGTTAAAAGCAGATGATAACGATCATGAAGAAAAAACATTGGAAATAATTGTGAAAGCACTGGAAAGAAGCATTTGTAAGACACATCAAAAAGAGTTCAATGTACACATGCATGGAGGCTGTATGCAAACCATAGTTACTCATGTCTCCTTGGGCGTTTACCAGAACCCCATATGAATACAAGAAATAGTCTTCTGACTACACCTGTCCATGGGTGGCAAAGGAAATTAGATGCCACTAACACAGTAGCCCCATGGAAGCATTGAACATGGTTGTCAGGCTCCTGACAAGCAGCTGACTATGCTCTGGGTCCTGTTCCCTCAAGAGTGATCTGAGTCTGCTGGAGAAAGAAGATCCTTCACACCGTTTAGATCCACAATGTTCCATGGTCTCTCCAAACACTTGGGAACTGCACTGAGCTCAGTAGCATCTACAGATGGATAAATGGTTTGGCTAGATCACTCCTTCCAGCAAATAAGGCTTTTTTGAATGCTGTTTTCTGTATATGCTGTTTCCAGGTCCATAGAAAAGGTGTGATTGCTGGCAGACTTGCCTGCACTGCATCACAATTCTTTCCATCCAAGAGGACCTTCCACGGAGTGCAAGAAGCCAGCTGGACTGTTTCATGCATTTTCCAAACAACCTGTTTCCACATCATCCTGAGCCTTTTGATAACCTGGATGCTCCAACAACTTCAAAAGGATGCCAGCCACAGGAATAACACCACAACCCTTGAATAATTACCCTGTGATTTCATGTCCTTTGCTGAAGGCACAGTGGCATCCTCCATCCTAGTTTTTCTAAGAACACATAATGCTATAATTTGGTACATTGTAAGGGTTTGAGGGAATCCCAGAGGGAAGTTTTTTATATTACATTAACCAAAAGGGGAATTGAAATTGCAGTTTTGTACTTCCTCTATTGAGTCAGACTGTCAGGCTCATGCAAAACCACCAAAGAGACCTGTCAATAAACCACAGATGTGATCTTTCTATCTTTCCATTGCAAAAGCTGTTTTGCCTGATGGCCTTAAATTGGTTTTCTGCAGTTAACCCCATTATTGTCTCCACTGCCTCTTTCCTCTCACTATCAAACCAAAGGAAGCTTTTACTTTGTTCTTTAAATATTATCTTTCTTAAGCTACTGCAACATTATGTAATGCACAAATTTCAGTAGCTCTTTGGAAAGATGGTAATTTTAAGTCTTTCCCAGTATTTAAAGTCTTATGTCATTATTTACAATATCTAGTCTTTTTCTGTAACTTATCATGTTATGAGTTACCATCAAAAAGACAGGCAATCACCTGTATCTGGAAATAGGTCTTCTGCTCAGGTGTGTGTAGGACTCTGTAGGTGCTTTACGTTCATGTGAAGCTCCACTGACCCAGAATCACTCATCTAACTCTGTGTTCCATGTCCTGACACAGACGTGACAGTAAGCTCTGTTCAAGGGCCATCCTTAGTACTGACTGAATGTAAAGAACTAACAAACTCAGCAGAAACTTAAGACATGCCTCTATACTTTTCCATAGGGTGACGGTGGTGCTGTCATACCCAACAGCAGCTAAACAAAGGCTCTACATGTTGTGTTCATTTATCGGGATACGTGACTGTGAGGACAGCTGTGTCACAGCAACAAGGAACTACAACTGCTAGTACTTCACTTGCAGCCCCATGTCATGCACACTTTAACCTTCTCACAAACTGATGAAGGCTGAAAAATCATTAACACATTTTTTTCCTTCTCTTAACATATTTGATCATGGCTAGAAATTTAAAGACGCTAACAGATGCGTTATTACCTCAAGTTTTGTGATGTTTGATGACTGACATGAACACCATTGAGCAGGAGAAAAACACTAAGTTACTAAAAAAATTACTGGACCCAAACAGAAATCACATATTATTAACATTTAGCTGCAATCCAATTCTAGAACCTCATTTTCTCTTACTTACAAAACTAGTGTAACCCAAAGCACTGATGTTTTAGTCCCAAAGTAACTTTAAGTTAATTTTCAAAGTGAAAACTTTGACAGAATGGAAGGAGAAGGGAAAGAGAATGAAGTGGAGAGAAGCAAAAAGGAATGTCAAAAAATATGCAATTGTTCCTCTTTAACAGTATATAAAAAATATATTACCTCTTCTGTTCAACAAGAATCAGAGAAACTGCAGGATGGTGTTTGAAGGTGAGCTGTCCTTAATGCTTGGATGTAAGTTGCCAAAATTGATGTATGAAAAGGTGCATCTTTCTTTTATACCAGTAAAAGCTAGATCATATTGCTCGCCCACATCTAAGCCATTGGATCAACTGTACATTTTCTGTAATGACTGAACATCACTTTATGTAATTACCAGCCCACCATGCTGATCTTATCTTCAATCTGACTTTCATAAAGATTTTTTTCCTTACATAACGAAACAAAGGTCAGATAGAGCGCACAAACTCAGTGCTGTATTAGTTTCCTGAGGAACTCAAACACTGAACATCCTTCTTTTTTGCTGGTTTTCAGTGAACAGAATCTCACTTTTAAAAAAGGACAAATTACTAAGGTTTTCTAACACTTCTTATTAAATTGGAGAGTACTACTAAAAAAAAACCAAACAAAAAACCAGCATGAAACACTTCAATACTAATGACTTTGTTGCACCAGAGAATAAAAAATAAAGAGCGGCAGTGATCTATACAAACATTTAGAAGGATAATCTCCATTTGAATCTAATGTCCAAAAATGAATACATGGAAAAACATAGTACAATCACCTCTATAAAGCTAAGATTTCTGGCAAAATCTTATCTTGTTTTTAGAGTAAAGTTAATGCAATGAAGGTGTTTCTGAAAACTGCACCAGGATGTAGATTTTTAAGGCTCAGGGATTTGTAAGTCCTCAATTTCAGGTAACAGAATCTGTGTCGATGCTGGCTAAATAAGATAGGCCCCAGTTTGCCTTGGCACCGAGGCCAAGCAGCACAGCATTCAACATTTCCCTTCCTCTCCTCCAAGGTGAGGCAAACATCCAAATGCCTATTGGGAACAACCCCTGGCAATGTCAACAGCCCTGAAGTGTTTTCAGGTTCTGGCGACTTGAGGGAGGTTCAGTTCATATGTCAGAAGTTCACTGCAGAAGTTAACTGCCTAAACCCTGGTTACTCACTGCGGACTGCCTTTATAATCAATTGAGAGAAACAGCCATAAACAACTACTTCAATACAAGATTATGCACTTTTCCAGTGCACCTATTTTTCATCACTGAGAATCTAAGGTTCTACCCACAGAAATGGTTTTATAAATGTTTTACAGCTTGAAAAAAATTCCTTAACTTCTGCTTTGTGTCATGCACTATTGGAGATGCAATATCGAAAGAGAACTCTTACAGCTTCTTGCGTTCCTATAAAAATGAAGCTTTGATTTGCAGAACAATCAGTCTCTTACAAAATGTTTATTGTATAGTTGGGTTTGGTGAATGGCACCTGTGCAGATTTCTGCTGTTCAGTTTTCTTATCCCTTGCCTCGACTCTCTTTTTAATAACAACAACACCCATAAACTCTGTTAGCTATTTCAGACACATTTATGGGAACCTTATCACCTCTGTCTTCATTAACAACCTTATCTCCTACAAGGTGTCAGACACCATTTTCTCTTCCATTTGTTCAACTGATCACTGTAACAAAGTTAAACTCAAAGCAATTGTCCCCAGCTTGCTATTGGCTTCTCTTTCACAACAGAAGATGGATTTCTGCACCTGTAAGCTCCTCTGGTGTTTTGAACAATAAGTGCTAGTCTAATAAAAGATAAATTAAAAAAAAAGTCTTTCTCCCTACACTTGCTCTCCCTTGCCTAATTTAATAATGAAAGCATACAGTTGAAATTTGAAAGCTATCAGTAAACATAGTTTACTGAGAAATGTTCCCCTGGAAAATAGAAGTTTAGTATTTCTTGTCATTCAAAAGAAATTGACAAAAATTGCTGAAGTTTATAGAGTGCCTCTGTCCTGCCATTTCATACTCATCCCAGCTTGAAGTCCTACAGGAAACACAGGATGGCTTGTCATGCTTCATGAAAACTAGAAAAACAATCTTCATAATCAGGAAAATAAGTAATTCTTTTATTGTATATTCATATTTGGTATTTATTTATCTATGCTTTGTAGCATAACATCAACTAGTAAAAAGCAAAAGCCATACAAAATATTATTTCTCTAGAAGGACTCCAGCACAGTGACAATGTTACCCCACAGCAAAGGAGAAAAATAAAAGTCCCCACAACCTGGTACTCTTGCCCTATCAGAATGTATTACGAATAAATCTTGCAAAGTCAATGGAATTACACTGGTATAAAAGATAGTTTAAAAAAAGCTCCTATTTTTATTAAGAGGATTTCTTATTTTAGCCGTTCCAAATCTCCAACTAAAAATACTTGGTCAAATCTGTCTTAATGTGTAACTGAATGAGAAATGAGAGAATGCTCACTGTGTTGGTGGGGGACAGTTTATTAAAAAAGGTATTCTTAAATCCCTTAGCAATACTCTCACAGATTTGGGGTTTTTGCCACACCAATATTATGATTTTATGGTCTATACAAGTATATGGATGAAAATATAGGTAAATATGTGCACCAACGTGGACCATCAAATATGCTTTGCCAAGATCAGTATTATGCCATTCTGAGTTAGAAAAATGCAACAAACTACTAAAATTTTCAAGTTTCTTTGAGGCCACTATGTTCCAAAATTGGACTGGGACTCTATTAAGGAACATAAGTGAAACTAAATATAGTACTTCTTAATGCTGAAATCAGTGTGAGCTCTGCACCTGAATATTATAGAGTTTCAGAACTTTTTGCGCTTTTCTAGGAGCTGGGTTCCTACAGCTCCTTCCCTGGCTTTCTCTGGAAAGGAGAGTTCACGTCTCTTCCCTGGCTCTGCCAGATGCTGTCTCCGGGTATCTGTCCTACTTCCCTACTTAGCGGTATCTGCTTATCTGCAGGCTGCTTCCGGATGCCGCCTCTCGCTCACTGAAGGAAGGCTCTTCTACTTTGCCACTCAGCACTGACACCCACTGTCAGTAAAAGACTGGGAAAGGGCTTCCTTGCTTCAGAAAACAAACCCTTCTATTCAAAATAAGTCTACTCAATCAACAGAAATGCACCCTCCAAGTGCGGTCACAGATTAGCACCATTAAACAAAATCTGACTACTTTAATAAGGGGAATACGAGGTTTGGATATACCTTACCCCAGCAGAAAAGACAGTAGAAAGCACATGCACCTCTTTTTTTTTTTTTTAAATTACTGCTATGTTCACCAGAACCATGTCTGCCTTTCCTACTGGTTTTCCTTTTTTTCTTTCTAAGGTAAGCAAACGAGAAGGAACAACCTTTAAATTCAAGTTTTAATAGCATTTTTGTCTCGGATCAACAAAGAACTTGAGTTTTGGAAGCTTGGTTTTTCAATAATAAATAAATTACATTTTAGGAATTCCTCCAAATGCTGGCAAAATCCCCCCTTCATAGTTTGTGCAAAATCAGAAAACTGCAGCCCTTCATCTGAGAGAAAAGAAGGCTCACCAAATGCCAGAAACTCATCTTTCCTTCTCGCTTGCAGTCTTTGAATACCTCCTTAGCATCATTGTCCAGCCTGCACCAGACCCTGCAGCAGAAGGCATCCCGAAGCACTGGTACCATCTCTCGCATGGTGGTGTCACTTCCTTAATTTCGCATCCTACCTTTCAGACATTCCAGGAACAGAATGGCTCCCACATACCACAAGCTGCTCTGCACTGGCACAGGCAAATTATCAGAGTTGCTGAAGAGAGAGAACAACAAAAGGCCCCACAAGAATGAGTGAGAATATATCCCAGAGAGAAAATTTTTCAGGGGATTCAAGGAAAAACAGAAACAACTTGAGTGTTAAACAAAACATAGGCAGGTATTTCAATATTTCACTGAGTCTTCCTACTCCTTTCCAATTTGCTCCAAATTTTTTCAGCTGCCTTCCATCTATTCCCAGAGGCAGCAACACCAGCTCAGTATATATACATGTAAAAAAGGCTCCCAAGGCAACAGAAAATACAGATACACACCATAAAGTACTCTTGTCTGCTGAAATACGGAGAAATATGGAGAGTGAAAGTCAAATTTTCTGTTCTCTTACAGATGTTTTCACCTGATTAGTTAAAATTATCTCTCAAAACAATACTTTTCAACCTTATCCTCCTTTGCTTAAAATTCATGGGAGTTGTGCCATTATTTCAAATGACACTGGATCAGGACTTTTAAGATTAGCTATTACTGTTCTCAAGCTTCAATCAAACATTGATTATTCTGAGATAACAAGGCTTTCAGTACTTATTGCACATAAATAATTGACTGAAAAGCCTCTCCTATTCTAGAACCACAAAGACGGTTCACTAATACATATTTTTTTATTTTTTAAAGGAATTAATATTACAAATTATGGCACTTGAGAAACATGTGCAATAAATATTATTTCATGAAAACTAAATAAAAACTGTGTGACTGATGAAAAACAGAAATATTACAAGGAATAGATATACTTTATTCACCTTTCTTACTGCAAATTGTCAAGGTCAAACTGTTTAATCATTGCTTGTTATTGGGCAACTTCTGGTACTAATAGGATGATGGCTTGTGTTTAGCTCTGTTTTCATGCTTCTTTTTAGAATAGGTTTATTTGAAATCAAATTCCATCGAGCAAATTTAGAATAGATAATATAATAATTCTCACAGCATTGTGAAACAGCAAACAAAATGTCATTAACATGTACATTTAACCTCAAGGCCTTTAGAGACTGTATTTGAATATTCTTTTATTCCACTTTTAATTAGTAAAAGTAACTACATCTCACATAATGACTAAATGAGCTCAAGAAGGTCAAGAAGGTCTATTCCTGTTACTTCTAACATTGCTGAGTTGAAGTAACCAGGTTTGTAAGACTCCTGAAACATTAAGTGCTTACTATCAGACAGAGGTAAAACACTGGACTACAAAGTCTATCAGTCAAACTGATTACATCAATGAATATTTTCCTGTACCATAAGGGTAGCCCTACAAGGATAGCACATGAGAGATAGATAATGCAGCCTTACTTTAAACATATTTCAGCATTTATCTTTTTTTTATGAAAAAGACCACCGCAAAAAAACCCCAAAAACATATGAGTGGATCTCTACATGCGAGTTTAGACCTGATAAATAGCCATGCAAAAGTGAAATGTATACTTCTAGTGCAGCTAAAACAAAGAAGCCTGATCAATAATGCTGGATGTCTCATTTATACAACTAGCAATTTCAGCAATTCCCATTATCTTATATAGTAATAATTGTTCAGACAATTAGCTGCTATCTTTCTCTAGCCCAAATCTGAACACTTTCATATGCTCATTTGTATTAACTCTTCTATTGATAGAGATTTCTATTGTCAATTGCTTTCACATTTCATAGAACTGTGTTTCTTGCTTTTTACAAATTAAAGCAGAAAAAATGCTTAAGTTCCTCAAATTCCAATCAAACTGCAGCAAGAAAGAAGTAGTCTACAGTGCTGATACCACAAAAAATGCACTGACATAGAAACTTAGCTAGAGAACTGTTTCTGAAGAAAACAGCCCATTTCTATCACACCAAGAGGATCATTATCAGCTTGCTGTTACCCTCTCTACTGCCACTGCACAGAGAAAACTGGCTGCCAGTTAATTTGGCTGAGCAAAAAATTCACCATACTTATGTTCCACATTGCAGCAACACCTAAGAAACCCACACAGAGAACAAGCAGAGACCGTTCCCTGCCCTGGAGAACTCACCATCTCATACTGGGTATGGAAGAGTAAAGCCATTCCCCTAAACTACTAATGTTCCACCCATTTAGGCATTTTTCTTAAGACATCAACAATAACTGATGGTCTGGGCTTCATCAAAATTTGCAGATGAGGCCTTAGGACTACATAGTACAGCAGGTCCAGTCCCACACTCAGTGATCTCCTCTGACCATACGTGTAAGCAATCCCTTCCCACAGCCACCTACCCTGTTGTAGGAACTGTGTGTAGCATTTGGTTCACATTTGCCAGAGACCTTCAGAGCAACTAATAAGGGAATTAAACACAGTATTTGTCTACCAATGTGACTTTGTACATGGAATATGGGCTAGAGCATTATAATTAATGCCATAGTGGAAAGTGTTGCCCACCTCCATACAGTTGTCTATCAGAAATTAAAAGGCCTTACATTTACATAATAACACTTCAAAATAGATCTTACAGTGCTTTCAAAGCTGGATATTGGAAGTTGATTTCCCATATTGTTGAAATTTAGCCACTCTCACAAGGCAGAACAATAGCCATTTTCTGCCAACACTATTACATGCCTGAACTCAGGGGCCATCAAGCCATCAAATTTACATCTGAAATTTAAGGTAAATACCTGTCTAACTATATTGAAAAGGTCTCAGCTGTAAATTTGGGGGGACGGAGAAGGCAGGGAAGGTGGTCTGAAAAACAGTAAAAATTTAAAACTGCTATTTTATGTTATTTTGTGATCCATGCTATTTCTTAAGGTAAGTTTAGAATACAAAAGGAAAGAGCTGAGAAATTATTAAACAAAATTTCCTAGTTCAAATGGTCTAGATGGTGCATGTGTCCTCTTCCCAGATATGAGAAATGCAGTGGGAAATGCTTCAGGTGATCACTCCCTGCTTCAAAATTCAGGAATTATTTTGTTCATGGAACTTTATGTGTGTGCTTCAATAAGCTGTCAAGATGTATAGATTATTAATATTTTACCCTTGTACAAGTGCACAGAAGGAGAAAAGATACCTCAGTGGGATTCAAATCCCCTCAGCTTCAGACATCTTCAGTACATATGGCCAATGTCCAAGCTGGTTGCCCTGGCTACCCCTACAGTCAGTGAAAAGACACAGGCATTTTCAGGGTGTCCACTCTATCTTAGCATTCTCCTTAAAATGAAATGAGTGATGCCCTGCAATTGCTAGTTTATCTCCACTGGCTATACACAGGTCACGAAAGCTGTCTTAGATAGCAATATCCATTTTTGAAGATATTCACAACTGACCAGAAGAATCCAGTCCAAAGCATCTTTAATGTTATACCTAATATGCCTCAAGTGGATATAATCATGCTTTTTCTTTTACATTTAGACAACTGGAGATCCATGATGTAACTGGAAGTTCTCTGTAACTTCCTACAGCCCATCCAGGAGTCTAGAAAGGGGAGGAAAGTGAGAATTGATCTTATCTGTTAATTGCCTCTTACTTTCTTTCTCTTTGTGCTCTTCATAATCCCTTGTCTTATTAGGTATTTAGCTTGAAAAATCTCTGAAACATAGGCTATTATTTTATTCAAATTATTTTCATCCATGATGAGGGCTCCTAGACAGTACAACTACAGACCAACACTCTCCCTGCTTGACATTAAGAGGATGCACCTCATACTTTTAAAGAATGGTGCTGCAAGTGCTGCAGACTGTAAGGAACACAATCACCTTCCCAGAGCTATTACCAGGTAGGAATAACCTCACAAGGACCTAGAGTCTGATAGGCATAAAGAAGTCCACAGACTAACACAAAATTAATTTAACAATATTGGGTTTGGTTTTAAAGAAATGCATATTATGGTCCTTCAGCTTGCAGAGTCTTTAATACAGGCAGATACAGACTGGCAAAAAATCATGCTGGTAAGTGCCACACAAGATTCTGAAAGCACACCTTCACCTCTAGCTTCAGGAAGGCAGTCAGAGCCTTTGGGTAGCAAGCTAACAAAAACATTTCAACAGCCCCATTTATTAATTGACTGTAATTTTTTTTTTCTGGGGATGTCCTTTACAGGTTTTTTGGCAGCTTTGAGATTTTTCTAAAATATTTAAAATTCTGTATCTAAATGTTAGATGGGAAATTCAGATAGCACAACCTGGCTAACTTCTAGTGCCTTAGTACCAAATACTACCAAGGAATGACTAGGAAACAAATGTTAGCATTTGACGCAAACTAGCATTCTTGTCAAACTGAAACAGAGCTTCACTGCAGCACTGAAGCAGGTAGAGTGCAGTGGCCACTGAAACTAGATTTGCTGCTGTTTAATATGCTACAGAACATGGCAATGCAACTGATTCATTACAGCAAATAAGGTCAGAAGTTTCCCATTGATTTATTTGTTTAAAGGGTTGTGTGTGTGAAATCAGCTCGCTCTGACAGGGGAAAGTAAAGCTCATTGCCAATATCTCTCTGCTTTAACAGTTTCCTGGCTGTCTGCTTTAGTTCTTCCACCAGTGTTGCTTCAATGTGCAGTGAAATAGAGGAAGCAAAATCCTTGGGGACTTTTTCAGACCTGACACCCATAATAGTATGCCTTAAAAGGGTATATTAAGCAAATCATAACTACTACTCACCAAAATGTGATTATTAGTCTTCAGAGCACAACCTACAGGACTGCCCCATGCAAACAGGCAGGACAAGGAACGTAGTGAGTGATGGGTTCAGTTTCCTGGGGTGTACAAAAGGGTCCTCTGTGGCTTCCTTCAATTTATGTCAGTTACTCATCCTGCTGTCTGTGAACCAGTGCTGGGTCACAGGGTATCCGGGTGATGGTCTGTTACGCACTGGATCAGTTATTATTGGGTCAAAACCACCCTGTGGGGGTATGTCCGTGCCCCCATGGTCAGCCAGGATGTCTGCTGGAGTCAGCAGCCATGGCATGAAAGCCACATGGAGGAGCTGTCAATCAATAAGATCCATCTGGTAACCCATCCACACCACACCCTCTGGAGCCTATGATTGCCTGTGACACCCATCACTTTGGCTAAGGAGACAGGGAGTGGTCAGTGAACCAAAGGTTCTGCCTAGAGGGAATGACCACAGTGACCAGAGCAGGTTAGGAGGCAGAACAAGGTCTCCATTGCCTTGTCCACATGTGACCTTCTGAGTGGTAACTATGTTTTTCCCTTCTCTTTTTCTCTCTTTATTCTTTCTTCTCTTCATCTCTCTTCCTTTATTCTTTGCTTCCTCTTGTGGGTAACTTAAATACTGACTTTCTGTAAAGTGTGGGTACTTCACCCTAAGTTGCATGGAGTTTGTGTTTGCTGGGTGTAATAAAAATTCCTTACTATAGCAATGCTTGTTAGTCCGGGTAATCTGTTGTAATGCTTTTGTGAAGTTGCATGTTTATCTCTGTAAAATCCTTTTTACCAAAATGCCTATTTTCTCACCAAATTAAAAGAAATCTCTTAGAGAAAAATGTGTAGTTATTCTCTGGGTGTTATTTCAGGGTACCAAAGAACTAATGGCTTTACAAGAGTTTGTGTGAGCAAAATCTCTTGGAGCTTAAAATTAAAGTGTAACACCCAGTAAAAGTGGAGCCTTTGGGACCAGGGTGTAACATGGTCTAGCAAATATTTGCAAAAAGAAATACAAATCCATGCACACACTTTCCCTCCCACTCAACCAATTCCTACATATAAAATTGCAATCAGTACCAGCTACAAATGAGGAATGAGCAACCACTAACCACAGCAAAAGTAATTCATCAGTCTAGCAAATTAAAGTCTAACAAAATAAAATTGAATGCAGATGAAAGAGTGGAGAAGAGAAATGAGAAAAAAACAGGTGTGGATATGAATTGATTCTTTCATTATTTACCCTGTTTGAGGGTATGGCTACACATATTCTGCAAAATGTACTTGAATGAGCCTGAGATTTGTCTGATCAAACACAGGCAGCTGCAATGCCATATGGACAGGTGAGCTGACTTTCTAGATTCCCTCAGAATCAAAAGGGGGGGAAAGGGCACTTTTAGACCTATTTTTGACAACTGTCTCAGGCCAAGATAAAGTAACCGTTCTCTTTGGTTTTTAGGGGCACCCAGATGTCTATCTCAGATGTAGGCATGTACAGCTGCACTCCAGATTCTTATACTTGGCTAGATAAGGCTCATAGCAAGCCCCTAAATACCAAAAGCTTGCTTTTTAGCACTGCATCTAACAAATTTACTCTATCTATTCTCTATTTCAACCACTACAGGTTTTGTCTGATCATCACTACGGACATCGAGGTTCTGAAAAGAGGTTAAAAAAGTGAAGGCAGCTATCAACACAGGATGTAGAGGCAGTCTGCAGGCATGGAATAGTACCCAGAGAGGCATTCTGCAGGCATCAAATAGCACCCAGACATCCCTGTAAACAACACATCAGTTCAGTCACAAAACTAGAGACACAGCAGTGTGCTGCCACATCTAAATTAGGAAGTTCAGCTGATAAGCAAGGCTTGTCACTGGAGTCACAGACAGCCTGGTGCAACTGGATTGCTTCTGTACTTAGGATCAGCACAGCTTAGGTGCTTTGCACAGGTGTCTCTGCTTGGTGTGGAGCTCACATGATCAATCTGCCTGTGGCCGAAGACAGGACTCAGTGCCTGAGGCTGGGTTGGAACACACCCTACTGTAACACCTCAGCAGGCAACACCCAGTGGTGACTCTGCTCACCTCTGTTCTCCTTCCCCACCAGCATGCCCTTTCCTTCTATCCAAGTATGCAGAGAGAGATAATTTTCAACAACAAGCAGATACTCACATACAATCCAGGGCAGGGGATCACACCAGGTCCCCAGCTGAGCAGCCTGTGGTTGTTTGCAGAGCAGCCACTGGTGTGAAGTCTCATTAACTTCAGTAATCTAGCAATTCCCAGACATTTCAGAAGCATTTAATCATGTACTTACATGTTGGCTGAGCAGGGCTGTACATAAACACACACGCTTTTCTGATTACAACAATTTTTTGACACTAAGCACACATGTTGCAGAATGGTATTGGGATTTTCAAGTACAAGCTTAGAGAGTCCAAACCCTTGATTCCACAATACTTAAGAAAAAAAAAGTGTTTAAGTTAGTGGGCTGTGACAAAATTCACTATAAATGTTCAGAGAACTAAGTGAAGTAATGTCTGAATAATTAAGGATCATTTTCAAAAAATAACAGCAAGTACGGCAGGTTCAAACCCTAGAAAAGTATAAATGCAATACTTATTTTTAAAAGACAGGATAGAGAACTTAGAGCATTTCATATTGTAAACCTAACATTTATCCCTTGAAATGGAACAAATTATTAAATAAAAAATTTGTAAATACTTGGAAGCTTATGATAATTATGAAAAAACAGTTGAAATGTGTTAGTCATGAAAAGAATCATATCAGTTGACACTAATCTCCTCCTCTGACAGGATAATTGCTTTAACAAATAAGTGCAAATAGCAGATATGATGCATCCTGACAACGACAAGCTTTGACGCTGTTCCACACAGCATTTTCCTAAGTAAGCCACGACAGTGCATTCCAGAGGTAACCAGCAACCCTGTAGGTGCACAATATATGTAAAATTGTTCTCAAAGTGCAGTGGCTGATGGTTTGCTGCCGTTCTGGGAACGTTTCTTAGGAGGAGGGCCACAGAATGCCATCCTGGGGCCAGTTTAGTACCCCACATCCATTAACAGCCTGGGTGGTGGCACGTGTGTGCTCTGACAGTTTGGCAGTGGCATCAGCTTGGGTAAAGTCTCAAAGTGTTTTGAAAGATGGAAAATGGCACTAAAAACAGGTCTCAGAATTGAAGAAGCAGCCTAAAATCAACCAGACAAAATACAACAGGCAATGCTTTGGAAAGAGAAATCTAACAAGGGCAGAAAGTTAAATATAGAATAGAAGGTGAATGTGTGGGCAGGAAATGATGTGGAAGATCACAAACGAGAGTCAACACAAAGAGTAATTACTCCACTCAGCTCCAGCAATGTCTCAGCAAGTGCAGTAGTGGGTTCAACACTCATCACTGTGCTCCAAAAAAGGAAAATTGCAATCCATTGCAGAGGACAGGGGACATGTATGACAGCAGGGAGAGTTTAGGAAACACCAGCTGTGAGGAAAGCTGAAGGAACAAGGTTTATGTGGCTTAGAAATAGAACAGCAAATTCAGAAATAAAGAGCTGAAGATGGGATATTATAGTAGCACTCAAAAATGTGGTAAGCTGCCGTAAAAGATTTGGTGGCTATTGTTCCACTGTGACAACTAGGGGAAAAACAAAGATCTGATAAATTTCCAGCAGAGACTTAAGTCGGGTATTATGATTCCATTCAAACAGTTCAGATTGTGAAGCACTGAAACAGGCTATTTTAGTCTGTGAAATCTTCCCTCCAGAAGTCCTGATCCTAATTCCTTTGAAATAGCACATAGCAACTTTGTTTGTATGATTAATAAAAATGCTAAAGGTGTACATGCTCACCTCCATCCCTGTATGTCAAAAGTTACCCAGCTTCTGGTAATGCTACATTATTGCAACTCCACATAGCAATATTCCATGTTTCTTTCTGTAAGCATGGGCTCAAAAGACACCAGGATCAGACCTACATTTTTCCTTGCTCAATGGTGCCTAAGTAATGGAACGTGTGTCTCAGATCTTCTAATGTAACTAATTTAATGCAGATTTTGTATTTGAATAGTATGCATAAATCACTGCAAAAGAACTGCTATCTCACTATAAGAAGAGAGCTACTAAAGCCTGTGTCCTAGACAAAGGAAATATTTTTCAAGAGTTTTGCCTGAGGGGGGATTTAACAGAGGAAGTTAATGCATTCCAGCAAGAATCTCCATCTCTATACCAGTGGATTAATTGTAAGTAAATCTAAGGCTCTGAGTGAGGAAAATTCGTAGCATAAGGAATGTCGATGAAAAGTGCAGGATGGCTGTTGAAGATAAATACATAGTTTGAAATAATTTTTATTTTAAACTGGTTATAATTTTTCAGCATTTTGTTACTCCCATGGATAACTTTTAGCTACAAGAATGAGTTTTTGATTTTATTGTAAGAAAAAATTTTTGAATTAAGAATTCATTACATTTCCATCTTTTCATTTTCACTGCAGTAGTTTCTTCCTCTGTGCAATGACTTTATCATCTGATTGAAATCAATATTGCTGCAATAGGCAGTACATGTAGTTCATCATCAGTCAGAGAATGGTAAGGTATTACAGAACATTTATGCCTTTTATTGACACCGAAATCTGCATTATACCAAAGGTGTTCAGTATTAATTTGCTGAAAAATTCAATAAAATAGGATTTTTTTAATAAACATGTTGCTGTAAAACATATTGTTGAGAAGCAATTTTATGCTTTATCAGAGGGAAGAGCTGTGTGTCACTACTAAGTAATAAACTGGTTACAAAATAACTAAATCACAGAGTCAGGCATACAGAATGCATATTAACATGGAAAACAAAATACTGTTTTAACTGACCTCACACCTACAAGCAAATTCTTTCTTTACCTATCAGCAGGACAGTCACAGTGGTTATTTTAAATAAACTCTTTCCTCTCCTCCTCCAAGTTGTTCACAAGAACTGCCCTATTTCTGCTGCCCAATCCCTTTCTTCCATGCTCGTCAAAAAAATCCAGTTCTTAGATACAAAATTAAAACAACCACTGGGAAAAAAAGAAGTGTTTCTGTGGAATCCTCCTAAGTTAAATGCCTATGTTGTCAAATGGGCAAGGGAAAGAAGAGAGTAAAATGATGGGAAAACAAATCCATCTCCAGAAAGCCCTTTCTTTCTTTCAATTATTTTTTAAAGCACAGCTACAACTCTGTTAAATTCTCTCAATGACAATAAAACTATTGAGGATTCAGGCAGCATGCACGAGGAAGTGAACAAAGGAAAATTATTAACAGGAAAGACAATTGGAAAGGTAGCAAGGCATCGTTAATTACTGGTATTAGCACTATGGTTTGTATTAAATTATGTAAATTGAGAACACGGCCACTCCCTTGCTTTTAAGATAGCTCTGAAAATATTTTATAAGATTCTCTTTTGATAAAACGGTTCAAAGCATAACTCAGGCTGTATTTTCAAATGTGCTGTCCTCCCTCATCATTAATTTGCTCCTTTCTGCAACCTGAAAATGGATTTTGCAAAAAATTTCTTTTCCTTTCCTCCCAGTTTATGCAAAGACAACCTATAGACCACAGTGTGCACAGGTAGGTTTGTTGTTGGTGTCAGTCATATAAGATCATGTTGATTACTGAGTAATGTATAGACCTAATTCACTGATTTTGTACATGGGTGAAAATGGTCCCAATTTTGATAGAAGGCAGAAATATCATGAAGAAAGATGTGACTACACAAGATTTATTTTCTTCCCCTTTTGGAATTTTTGTTTCACTTGCAATTAATTTTCACTATCAGATCTACTATTTTACTGTTTTCATGAAGTTTCTTTTGTAATCTTATGAAGGGACATTTAAGTGCATTAGAAATAGCTCTATTTATTGTCTAATGGGATAACTATGTCTGTTTCAACATATTCAGCAATCAGTTATCACCAGTTTTGCTTCACACACTACCACCTTTTAGCATGAAAAGCTTTTGTCCTAACTGATGCTTACTTTTACAATTTCTAGACTGAAATTACACTTCTTTTCACCTTTAGTTTCACTAAACTAATGAACAATTTTATTCTCCACTCATAAAACAGGTTCTCCATTTGAGTCCTTCTCTGTACCTCCTGCAGTGCGATCTCATCTTTTTTGAATAATAGTGACCAGAATCGCATAAATTGTTTCAGATGAGATTGGACCAATGTTTTTATCTGCAGTATCTAATGGAAATAGTTGACCTGGCATGTCATGTGATTTTTAGCAACTTTTTTGTTAGCTGGATTATATCTATGACTTCCTCATCTTCAACTAATAAAATGAGCACTTTCTGCCCACTCTCACTTCCAACTAACGAGGCTCTTCCCCAGCAGAAAGTACTACTATCGGTCTCCTTGCATGTTGTGTTATTAAAATTAATCCATTCTATTATTTAGGTTCTGAAGGTCATCTAGTCTTGATCCTTCTCATATTGAAATTGTCTCACTATTTTTTTCATCAGTACATTTCATTTTTACAGCTCATATTTTTTTACCTACATCATTAATGGAAGTCTCCAGATGAATAAAGATCTTCTGATGTTTCAGATATGTGATAGGTTTTGTGCTTTCATCTAAAATGTGGAAACATTAGTTTTCATATCTTCTTTCTCATTAGCCCCTGCTTTAATTTCCTTTGTAAGGAAACTCAGCTGAGCTTTTCAAAGTTCTCACTTTACTCTTACCCTTCTTAATATTTTTCAAGTAATCATTTTGTTCCATTCCTTTCAAGATATTGATTGTTCCAAATAACCATTTTGAAGTGGCTATTTATCCAGCTGGGACTGAGTTGGTCTTGAGATATGAATTACAGATATGTTTCTTTCAGAAAGATCTGACAGATGCCACGCCACCTCCACACGCAAGTCCTCCACCACTTAGATGCATTGGTCGTCACCAGCTCCTTCCCTTAATTTTTCAAGGTTTGACCTTTGAAATTAAGAACCTTAGTTAACAACCTACTTTTCCTCCAAGTGGGATTTTTCCTAACAATCTTACAAAACTAGTTCTCTCTATACTTGAACCCAAACATCTTCAGTACATCTTCATGCTCTCTAACAGAAGCTCTTCTCCACATTTCCCAGCACAGGCTCAAACAAGTTCTACTTTATGTTTCCCATCGCTGTGTGTTTCTTTAATATCTATCACACAGCAAATTCTAATCCTCCATGAATCCCCTTTGCTTCCCAAACACCATGAGTGTTTTAATATTTGTGGGATTCTGTCCTAATTTCTATTCTGTCATATCATAGAATCATAGAATCAGTTGGGTTGGAAGAGACCTCCGAGATCATCAAGTCCAGCCCTTAATCCAACCCCACTTTGATTACTAGATCATGGCACTCAGTGCCACGTCCAGTCTCACCTTAAAAACCTTCAGGGTTGGAGAATCCACCACCTCCTTGGCCAGGCCATTCCAATACCTGACCACTCTCTCTGTAAAGAACTTCTTCTCAATATCCAACCTAAACCTTCTGTTATCCCTAAAAGGTCTAGTTTTTGTTGCCAGGGCTCCACTGATATGCCAACATCACAGTTGCTTCTTGCTACCATGATATTCTCCCTGGAAGAGTTAGTGGTCCTCCTCCCGACTATCAGATACCTACAGTCTAAGCTACACTTCCATCACTATTCCAACCCTTTCCCTTTGCTGTTGGCATGCTAACCTCTGATACTTGCTATTTGCTTGACTCCCCTCTTCCAGGGTGGATTTGTATCTAAAAGAAATAGACAAGACATAAATAGGTTTTTTTAAAAAGTTATTTTGAACAACTTGTAGGTAAATAATCCACATACGGGGATGTTTAGGTCATAAAGACTTCTTTATCAGTTATGCACTTCTAACCGGGCCCCAAAACATCGGCAGTATCTGATAAACCTCCTCTAAATGACAGTTTTATTTGAGCTTTGAGAAGGAAGTGGGAAGCTGTGAATATACCACACTGTAGAAATAACAAATCAGTCAAGGAAGTGGCAAGAATAAGAGAATGGGGAAGAGTTTATCAGAACTCCAAAGAAATTTTTGATGAGGAATCTTTACTGCCACAAGCCCTTATCTTAAATCTTCATTTCTAGCACACCCAATAAGCCTTTCAATTTCTCTTATCATAAAAGTCTATCTTTGAACAGGTGTAAAACTCAGGTCCTTCCCCTTCCAGTCTTCCATCCCTTTTCTGTTCCTTCTCATAATCTCCACTCTCTTTATTCCTTGGACAGTTTTGATTGGGTTCCATTTTTTTGCCCCTCATGAGATTGATTGCCCTTCCCCATACACACATCTTCCTCATCCGCTTCTTTCTTCTCTGCATTTTCCAGTATAGCATATGGATTCCTTGACTATATTTCCACTGCAACAGTAAGCCTCCTCTCTCTTAAATATACATTCTTTCACCATCACATAATTTGCCCCAGAACTCCATGGAGAAAACAGGTACATTTCCTCTCTGCAATCTTTTTCCTGTCACCATCAAGCACCAGCTTTTCTCTTCCATGAGCTCTATCTACCACACTAGTTTTTGTCAGGATTGAAATACAGGATGAATAACACAGCTTTGTATTTGGTGGCTTTCTTCATTCTTTTCCTCTTTCTCAGGCCATCACCATGCTTGCCTCAGGAGCTGTCATATTTTCACTGTTGTCAAACAAGAAAGAAAGTGCTTCTTCCTTACTCATCACTGGTTTTGGTTATTCCTTCTACTTACTAATCACTTTCTTGGTCTCTTAGATGTAAGCTTAGCAACTAACTGTCTGTGAGTCATGATTAAAGGCAAGAATCCTCCCTTCCACAAGGCCCTGGAGGCTTAAGTGCAAGTCCTCTTCAGGGTAGCACAACTGAAGGACAGACTGCTTTCTGCTTGACCCTGGTGAGAACAAAATAAACAAAACGCTAAGCTTTTTCATGAGCCAGAAACTCACACTCCACCTTTCTGGTTCTTTCCTGGCCTGGGCTCAATTCAGAAAACCCTCTGGGCAAGGAAGAAATACGACTAGGTAAAACAAGGACAGGCTGCAATATGAATTTTGTTATTGTGGTTTACACTTGAGTGAAAATATTTACCAATAGTGCAGTATAGGCCAGAGTCATCCAGAGGAGAGGATATTTTAGCTTCTGCAGATATATCGAGTGAGAAAGAATAAATAAGTTTTATGCAATTGATTCTAGTATTTGCATCACTGATTAGTACTGGCAGTTTGGTAGTGAGGGATATACGAAAACCAAATTTTTCTGGTTCTACATTAAAGCTTAAATGGAAAAGCTAAAAGTTTTCTCTTCTGCCTGTAACAGAATGGATCTCACGTGCAATAAAAATCAGAAACTTTAAAAGTTTCAGGCTTACAAGCGGCAAATAGGATATCTACTTGGATAATTGTATGGAAAACTAGAAACGTACCACTTTGGGTTCACTGCTATGACCCAAAACGTGGTCATTTTTGGACTGGATCCCCCAGGCCTATCTCCAAAATGTTGCATATTCAGTGCTATCACTGTGAATGTCTGGGCCTGTCTCCAACACGTTGCATATTCAGTGCTATCACTGTGAAGAGCGGGAAGCCATTAACTTGCATCAACCTATGGCAGCGCAGAAGGCTGCAAAATATGTATGCATGCCAATTCAGGGACCATCAGGTCTACGTTTTCCTCCTCATCAGAATCAATGCCTCAGGCCCATCTCCAGTATTTCCAACACCTGTGACAGGTGAAGGAGTCTCCTCCGCTTCTTGAGTAGATGCAGTGAAGGTCGACATCCATCAGTGGAGCTTTCCACTGCACTGAGGACATCACCACTGTCTGAGAGGGTGCCTGGCCCAGCACCAGGACTGCATGGACAACAAAGCCATCTAGAACTTCCAGGTCTCAAGTGCTTCATTTGAAGAGCAAAGCCACACTTCCCACTTCCAATTAAAAGCAGGATGACCCTGGCATGAAGAAGACAACTCAGTGGCATCCTTGAGGCTAATACATCCCATTACTTCCTGAAGAGGAAGAAAGGTGAGGGAAGAACATGCCACAAAATTCCAGTGGTATTGCCCATGGCTGGTGCAGCAGCGGTTGGAGCTACAAGGCACTTTCAAGGGAAGAGGAAAGACTGGACATGATGATCTCGGAGATCTTTTCCAACCCAGTCGATTTCATGATTTCCACACCAGCCGATCCCGCGGCTGTCACGCACCGCCGCCATTCGCATCCGTTTTGCCGCCAAATCCGTCGCCGCGCGAGCGGGGGAGGGCCCTGTCACGTGGCCGCGCGAGGGCGCGCCCGGCGCCGCGTCACGTGACGCCACGAGGCCCCGCCCCCCGCTCCTCTGCCCTGCCCCCGGGGGGGGGGAACGGACGGCGCGCGCGCGCGCTGCGCGCTCCCGCGCGTCTCCATCTCCTCCGCACGTGACCCCCCGTCCCTGGAACGTGGCATTGTGTGGTCACGTGGCTCGGAGCGGCGGGGGGGGCCGGGAGGGCGGCGGGGAGGGGGCGGGGGGGCTGCGTACGCGACGGAGCGGGGTGCGAAGATGGCGGACGAGGAGGCCGAGCGGGAGAGCGGCGGCCCGGGCGGCGACCTCCTGGAGCTGCGGCGCCTGCGGGAGCGCCTGCTGGAGCTGGAGACGGGGCTGCGGGAGAGCCGCGAGCCGGCCGTGCAGGCGGCCACCGAGTACTGCAAGCAGCTCTGCCAGGTCAGGCCGCCTCTTCCCTTCTCCCTTCCCTTCCCTTCCTCCCGTGCCCTGCCCCCGCCCGCGCCCTCCCCTCCCTCCCTCGCGGGGTGTGTGCGGTGTGCGAGCCCGGCCGGGCCGGAGCGCGGGGGCCGGGTGGCACCATCCAGCGCCGCCCCCGCCGCGGGGAACCCGCAGCCCGCGGCCCCGGCGCGGTGGCGACCCGGGGACAGCCGGGACTTGCCGCTCGGGGCCGGGCCGGGCGATCGCCGCGGCCGCTCGGTGTGCGCTGAGGCGGAGCGGCCGCTCCGGCCCGGCCCGTAATCCCCATCCCCCGCCTCGCTCCCCCCGCCCCGGTTCTCGCGGTCTCCAGGCCCCTTTGTTGTGCTCTGCGGCTCGGCTTATCGAAGGGCCCTTTGTTCCTGGCGGTGGCGGACCGGGCCCCCCCGGCCCTCGGGCACCCCTCCTCCCCCGGGGCCGAGGGCAGGGAGGCGGCGGGCCGGGCCGTGGGGGCTCCGCCGAGGGGCCCGGCGGGACCTGCAGGTCCGTCCCGGGTTTCTCGGCGCGGGGGCTCCTGCTCTGGGACCCTCTCTCTCCTCCGCCCGCCCTTTCGCTGTCTCGTACCCGGGAGGGATAGCGGAGTTTCTGCCAGCCGGGGAAGGAGGAGGCGGTGGAGTGGTGGTGGTGGACTAAACTAAGTCCCGGTGGTGGTGGCAGGTCTGCGGCGCTGCTCCCCGTTTTCTCGCCCTGTCAAGACAGCGCAGTCCCACCTCGGGAAGGGGCTCCCGAGACGGCACTGTTTGAGTACCATTGTGTGTGGTTACTCTGCCGGGAAAAGGCCTGCTTTCCCAGAGCTTGGGTTGGTCCTGGAGCAGGGTTTGTTTGCAGGTGTGTTTCTTCTGAGCTAGTGACCCTGCTGTGTATCCCTTCCTAAACAAACTTTGTGGTGCTGGCCCCGCAGTTAAAGCAGACTGCTCCATTTTAGTCGTGGTGTGTCTATACATGGCCCTGATTCTCGTAGATACCGTTTCTTGGCTGGTGTTAGGTGTGCCCCAACGTATAAAACAAGTTCTCAAAAATTTTAGACCACAGAAATTCACAGGAACCACTGTTCTATGGCTTTACTATGGCTTTGCTTCTATGGCTTTACTATGTTTAATAGTCTGTCTGATAAAAGTGATAATGTTTATTGTCAGGTTACTGTCACCCATTCATGGAGTGTAGGCAAATTGTTAAAAGGTGGAATGGATAAGAGCGAGTTCAGATGGTTGTTTTGAATTGTTTTATTTGTGATTTTGTATCTGTGTCCTTAAAGAGTTGATTCTTGGTGGTAGCCATCGTAGAATACTAATTTCATGTTGGTCACTTATGTATTAAACTAGGCTCTAATATTTGCTAGCCAGGAAGATTTACTATTACATACTTTAAGCATTTTTATTCTGTTTCATATATACAGGGGTTGTATTTCAGGTTCTTTTTCTCTGCTCAAAATTCATCATGCTGTATTTGGATATGAGGTCTGTGTAGGTGCACCAAAACAAGAATTTGTGTTGGTTCAGATCAGTGTGTTCTCAGTCTATTTTATCTTTGTGCCTCCTTTCTTAAATTTGTACACTGGGAGATGGAGTCTGCTGTTCTGGCTCCTGCCTGACTCCTGACTTGTGAATGAGCTGTTCATTGAACCGGAGCAGTTGGGTAGGTGGGAACGAAGACACCATCCGTGGCATGTACAGAGTAGATTACTGATATCAGAAGCAGATTTATCACAGAAATTGTGGTTGTGTGTTCTTAGTGAGTGGCTTCAAGAGCTGATTGATGGATTGATTTAAAGTTTAACAAATAGGAGTATTATTAATTTGATGACTGTTGCAAAAGTCTATTGTAAGGCCCAAGTTTTCTGAATTGTGCACAAGTCTCACTGGACAAATCAGTTGTGTAGAAATTGACTTAGATGCTGTTTTGAAATTACTGTTTCTTCCATACCAATTTTTATAGGAAGGCCATACCTGTTTTTGCAGGCTGATGTATAACACTGAAGGCTGAGACTTGCCATTCAGTGTTGAAAATCCTACTTTTCACATTTTAAACTGAGCTCTAAACAGTTGCTTAATGTGATAAAGTGTTGTTCTTTGACAGGAATTTTTTATATTCACCCAGCAGGCATTTTTTAAATCTGTTCACCTGTGCTTGTGGTATCAGAATTCTTATGCAGCCTGTCCTACACTTTTAATCCTTGATTGGGTCTAACACAAAACAGTCTTCATGATTCAGATGGTGGGCTTAGCTGCTTAGTTTGTGCTGCATCACACAGGCCATAGAAAAATCACATGATATAAAATCCACCTCAGAAATCTCTTTTAAGTAACAGTTTAAAAGCATCTGCCATGATTTGTAGAATAAAGTCTTTGGAAGTATATGCATGAAAGAATAATTTGGTCAAATATATGAAACTTAGAGTTCTTATTATATAATATTTATAAAAATTGTGTATATATAATTTATACCTTAGGTCTGGAAGTGCCGTGCTGGAGAAATATTTTAGCTTTTATCTGGGTATGATTTCACCTGCTTTTTTTTTTTTGCTGCTTAGGTTCCAGGCATGCAGTAACTACAGAGATCTTGCAAATTCTTGTGTCCTTGTTTTATTTTGCTGGGTAGTGATTCTGGAGCCCAGCAACCACAGAGATTGTTGGCATAATTTAACTTTTACTTTATTTTATTATAATGGAGTGAGCAACATAATGTTCAAGCAATCAGTGTATTTTCATACTGATGAAAGCTAAAGAATGTGCAGTAGAGCATGGAAAGATCCTTATGTTCGTGGGCTAATAAAGGATTTAAGTATTCTGTGCTCATTAAGTGAAGTGGGGAGTTGAACAGCCAAATCCTTTACCTGGTTTTTAAAAAAATCTCAATTTTGAACTATTTTGTTGTTTATAACCCAGCAATGTAGAACTGCTGTTATAAACATAGACCTGAACCTTGACAGAAAATGTTATAGAACTGTTTTCTTCTCTCATAAGAATAAAGTTTGCTTTGATGTATTTTATATGCAGCACTTCATTAGCTATAAATATTCTTGTGTATTGCTGCTGATTGCACAGTGAAATGATTCAACTGTTCTTAAAATTTAAGGGGATTATGGACTGGACCTTAATCCTGTACCGTCTCTGTATGAACTCCCTTGGCAGCAGGCAATATTACTCTTACTGTTATTAACTGAAATTCACATTGGTATGGATATGTCAAATGACTTTTTAACTGCAATTAATGCTCTTTTGTTGCAATTTGGTAATTACCAAATCTATGGCAAATGGTTATGTTGTCACGAGCTGTAGTTGTGCATTCTGGGACAGACAAAACAAGTGTAGAGACTAAAACATTGGAAGTGTGACTTTTGCAAGAATTCAGAGTGGTCCAAAGGAAGGTTGCTGTTCTTGTCACCATGTGGTGGCTGATTAGATTATTTTCAAACTTTGCTTTTAAAGTTGATCCCTTGTGTTTATTCAGTTAGAGAAGATCAAAATGTTTGGGTTTTTTTTTCACCTGAGAGCTGGATGAATGGGATGCTGATGGGTGTATCAGAGCTGCTCACTACAGGCCGTGTTCCCTTCCAGTTGGTCATTACCGAGTGTCCCCCGTTTTTTTTGTATATACCAAATTCAGGCTGGTGACAGATTTTCTTTTGTCACCAGTAAGTTGTGAAATCTTTGTGTTACCTCTGCTTGCTCTGTTTTTCTGTGGTTGACATGTTTAATCTTTGAGCCTCCCCTCCACTGTTATTTTGACTTTCCATCTCTTTCCTGAATCTGATTTGTAAGGGTTGTTTTTTTCTTTCCTGCTGTACTTGGCAGTACAAATTCTCCAACACTGTGAGTTGGTCAGATTTGTGCTCCTAATGTACAGGTTGTCAGCAGAAAGGGACTTATAAGAAAGTATTTGGACTGTTGTGCAGTCTTTCCCCAGTAACTTGCCTGTCCTTTTGGTTCATCTCTTGCTTGTCTTCTGGTGTCTGCCTGTTCCAAGGTCAGTAAGCCCGCTTAGCTACTGGTAGATACATTAATTAATAGTAGATGCATTAATATCCTTCTAGTGTAGACTGTTCACTCAGTAGCAACCCAGGAGCTTCTTAACACCAGCAGAAAAAGTGTAATGCTGATAGAAAAATGGGGGATCATGGAAGATTTTAGATATTTCAAAAAAACACCAGAACTACTTTTAAAGAAGCCTTGTTTTTAAATGCTCTGGCTGCATAAAGTTTGTCCTACTGTTTTAAATGGTTTTTTTACTGTGTGTTGAGTTTCAAATGAAGTATTAGGACCATAAGGTCCTATCCTATTTTTCTGTGTGCTGTCACCCTAGAGTAGATCTTGGTAATATGGGGGAATATATACTGTACTAATCGAAGATGTGCCTCCTAAAAGCAAACATGCACAGCTCTACATTAAGAAAAACTTCATTATTATTACATACCTGTAATCACTGTATAATAAATTTACTAAGTTTTCACTAGTTATTTGTTTCTATAGGAGGTTAGTCTTATTTTTTTATCTTATGAATTCTCTTAAAAATCTAACTGCAATTGGATTTCAGTTTTTTCACGTCACAGTCTTAAAAACTTTCTGTTGCTGTAACTCTTCACTGTCATTGTCTTCCTCACTTTCAGTGTCTGTATTCTCAGCTTCTGCTTCAGACCCAAGATCACAGAAACAATTTTTGTCTCTCTCTGTAAAATTTGAAATAAAACCTTTTTTAAACCTTTTATCTACAACTTCTGGATTTATCCAAACCCAATCTGTCCTAATCCAGTGACAAGGAAATGTTTCAATATCTGCTTTACTGTTTTTGTTTGTTGTTTGTTTTTTGTTGGAGTTAGAGTATGATCCCTTGCCAAGAGTGAGTAATTCTGTGTATAAAGACCTCACCAGCCTTTGAAAGGCCTTTTTTTGCTATTTCATCAGGCAGTTGTGATGTGCTCCTTCCTGATGTGACCATAAGAGTGTTCACGGATGGTGAAAAACACCACCAGCAAAATGTAGGAGCCGTTTTCCTGATGTCACCCCTGATCTGTCACTGCACACAACATTTGTCCAACTCTTCACGGAATGCGTGGCTCGACGTCCACCTTAGGTTTTGTTTGGCTCAACAGCTGATGGTGACATTTGCATAATACAGTCACAAGCTGCTGGAGTGTCATTGTTGGTAAGGTGGATGTTTTTGGGGCTTTCAGTTCAATGACTGCCTGTCTAACCAAGTCTTCTTTTGAGTGTACATGAATTCTGTAGCCTCTACTTCTTTAAATAAAAAATGTTTTCTGTTGAGTTCAGTGAGTGACTTTTTTACACTGAGCCTAACACTTAAAAGTTTCTGTTCTGATGTTTCTGTCTTTACACATTTGTGTCTATAATTCTGTGTTTCTTCTGGTCTTGTAGTTGCTGTTTCTTGCTGCGTGCATTGCTGTGAGTGTAAGGTTCTCATCATAACTTCTAATACTTTTAGTTTTGTTTTTGTGCCTGTGACCTCCACATGCTCTGCTATTCAGGGAGAGATGTGCACCTGCTGGAAATGACAAGGAATCTGCTAAAATACAGCACACCACACAGAGTCCCAAGTGCATGAAGAGAAACAGCTGTCATGACTGAGTCATGTCATGCAAACTTTGAGGTGCCTCGGGCACTTTTGTGCTCCTTCATCACTGTAAGACCTGCCCTGTCAGACAGTGATGTTATCTCTGAATGGGGAGGGAGTAGAAACAACACTCCAGATTTTTTTAAGCTGAGCTATGGGGTGTCAGTGAAGTTGTCTTGCTTTCAGATAAACTGGTACATGCATGTTTTATCCAGACACTTACATGAAAAATGTTTAGGCAAAAACCCCTTCACTGTTTAGGGTAAATCTAAACAATGAACATAATTGTTTTAGCACTCAGTTGCCCTCAGTAGTGGCATCAACCCTCAGCATCGTGTCAGATTGGAGCTGGTCTTCATTAGAACTTCTGAGCTCTGTACTTGAAGATTTTATTAATAAATTTTCCTGTATCAAAGTAATTCAGCTAGACTGTGATTCCAAAGCAGGATTATTTATTGGTAAGCCATAGATACAAATGTTTGTTTAACCTGTTCTCAAGAATTTCCGGTAAGAAATATCCAAAAGAACTCCTGTGATGATACATTGTAGTTGTTGTCTTTGTCTTTAGTCACTTCCTCCCCATTTCCACTCTAACTTGATCTATAATCTCGTGTTGCAATTTAAGACTACTGTGATTTATTGTAGTAGATCTAGATAGGAAATGTAGCATATTCCTTTTCTGTTGAAAGCACCTCTTAGGTTTTCAAAACTATTTTTAATAATTTTCCAGTTTTTGCTTTTGAGTGCAGAGTTTTTGCAGTCCTTGATTTTGGTTTTTTCCTTTTTTCGCTTTCCTTTTTGCTGTGTTGCTGTATCCTCGAAATGTATGTGGTTTTGAAGTCCTTACTGGCAGGGACAGTAGCAGTCTAATAAAAATTCATTAAGAGCATGACAATCTATCTAAAGATTAAGGATTTAAGTACTTTTCCTGTAACACATGCTATTTATCCTTCCAAGTACAAATACTCATAAGAAGAGTGATAGTTCTCTGCAGCAGAACAAATGAAGATAGTTAAGAAGATGACAAAATGTAGATGGAGGGCTTAAAGTCAATCAAACTTGAGCATCTTGACAAAAGCTCACCTTTCTATGTAGGTTCAACAAATAGATACTCAGTGTCATAGTTCCCCTGATGGGGCAGTCCCGTGGTGTAAAGGAGAGCACTCTGGACTCCAAATCCCAGGGACCTGAGTTTGAGTCTCAGTGGGGACCATCCCCTGGCAGATCAATGCCTCCCTGCCATCCCATCCCGTGAGATCTCGGATGCTCAGCAGGGTCAGCCCCGGTCAGTACCGGGTGCTGTGACAGTCCCGAGGACTTCACTGTCACTGTCCAAGCTCGCTTGGCCGTGGCAGATGGACCTCAGGACTGAAACGGTGGGGCCAGTTCTGTGCACGCTGTGCCTCACCTAAAACATCCACTGCACAGGCTGGAAGGGCACACCCACGTGGGAAGAGCCCTTCACAAATCCTCGTTCGCCAAGTCTGGCCATACATACGTACATATGCAGTTCCCCTCATGGACTTGTTTTGCTGTGTTAGAGTTACCTGATGCCTCCCTGAAGTTACTGAGAAAACCCCTTCTATCAGTGAACTACCATTTCTCTTCAGAAATACTTCGAGTTCAAAGTTAATAATTGCAGGTCATGACATGTGGATACAGTTTCTGCATAATGTCCTTGATTCTTACTGTCCATTCAAAGAGTGAGAGCCATTCTGCTATACAGTTCTTCAGCCATTTAAAAAAAACCTGTGAAGACCTCTGTAGATTCCAATTTACTCGTAGTAATTGGCTGTGTGCAGGATCTGCACATCTAAAGGTATTGGGTACTCTCTGTGCTGGCATGTGCATTCCTGCCTTTATCTTTTCTAACAAATCCAAGCTTCATTCCCCACTTTTGAACAGTGGATATCAGTAACGTCTGGGTTGCTTTCTCAAACTGCAGTTATTGAAGATTCTCTGTTGCAAAAACATGAGATACTGACTATGGAATACATTGTATAGGACTGCACGAGGAATTGTATGTGTGTTAATGTTACCATTCAGTATATAGCGCCTCATTCTATCAGAATATCTGCATCATGTGTCTCAAGTTTCTTGATAAGGACATGAGGTATCTCTTTGAATGTTCAGTTCATTGTCTATGTATTTTACTTTTTTTAATTATTATTTTGATAGAGAATGAATGCTTCATAAGCCACAAATTCTGGGGGAAGGTGGCCAAAAAAGTGCTGTTTGGGGGATCTTTGCTTCCACTGTAACTAAGAATTGGGAAATTTCATTGGCCTTTTCAATTTACTATGCCATTTAAATATCATAGTATATTTTTTACTCTAGGCTTTATACATACATACTATTTATTGCAGGTTATTTCTACATAAGACTTCTCTAATTTACAGATCAAACTAGAACAGTTATGAGACATCAACATTTTGTTTCTTCTATGGGGTGCATTACCTGAAGTGACACAGAAGGCAAAGAAATTATTTCACATTCATGCATGTATGGAGCACATCTTCAAGAAATAGTGCTGCAGGCAATGATTTATATCTATCAAAATTTTCTGTGAGCAATTACAATGCAGTGTTTATAATTCTGTAGTTTCCATGAGGGAAAATAGCCTGATATTCTTATGCCATCAGCATCTTTAAAATGATGATGTACAGCAGTTGGCAAATTTAAGTTTAAGTAACAGGTAAACAACATGCCTTGAAAGTATCTTTTGAAATAGCATTTCCTATTTTATCAGGTCTGTGCTTTTGCATGTGCTAAGAACTTAATGTCTCATGTTTTAAGAAGTGTGTGGGTCTTATTTATTAAAGTACGGAATATTTTTGTCTATTTATCTTTCCAAATATCCCAAAGACAACTCCATGCTATTATTCCTCGTATCTTTCATCTCTGAGGATGAACTGCACTGCTTTTATTTGGGAAGAGTTAATCTAGCACCACTTAGTACTTGACAGAACAAAGACATTCAGAAAGAAGGCACATGTAACATCAAAAAGGCAGTAGAGCTTTATCAAATTATTCTCTGAAAATAGACCTGATCTGGTAGGAAATTGGACTAAGCTTGCAAAAATGTGGGTATGTAGTTTTTGTAAGAATAGTTTGATTGAATATCTTGTCCATGTTTTCTTCCGTAACTGTTGTACAGTCTTCTGGCATACAGTATTTGTGATTCCCTGTATGAAGATAAAGTAAATGAATCTTTCATCAGAGAAAGAGGAAAATCCTGTGCTAACTAGCGTAGCTTTCACTTTAGTATTTTGTTAATTATTCTGAACAAGTCACACAATCATTTGTCCTTACAGGAACTCTTGTAACATGAACAGCTTCTACCAAAGCTCTGTCCAGCTTCTCAGATATGACTGTTGGACAGATGCATTTGTTGCTTTGAGAACCTTAACTCTGTGAAGTAAAATTCTTTAGGATAAAGACCAGTCTTTATTTTGTAACTACATTATTTTTTGGCTTGAATATAATTTTCATTTGAGGTGGTAGTGAATATGGTGTAGCATTTTTGGTCTTGAGTATATAATAACAGAATTTGGAAGGATTCCTCTTGTCCTCTTATTTCTGTTACTCAGAATGGTGGAGAAATGGATTCTGTTGAATAGGCAAATCCTGTTTGATACTTGTGTATCTAATACACTGAATACTGTTTTGATGAATGAGTAAATTGCATTCAGTGATCAGGCATTAAATCAAATTAGGAATAAGGAGCTCCTCAGTCTTGTGATTCATAGAATTGTAGAGTATTATAAGGGGTTGGAGAGGACCTTAATGATCATCTAGTCCCAATCCTCCCTGCCATGGACAGGGACATCTCCCACTAGAGCAGATTGCTTAAGGCCTTATCCAGCTGAGCTTTGAACACTGTCAGGGTTGGGGCATCCACAGAGACAACCTGTTCAGTGTCTGATCACCCTCACAGTGAAAAATGTCTTTCCAATATGTAGCCTCAATTCCCCCTCTTTCAGTTGATACCCTTTACTCCTTGTCCTATCTCCAATTGTGCTAACTACAGTTCCTGATGAAGTCCATCTGTAGCTTCCCTGTAGGCTCCTTTCGGGTATTGGAAGGTTGCTCTGAGATCTCTTCTCCAGCTTGAACAGCCCAAACTTTCTCAGCCTGTCTACAAAGGGGAGGTGCTCTAGTCCTCTTAGGAACTTCTTGGCCCTCCTCTGGAGTTGCTCCAGCAGTTCCATGTCCTTCTGATGTTGTTGAGGACCCCAAAGCTGGATGTGGTACTTCAGATTGGGCCTCACAAGAGGAGAATAGAGGGGTAGAATCCCCTGCTGGCCCTGCTTCTTTTGATGTAGCCCAGGATGTGTTTGCCTTTCTGCCATGTGAGCTCTCGTCGCTGGCTCATGTTTAGTTTTTCATCAGCCGTCACCCCCAAGTCCTTCCATGCAGGGCTGCTCTCAGTCACTTCTCCACCCAGCCTGTGGGTATGTCTGGGCTTGCCACAATCCAGGTGCAGAACCTTGGATTTCACTTTGTTGCACTTCATGAGGTTTGTGTTGTCCCGCCTCTCGAGCCTGTCAGTTTATTCAGAGTGCCCTCAATCCCACTGTCCGTGCCACCAGTACTGGCCCCTGTACCGACCCCTGAGGGACTCCACTCATCACTGGTCTCCATGTGCACAGTGAGACACTGACCACAACTTTTTACATGTAGCCATCCAGCCAGTTCTTTATCCACCAAGTGATCCGTCCATCCAAAGTGTGTTCAGAGACCAAGATGTCCTGTGGAAGTGTCAGATGCTTTGCCCAAGTCCAGGTAGACATGCCAGTTGCTCTTCCCCTGTCCAGCAGTGCTGTAGCCCTGTCATAGAATGCTTGTCCCCGGAGCTCATGATAAATGCTGTTTTACAACAGAATGAACACAGAGTACAGGAAGAGATTACATGTTCAGAATCACAAGATATAATCTGAACTTCAGTTTTTCTTTCATCACTGGGCGTTGCTCTTATGAAGAGAATTGCAGGGATACAAAGTAACCTTCTGTTTATCAATACATAACAGTGAAGACAGAACTTGAATATGCCAGTTCTGCAGACCTGGAACTTGCGTAACTTTTTAGTTGAAACTGGCATGGCAGATGAACCCTGATTTTCAATACCCAGCTAGACTGAGCAAACCACATCAGTGTGATGGCAAGAACTTGGAGCTGTGCTCAGGTTTGCCAACATACTCAGGAGAAAGGATGGTCTTGGCTTCTCTCCTTTGTTACACATGGACACAGTGGCAGGCAGCACTTTGGCACTGATAAAGGGCACAGTTTGTGGGTTGTTACATGTGGTGTAGTAGATGTTGCTTTGTTCTTTTCACTGGAAATACAGCTCAGATGGAAGCATCCTTTGGGATGCCAGTTTGACTGTGCTGAGTAGACAGGCTTAAAATGACAATTAAGTAACCTTTGCTCTGAGAAAGATTATCAATTAAGTTCTCATCGGAATTAAAGAGTTTTGAAATAGAAGCGGGGAGAATGAATTCATCTGATAAAGACAACTAATACAAAAATGTAATGCAGCTGAACTATAGAAATACTGTAATGTCACATTCAAGTCACCTATTCTGCAGGAAATGCACATACTTCCAGATTTAGACACAGTTATTTCTGGCTGTCTTCCTATTTTTAATCTGTCCATATGCCAGTCTGATAAAAAAATAGGTAAATTAGATTTCTGGCAGTGGAGAGTTTACTGTAATGAACATCCCACCACATTCATGAAATGCTTGTTTAATACCAACTGCTGAATATTATTTTTAGTTAAACAAACTAAAATACGAGTGTTGGGATGACAACATTGAATTGAGAGCTGAATGAAAACCTGAATAGAGAGAGGGGGTAGCCTTGAACTGTAACACGTTCACTTCTTATGTAGGGATGCAAGAGAGAAATTAGATACTAATGACCAGATCAGAAAGAGCATTTTGAATGCAAGATGTAGAAAGATTAAAGGCAAGCCTAAAGAGGAATAATTTCTATTACTATGTATGACAAAACATGAGGCTTAATTCTGTTATTTACTGGTGTTTTAAATAACTTATTTGTTTTGGAATAGTTTATGAGTGTAATTAGAGGCTATTCATTCATTTTCTAGCTATTTCTAGGTATTTTTCTAAAACTAATTGGGTTTTGAATTTTAAGGAAAATAGAGCCTAAAAATAACGTGTGGAATTGTACCAAGGTAATTTCTCTTTTGTTTTGCCTTTTTCAGTTTAATAATTAGCAACCTGAGCCCATGCAGTATGTTCAGCATTACCCAGTGAAAAACATACAGATGGCTTGTGCTGTTTAATTTTGAGAGAAACATCTCCCTATCAGTTAACAGAAGGTTGTGTTCAGTAATTAACTTCCAGTTGTCTCTATTTTTTCCTGTGTTTTTTTTTCTTTCTGTCTTTCTTGGTGATGGTGGATGACATAATTACCATGAAAGTTGTAGCAAAGCCCCACAAACTATTCTTCTGGTTTTGTTTATGTATCTGATGAGGTGGTTTTTTTCCAAACCTTCCTCCAGTGTGGACTCAGTCTTAAAAATACAAATATATTTTTCAACAGTGTAGTTACATCTGTCTTGATTTTGTACCTCCAAGCTGGGGGCAGTGGTACTTCCCTGCTGTTCAAAGTTATATGCATTAGAGAGCAATCCTGGACTTTTTTTATGTTTACTTTGTCTGCCTAGTGAAGTAGAAATAGTTGGATTAGAGACATGGTTAACTCGTTATGGTTGTGTGCTGAAGACTCTGTGTGCTAATGTTCATAAAAATCAAATGGTAACAATAGTTTAAAAAATCCTCATGAAGTTGATTTTAAGGGTCTTTATGTGGGTGTTCATTGTGACATGGATTTTTCTGATAATTAAACTTAACTCTCTTTACTAGAGATGTGCAACTATGAGAGTGTGAGCTACAGTCAAGTAGTTATAAAGAACCATCAAGGTCATTAATGCCTTAGGTGGTGTAAATATGTGTAGTGAAAGGAGAGTGGGGTTCAAATAGTCAGAGCAGTTTTGCATTTTCAGAATTGTTGGCATTTGTTCAGTTATTGCACACTCATAGTGACTAAAGCTGTAGCGAGTTTTATTAAAAATAATTTCACAAAGGAGACCTAAGTAGATGTGGTTATTTGGGGAGAATCTTTTCAGGCAAGAGTTAAAAAGTAGCTAATGGTAATTCTTACTGACTTTCTATCTTTGCTTAACTGTTGTGATTTCTAATATTTCAAGAAAGATATTAAACTTATTTTACATAATAAACTCCATAATATGCATGTTGTATAAGCTACTGAATATATGTATGAATGTGTAGTGGTTGAATAAACTGAGAAAATGAGTCACTGATTGCAGGGTAGTTGGTTATGTTTGCTGGATTTCAAATGTATTCTAATTCTTTCTAGTAAATCAAAATTAGTCAGAAAGTAGTATCAGTTCTTTAGCAATTGCGTTTTCTCTCTGTATGTTCTGAACTTAACTGTTGTCTCTAAAATGTCTCCAGGAGAAGCTTTTCCTAAGTATGAAGAAGGCAGGACTTAGTGCAAGGCCTGATTTCTCACTGTTTCTGTGCATCTCCTTTTCCCTTTCTCTTGGAGTCTGAGCATAAAACCTAAATCAGTATCATTAATTTTTGCAGTTTTACCACCAAAAAAGAAGAAAAAACCCCAACGATGCAGTCACAGATCAGTTTATTCTTTGTGTTCTTGTTTGATAGACAACATTTTAGATTTACATGAGGGCGGTCCCGTGGTGTAATGGAGAGCACTCTGGACTCTGAATCCCAAGGTCCTGAGTTCGAGTTTCAGTGGGACCGTCCACTGGCAGTTCAATGCCCTCCCTGCCATCCCATCCCGTCACATCTCGGATGCTCAGCAGGGTCAGCCCCGGTTAGTACCGGGTGCTGTGACAGTCCGGAGGACTTCCCTGTCACTGTCCAAGCTCGCTCGGCCGTGGCAAATGGATCTCAGGACTGAAACGGTGGGGCCAGTTCTGCGCACGCTGTGCCTCACCTAAAACATCCACTGTGCAGGCTGGAAGGGCACACCCACGTGGGGAGAGCCCTGCCCAAATCTGCGTTCACAAAGTTTGGTCATGCAGATTTACATGGTTGTTCTGAAAATTCAGACTGATTGTAAAAAATGAAGGGGATGGTGAGAGGAGGATGTTTAAGAAAAAAAAGCTTAGAGATGGGTAGAATTTTGCCACACTGTTGTACAAATTACCTTTAAAACTGTTCAGGAAACTAGTACTACAAAGTATTTGAGGTACTGTGTTTTTGTTTAGGTAACATCTAAAAATATTAGTTCTTAATAAGTAATGAGTGTCCATGCCAGAGAGTGCATAGCTGTGTATCTGGGCACTGAAGGTGCCAATAACAACAATCAGTGCCATCCTGTGGGTGGTACTTCAGTACAGAACACCGCACGCTTTTTTTTTCCCCTGAAAGGAGAAACACTGTGATGCAGACACAACAGTATAAAAACACACATGCTGATACACTGTAGCAAAGCTGCTTCTAGTGTCCTGAATTTGTCTCTTCAGTAAGTGAACAAGAAAGTGAATGACTGAAAGAACAGTTTTAGCAGATACAAGTGAACCAAAGTAGTGGGTATCTGGGTCAGACAAGGGGTTTGCTTTGAAAGTGGTCTGATTGTTGCTGTCACCAGACTTTATTTTACGCTGTGGGGCAGCATTTGCAGTGTGGCAATTTCCAAGTATTTTGGATGAAACTAAACCACAAGCTGTGATGCAGGAGCAGTTGCAGACCGTCTGCTAATGGTTGTCTAGTTAATGGAAGCAACTGAAATAAAGTCTGAAATTTGACCACCTGTGATGTGTTCGCTGGGGACTTGGGTTCTCAGAAACTCCTTTTCTGCTGTGTGGATCAGCATCTTGTGCATTGCACTGAAACATTGTAGTCATTGTGAGCTTTTGTGGACCAGAACGTAACTGCAAAACTCCAATTCTTCTTTTTAACTGAATCTCTGAATGAGTCCGTCTTGACTTCATGAGTATTTCTTAGACTCAGTGATTCAGTACTCACGAATCTTTCACCTGCAGGGTAGAGAAGTCAGTGGTGTTAGGGTGGCATTCAAAGTGTAAGAGTAGCTGGAGTTTTGTCTTTGAAGGGAAAGGAAAACAATAGTGAAGAAGATTGGAACTGCTGCCTGTCAGTGGAGAAGAGGAGTAGTAATGGAAAAAAAAATTGGCTAGCTCTGTACAAGGTTTGCAGAAATTGAGAATGAAAACAATTACTTAAATACAATCTTGTTTTAGGTGATGGAATTAAGAGTCTGACTTCAGTCGTCTCTTCTGGGCTCAAGTAAATATCTCCATTAGAATTAAAGAAGCATCATAAGACTCTTCAGCCAAAGGCATCTTGGCTTTCTAGGGTTATACTTGCTTATCAACTTTATTGTGAAACAATTCAGAAGACACATTAAAAGTAAAACCAGCATATCAACAACTTAAAATCTTTAAAGTTTTTAAAAAACTAAAATTGAGTGCAAATTGGGATTGATGTTCTTGGATCATCATGGTAACTTAAATAGTACTTGTACTCTAGAAAATATAGAGGTGACCTCATCATTGTCTATAACTACCTGAAGGAAACTTCTAGCCAGGTGGGGGCTGGTCTCTTCTCCCCGGCACTCAGCAATAGGACAAGGGGGCACGGGCTCAAGCTCTGCCAGGGGAAATTTATGTTGGAGAGCAGAAAAAAATTCTTTCCGGAGAGAGTAATCAGGCATTGGAATGGGCTGCCCAGAGAGGTGGTGGATTCATCATCCCTGGAGGTTTATAAACTGAGATTGGAGGTGGCACTGAGTGCCATGATCTGGTAAAGGTACTGGAGTTGGACCAAGGGTTGGACTTGATGATCTCGGAGGTCTTTTCCAACCCAATCGATTCTGTGATTCTGTGATCTGGGCCTACTAGTCGGATCTAAAATCAGGTAAATGCAAAAGGCAACAAAAATGAAGTTCAGAATCATGAAGGGGAAGAATATTTTTTACAAGAGATCCAATAAATCTCCCTTTTTAAACTTCAGCAAAATTACTTTTGAAGTGTCAAAAACAGAAGGATGGGAGCTCAAGAGGGAGGAAATGCTTAGGGTACTGTGTGTGTGTATATATAAATATATATATGTATGTGTGTGTATGTGTGTGTGTGTGTATATATATGTGTGTGTGTATATATATGTATAGGGATACAATGGCCAGCATTTCCATTTTAATTTCAGTTAAAGTTTTGGTAAAAGTCTCAGATTACTTCCAGAGCTACACTTCAGTTATGTAGTGCAAAGGGAGGACTGTCCTGGTAATATAGAATTGGGAGGCATCTTCTCTTTTCTTCATGGGTCATCACAGGTGCCTTGACAGTGTTTTTAACATTCAGCAGCAGCCAGTTAGCATAGGAAGACTCTTTCAATATGTGTGATAAGTATTTTCATATCCTCACTGCTGCAGTGTCTGGCTTTGTCTAGCTCACATAGTTCATCATTGCATGTCTTATTAACTTGGACATTGACAGCCAGGAGTTGGATTATTGTCATGCATTACATTGTTAAAATACAGTTGTGTGTATTTAAAAGGTAGTTCTTGCTCATCTAAAGCAAGAAATTTGAGGAAGCAAGAGTTGAAATATTTGCAAGCTGATATTAACATGGAGCTTTTAAAGGTCAGTATTAGAGTCAGCACTCCCTTTTTGCTCTGTTCATTAGCTGACCACAGACAGTTTATTTCATGACCTGAGGGAAATACATACAGCCTTGGTTTCCTTCAGTTTACATGGAAAAAGAAAACTATACAGATGAGTAGCACTTGAGCAGTACTTATGTGGAGAAACAGTATGTGGTACTACAAAATCTTTCTCTCACTTTTGTTGTGTGTTTTTAAAAGGCAATGTCTGGCACTAGATCTGAGCTTATAAAAAGATCTCCCCATGTCTTATTGTCAGATAACAATATTGCCACAGTAAGATGATTTATTCCTCCAAATAAAAAAAGTTCCTGTCTTTCAGGTTACTGACATTCACTTAATTCAGTGTGATGTGTGTATCTCTGTCCTTCCAAGCTAAGTTAAGAGAATTGTCTGTTTTTCTAAATGTCTGAAAAATTATATATGATTTTGACAAGAAACATCTTTTCATTTACCCTTTCTAAGATTTTGGCAGTTAATGCTTTTGAACTAACTTTTTGGAAAGAATAATTTTTGAGATATTTCTCTTAGCCATCTCGTAAACTTGAAGTCTTAGACAAACTTAAGATATTCAGATACTGAAAAAAACATGGATATATCTCTTCCCATGCTTTTTAATTTCTTCAATTTATAATCTTCTAAGGAGGAAGAAAAGACCACAAATCAGTTTTATGTGTTGTCTCACCACAAGCTGGGTACTGGGGTAGCAAAGTGCTTCCCACTGTAAGTGAAGATCAGGCTTATGAGCACCTGAGGAACCCGACTGTACATAGTCAGAGAATTGAAGAATGGTTTGGATTTGAGCGGACCTTAAAGATCATCAAGTTCCAACAGTCCCTCCATGGGCCAAGGTAGATCAGGTTGCACAGGACCCCATCCAGCCTGACCTTGAATGCTGCCAGAGATGGGACATGAGCTTCGCTACCCTCTTGAGTAAAGAATTTCTTCCTAACATGTAATGTAAACCTGCCCTCTTTCAGTAAAAACCACTGCTGCCTGTCCTGACAGTATATGCTGATACAAAATTTCTTTCTCCCTCCTTTTTATAAGCCCCCTTAAGGTACTGGAAGGCCACACTGAGGTCTCTCCAAAATTTTTCATTCCCTATGTTGATCCACCCCAGCTCTCTCATCCTGTCTTGCTAGAAGAGGTGCTCCATTTCTCTGATAGCTCTGTGACCCTCCTCTGGACCCCCTCTGACAGGCCCACATCTTTCTTGTGCTGAGGACCCCAGACCTGTGCACTGTTCTGGGCTGGGTCTCACAAGGGCAGAGCAGAAGGGGAGAATCCCTTCCCTCAACAGGCTGGCCACTCTTCTTTTGATGCAGCCCAGATGCAGTTGGTTTTCAGAGGTCCAGGCACACGTTGGCTTATGTTCAGCTTTTTTTCTCTAAGAACAGCCAACTCCTTGTCTGGGCTGCTCTCAGTGAGTTGTTCTCTGTATTCATATGTGGAGTTACCTGACTCAGGGGCAGCGCCCTGCACTTGGGCTTGTTGAGCTTCATAATGTTCTTGTGGACCCACTTCTGAAGCTTTTTTGGGTCCTTCTGGATAGTATCCCTTCCTTTTTTCGCCAACTGCATCTCTCAGCTTTGTGTCATCTGCAGATTGTGGAGGGTGCACTCAATCCCAGTGTCTATGTCATCCGTGAAGATACTGGAAAGCACTGGTCCCGAGAGAGCCCTGAGGGACACTGACTCTAGACCAAATTATGGTATATGTCTTCTTCCTTTCAGTTCCTTTAGCGCCTTTAGTCCTCTTAAGTATCCAACTCTAAACGAGTCCAGAGAATTTAGTGGAACTTGATTTGACTGAAGTAGTTATCAGACTCATTAAGGTGTTGTGGTAGTTTTGGCCTTAGTTTTAAACTAGGCCTGGATTAGGCCTTAATTTTAGTAGGCCTCAGTTTAGTAGGCCCAAATAGTGTTGCATAGGTTAGAAGGGACAAGTATCGCCTGACCTAAGCAACCAAAAAGGTATTTCACATCATCTGACATCAAATCAAGTATAAAAGCAGGTGTAGGAGGTGCCCGGTGCAGTTTTCCTTCGTGTCCAGGTGCTGAGTGGAGATGCTGTCACTGTGCTGGGAGCGATAGACCTCACCACTACTTCACAGCTGTTTTGGTTTGGGAAGTAAACATTTTTTATTGTTGTTTTTAATCCTCTCTTGCCTGGTGTCCTTTGGGATGTTTTGTGACTGGGGTGGTGGAATCTGTATTATTGGGTGGGCGACTCGGTGTGGAGTTATTGTTATTTCTTTTTACATTTGTGTATATTGCATTTTGTTTTTAATTTTCCCTCTTTTGTGTAATTAGAAACCAGTTAAGTTTGAGGGGTTTTTCCTTCCTTTTCCCTTGGCAGGAAGAGGAGGAAGGCTGCACTGCTGTGACTGAATACTTGGCATTTGCCAAGGTTTCAAACCAAAACAGGTGAACGGCATCCTTTGCATCTTTCTGCATGATGATGCCAAACCCAGGTTCCCAAATTCATTTTCATTTCCTTGTGATCCATCTAATGACACAAGCTGTGGATGTCTCTGGTCATTAGAACCTGCCTTCTTCATGGGGGAGGATCTTAAGCCAGGAGAAATGTTCTTTAAATCATGTGTGTGGTTCATACAGGAGACCTGCTTCATGATTTTCTGAAGTTACCCTCTTTCTTGACTGGACCCCTCGCTTTCCTTTGAAATTTCTGTTGATGCGAGAAGAATTGCAGGCATTCTTTACCAGCTTTGAATAAAGCTTGCCCTATTTTCTTGAGTCAGACCCTTTGATGGTTCCTTTGAAAGCAGCTGCTCTTTTGGATCAGTTGATTGTTGACAGGTACTGGAGGAATGAGGGGCGGGGATGTGCTAGCCGGGGAGCGCTGCCTTTGTGGGAATGCTTTAAGTGAACCTGAAGCACCAGAGTGATCTCTGAGCAGCTCCTGCACTTGCCTATTTGCATAGAGTGCTGTCATGGCTTTGCTGCCTCTGCCACTGGAGTTTATTTCACAGAGGGAGTTCCTGCAGCCACGCTGTGTGCAACTCCTAAAGACTCATCTCCACGTAACTTGATTGTATCCATCTTGTTGCTTGGACTTTTCTCCTGTGTGGACCTGCTTGAGGAGAGTCACTGAAATAGAGGTTTTGCTGGTTACTGAAGTGGTTTGGGAAGTGCAGCTTATCTCTGTCACTTTCCCAAGTGTCATCTTCTTACAGTCTTTTGGATTTAGAAGGGAATGAAAATGAGAGTCCTGATTCCGAGAAAAGGCTGAAATGAATGCTGCTAAGAGAAAAGTTTTATCTTTTAGCAGAAGGTATTTGTTTGCTGTGCAGGGGGAGTGAAGCAGTGGGTACTGCTGAAAGTTCACTTCCAGCTTTTGGTAGGAATTTGGGGGATTTTATACAATGTTAGGATGAGGTGACAACATTTTATATGCATATTCATAACAGGTGGGGTGAAGGCAGAGTTAGAGGAGGAGCCTTGCTTGAATCTTCTTTTAGGGGATGTATTGTAGGGTCGTTCTGGTGTCTTCAGCGTCACTAGGGGTCTTCCTCATCTTCCTCGCTTTGAACTTTTCGACTTTCTTTTTTCTCTTGACTCATGGTGCTTGGCATCGGGGAGTTTTCTGATTCATGTTCTCCTGAAGTGAACATCTTATCAATCTGTGACTAAAAGGATGTTTTAAGTACATTTTGACATACATTTCTAGGATAGAACAAGTTATCTGGTATTTAGATAAGGCTGATGGTACTACCCACATGGAATGTGAGTTTCACAGTTTCTCAATTAACTCGTTAAAGCGGAGTGCCTGTTTCACTTCCATCCTTATGTAAATTTAAATGTGTGCCCTTATCCAGGTATGTACAGGGTAAGAATCTGCTCTTGAGAGGTGAAGAAACATGCAGATGTGGCTCATATATGTGTAACTTCAGTTAATGGTAAATTTAATAGTAAATAATGCTGCCTTTCAGTATAAAACACTGCTTTGGTGATGCAGGGCTAGTGTCAACAACAGAGGTTGTTCAGTATAACTTTGGAAAGTAGCAAAGCATCCTCTGGTGGTTGCGCTGCTACAGCAACATTCTTGCAAGGCCTTTGATGAACTATTGAAAGGGATGAAATGTATTGTTTGAATATTACCTGTGGCTAAATATTTTCCACAGTTTAAATCACAGATATAATACGTATTTATTTTTAATGTGCAGATCAAGATGGTTCCATTTTTGGAAGATTCTTGACTGTGTAAGCTGCTGCTAAAATAAAATGCCCATTTCAGTCTCACAGAGGAACAAAACTTAGCTATGCTCTGTCTGAATGCAGTACTTGGCTTGATTAACAAGCCTGTCCTGACGAGGGAGATAAATAACTTAATGAGGCCCAGGGCTGGGGGTAGAATTCTTCCTTTTTATGGTTGCAAGCAGAGCACAACAATGATTCATTAAGCAAAGTAGAATGAATTTGATTTTCTTTGTACAGTGGCAGTGCTGTGTAGTCTACGGACATCCAGACAAGGAAATCTGTCATACTAACGGGTATTTCTGAAGGGTGTGGTGGGTGTAAGTGCTTATTATAGTTCATGTAATAGCTTGGAAGTGGCTGATCTATATATATGATATGAAAATAGCACTATTTAATGCTGAAATTAGTGCCACTGTGTTACAGTACAAACTTCTCTACTTGCTTTATACAACATGTTTACCACTTTTAAAAGATTGTAGTAACGGGTCATCAGCACCCCAAATACTTTTTGTTAAATGATGGATTCTGAGAATTTGCCAATCTGTTGATTATGTCTGGTTTGTTTTATTACTACTAAACTCAATATTTTAAAAATTAAATTTTATTTGCTTCCAATTTATTCTTTAACCTGGATTTGGAATGTAATGGTCTTCATTGATCTGACATCCATTCTGTTTTTGTAATTCTTCTCCCATCCGATTTTCTGGTGTTAGTGACCACATGGTATTTCTGTAAAGTTACAAATTATCTGGGAGAATTCCAGCTGGATTCTGTCATAATGGGCCAGCAGTCTTCAGTATCCTCCCTTGTGCAGATCAGATGGTGACACTGCCTACCTGGAGGATTTTTAGCATGCTGACTACTTACCTGTAAGGTCTGTCTCTCCTACCCCATGAAACTTGAGATCATCTGATGTGGATGTCACAGGTCTCCCTGGTCACTTGTTAGGAATCGTTATCTGTCTACTGAGGCTGTTGGTTTCTTCTTCAGGTTCTTGTTGTTGCTGTCTTTGCAACACTGGGTGAGAATCCTCTTGATATTCTTCAGTCAGGCTTCTCAGATAACCAGTTGCTTGGTTACATCTCTCTGTCTCCCCTTTTCTCATCCCCTTCTTTTCCCCTAACACTCAGACACTTCCAGGATATGTTGTCCTGGCTTGGTAGCTAAGCTTGAAATGTCCTTCACTTGCTAAGTCTTGCATTAATCTTGTTACTTGCTCTGGTCTTTTGAAGTGGAGAGTAGTAAAGGTAGGTGGGCTACATTCAGTATAGATTTATGTCAGATCTCTTACAGGTTAACCTGGTGTTTCAAGTATTAAACAGGATTCATGACTTCTTAGATCGGTTTCCTAAACATCAACTTATCTTACTTAGGCAGATTTGGCTGTTTGGCTGCCGGACCATTTGTAACAAGTTTGGACAATCTGGATGAAAGGTGGGTAGAACTGAATGGTAGTTTATGCAAAGTCTTACTGCCTTGGGCTGATATGTTAACTACCACTTGGGGAGTGAGTTACTGCGTTTGGTTTGGGTTTTTTTATATGTATTTAGTCTAAAAAGAGAAATATGTTGTTTCAAATTAATCAGAAAGGAAAGTAATCAGTGATGACAGTGTTAGTTTTAACTATTTATCTTCAGTTATGAAGCTGAATGTCTGAGCTGGGGAGCATTCCAAACTAACACAAAGAATTTTCCCAGCATATCTACAGATCAATATGAACAGTAAGCTCTGCTGAATTTCTGATTACCATGTTGGTCCCTCTTTTATTCAGAGCACCAGTAACTTGTTTTTACATTTCTCCTTTATAGGGAGAATTGTTTCTTTTAAGCAAGTGTGAAGTTGGTTAAGCTGTAACACTCATGTAACAAAAAGCAGTTGTGTGTTGTTTTCTCCAGTGCAAAAATAAAAGTCATACCCAGGCACTTAGAAGAAGAAAAAGTTTTTTCGATAGGGAAAAGGGAGGGTTTCTTCTGCAAGTCTGTGGTATTCATGTAAACCTGAAGCTTGTCCTATTCACTGTTTTAATGTGAGTACTTCTATCAGCTGGACAAGGGGAAGAAGTTGTTGCCTGTGCTGTCCAAAACGTTGCTTCAAGACCCCAAAAGTGAAGGATGTAAAGTGTACTTTTGTGGACTGCTTTTTGTTCAGCTTTGCTGGTTTGCCCTTGGCATCCTTAAACGTGTCACAAATGACAACTCAGTAATGGAAATGACAGTACTTCTGGTTATGTGAGTATTAGGACAAAGGGAGGCTCTTGCTGGAGTTTCTTTCAAGATTCTTTGAAGCCAACTGCTTTGTTCTGATCTGATTATTCTAGTGCATAGATGAAAATTGCCAAGTGGTGCTGAAATATGTGTTTGCTAATACTGTTATCTTGTTCATCCAGTTCACCTTTGTTATTTCTTTCATGATTCAGCTCTGTTTTGCTCTTCCTTGATTTCTTTGCCATGCTCTGTGGTGCTATTTTGCTGCTGTTAGGAGAGCATCATATTGAGTGTTAAACAGAGGGATATCCCAGTCAGGTTCAAGGTTCCAGTAGGAAGCACTTGATGCTGTAGAAGCACCTTCTGCTGCAGGAGAGAGGTGAAGTCTGTGACTTCTTTTAAGGTGACTGTGCATTAAAATCTCCTTTAAAACCAAACTAGGCTTTAGTGCAGCAGTTTGATAAAACCTGTATATTTCTTATCTGTTACGTCCTTGAATGAGATACCTTTGGTCTGTGTTCAGGCTGAGTTATACATAACTTGGTGGTGGTATTGTTACTGCAAATGACCACAGGAAACAGTTTGGTAGAGTTGACATTTTTTATTGAGAGGGTTTATTTTGGGTGTTGCCGTGTTAAGTATGTTCTTAATAGTACCAGTGGCTAACTCAGTACAGATGGGGTGGTGCTGGATTTAGCTTAAGCTAAGCTTAGTGCAGTTTGGGACAGGAATAAACCTAGTTTTGTTTGGTCTTGTATTTTTTTTCATGTGACTGACTTGCCTTTTTGGAATGGTTTAGTTTTCTTACTTTCCAATACATAAACTTTCTCCAAATACAATTTTATCATTTGAGTTCCATTGTATCCCAGACAGAGGAAGTTCTTTTACTTTTTTGCATTTGCATATTAACAATTAAAATTTTGGCATTTGGTGTTACAGTGATTTGAGAACCACTTTGTTCCATTTTTTTGTTCAGGTATGTGGGGGGACTCCATAGCAGAAGAGCTTTCTTTTTTAGAGGGCTCTGATTTTCCTTACCAGAACAAACCTTGTCAGAATCGAACCACTGTTGTCAAAATTCTTTTAATTACAGCTGACCGTAATAAAAAGGAGAACTGTGACTTTTGCTGAATGGCCTTGACAGTGTGAGCCATGTAACTTGCTTTCACACTGACAAACCTGATTTCCTTCTGTGATGAAATAGCTGGTTCTGTGGATGAGGGGATAAGCAGCAGATGATACTGACTTGGTGGGAGCAAGCGAGGGAAGGGAGGTCAGAGAGGCTGCTGACAGAGATGTCAGCATTCTGGGGGGGAATGGGCTGGCACACAGTTCAGTCCAGGCGAGCACAGAGCCCTGCAGGTGGCAGAGAGGAGCCCCATGGACCAGGGCAGGCTGAGGACCAGCTCAGGACACCAACCCATCTGCCCTCCTGAGCAGCCTCCAGTGTGCCCTTCTAGCACAGCACCAGCTCTACCTCAGCTGTGCCAGCACCAGTTGGCAGAGATTAATCTCTCCATTGAGAACCTGTGGGACTGCATCTAGGTACTGGTGGAGGAAAATCCTGATGAATTATAGTCACTCTCAGAAACAGGTTGCCCGCAAAGGATGTAGAGGTCTCTGTCCTTCAGGATACTCTCAGCTCCATCAGACATTCCTCCAAAGAATATATTCTAATGGCCCTGCTTTCAGCAGGATGTCAGACAGACAAAATTGCTCTTACTCTCAGCTTTCTGCCTCTTATACCTCTTACGAACCAAACAGAAAAGTTGATCATCTTAGTATGACAGGTTGCTTGAAACCTGCTGTAGTGTAGATTTAGTTTGCAATCTATTAAGCTACCCTAGGGTTGAGAGCAGACATCCAAGGTGGGGGGATATGGCTTGGATGTTGACATGAGAACCTTACTATCTACTCTGCTGTAATGTGTGTCTAGGGTGGTCCCGTGGTGTAAAGGAGAGCACTCTGGACTCCAAATCCCAAGGACCTGAGTTCAAGTCTCAGTGGGGACCGTCCCCTGGCAGTTCAATGCCTCCCTGCCATCCCATCCCATCACATCTCGGATGCTCAGCAGGGTCAGCCCCAGTCAGTACCGGGTGCTGTGACAGTCCCGAGGACTGCCCTGTCACTGTCCAAGCTTGCTTGGCCGTGGCAGATGGACCTCAGGACTTAAACGGTGGGGCCAGTTCTGTGCACGCTGTGCCTCACCTAAAACATCCACTGTGCGGGCTGGAAGGGCACACCCACGTGGGGAGAGCCCTTCCCAAATCTGCGTTTGCCAAGTCTGGCCATACATACATTCAATGTGTGTCTGAGTCCCCTGGCCTTCACTGAAACGAGTGGAAGCTTTTTGTACATTGGGGGTGTTCGTAGGTATTCATTTGGCAAGTAGGGAAACAACTTTTTGACTAACGAGTTCTTGGTGTGTAAATGGTGTCTTTAAAATGCATAGTTTTTAGTCTTTTCAGGGCCATGTAAAAAGCAATATACTGAAGATGCTTGTATCAGCAAGGCTTGTATCAGCAAGGCTGGACCTTTCAAATTCACTTGCTTTAGAAACTGAACTGTAGAGGTGAACATCTAAAAACTGAGTTTTTAGTCTCTTAATTATGATATGGTCTTCAGGCTTCTATGCTTGGAAAATATGAATGTAAAATGAATCATATGATGATACCACAGGGAGGAAGTGTAAATCATAACATTTTTATATGAACAGAGAATGACTGTGTGTGGAGTCTTAAGTTCCAGTTGTTCATGAAACAATAAATTTTAAGGAAAAAAGGCATGCTTTGAGAACATGCAATTCATATTAGGGAGATAGCTGTAATCATTGAGGAGGGTAGTGAACTAGTGAGGAATATAAAATTTAAAACTTACATTTCTTCCTGAATTTTGGATTGTTTTTTTCTTTTCCTAAACAGACTCTGTTGGAATATGCAGAAAAGTGGAAAACATCAGAAGACCCTCTGCCTCTGCTGGAGGTGTACACGGTGGCCATCCGAAGTTATGTTAAAGCACGACCTTATCTTACCTCGGAGTGTGAAAATGTAGCCTTTGTGCTTGAACGTTTAGCACTGTGAGTGTGTGTTCCTTGTTACTAAAGCCAACCTGTATGGTATTGACTTTTCACTGCCTAAATGCTTTCCTAGTCTGGTTCTGCAAAGGTTGGGAAGCGCCTTCCCCACAGTGGATGCTGCATGTGAAAGAGAGTATCTTTAGTTGTTGGAAAAGAGGCAGGAAGGACGCCTGATCTAGGGCAAGCCAACATTCCTGGCTTGAAACACTTTGCTGCTATTGATCTGCATGCAATCTGGAAGTGCATCGATTTATACAGGCTTTTACAGGGTTGCATTTGATGATACCTTTTTTTTAACAGTGCCTTTTAGAGAGTTTGCTTTTACAATTTCTGCAGGGGTATCTATGACCTCCTTTTCTTCATGCATTCAAGGAAAGCAAACTGTTTTGTGACTGATGTTGGGTATCAGAATAAAGAATTGTTGATTATATGTTTTAAATGTCAAAAATTGCCTCAGATAATTCTCCCATTTGACTTCCAGAAGCTGTATTGAACTTCTACTTTGTCTGCCTCTGGATTTACCGGAGAATAAGTGGGAAGAATTTCAGGCTTTTGTACAGGTGAGTTTGATTCATGAAATGAAGACTTAATCCTTTTCAGAATGGTTTGGAAACCCAGGAATATTGAGTATGTAGCATGTCTGTAATTACTGAAGGTTATATCATTCATCTGCATGCAGCAGCTGTGTAGAAAAAAAATAGACATGTTATTGAAAGAAAATTTGTGTTTTAAAATATATTTCTTTATTAATGTCCTTAGAAATGAAATATCATATAAGTAATTCTTTATGTGGTTGAACACTTGAAACTTATGAATGAAAGGCCTGTTGATACTGCAGGATTGGTAGATCTCACACGGGGTACCAGCTGCTTAAGGTTAGAGCTCTGCTTTAAAGGAGGGTGTTGAATAAGTTCTGCTCCTTAGGATTTATCAGAAATAAGTAGTGGGAGGTCTTGCCTGTGATTTAGGGAAAAAACCCTGGGGATTGAGGGGGAGGAAAGAATAATACTGAAAAAGACCAGATACTTCAGGATTCTCAGCCTAAATAACCTAGGAAGATGCAAGGCTGACTATTTTAGAGTGAGTTTTGACTAGCAACTGCCTGATGTAAATCAGTTTTGAAGAGACGTGTTTGCTGAGGTGTTCACAGCCTTCAAGCATGTGGAAAAGTCATAGAAAGCAAAAATAAAGATATGAGCCCCTTCTTGTGGTGGGTTTTTTTAAGGACCAGCATAAGTTGTGCATTGCTACTTAAGCCACAGATTTTTGCTGGTACTTATCTTGCTCCCAAGTGTCCATCTGCTTCCAGACTTATACTAGTGTATAAATACAGTGGAAAATAGTTATAATTGATTTTAAGACTCCAGCCTGCTTTCATCTTACTTGCACAGAACCATGGAGTGAGGTCTTACAGCTAAAATCTTTTGCAATTACAAAAATATTTTTCAGTGTCTCCAGCATGTAGAAATTGAGCTCCTAAAGAGTTCGAGAAGAATAAGAGTTTAGGCAGGAAGTACCAGATCAATATGTGGACCAGAGAAATTGTTCATCCATTTTTAAAAGAGAAGCCTATTTCAAAATTTAGTTTCAGAAATTTCAGAAGTAGCCCTGTTAATAAATCTCAAAGTGAGTTTGAGGCACTCAGTTCTTTCAGTTTCTCAGCCTAAATCTTAGAGGCAGAAGTAAAATCTGTATTGGCTGAACCACAGGATGGTTTTGGTATACATTTAAGTCTTTGTCTGGTAAGGGGTTATTTTTTCCAGATAAGGTATAAAGGAGTTTGAAAGACTTAATAATGTGCTTTTTTAACAATACTTTGTTTTCTAAAATACATTTCAGGTGGCTCATAAAAACTTGATGGAAAATGGCAGCCGGGAACTGCACATTTTAACTACACTGACACAAGAAAAGGGAGTGTGGAAGAACCCAGTATTGTGTGCTATTCTTTCCCAGGAACAGCTGGACCCAGATAAAGGTAACATTTAAAACTATGGTTGTGATAAAATATACTTCATTTTTATAATACATTGAAATATTATTGTGATACATGGAAGTTTTTTGTTTCATATAGTTTGTGGTAATTTATAAGCTATGTAAAATAGATATATGTGTAGCATTGTCTGCATTACTAAGACAGTATGTTCATACGAATATACAAATAATGTTGGTATTTTGCATAAAACATAATCATACTTTAAGTTCTCTTGTCATTTTCTTTCCAAGCCATGTGAAGAGAGTTTACATACAGGCTAATTTAAAATGGGATGACTTCAGTACTAGTATACAAAAATTAGTTGACATAATCCAAAAAACTAAAAACTGCACATATATTTTTTTTAATGGGAATGGCATTTACTCAGTTATGAAATGCCAAGAGGGCCCAGAGGTTCATTTAAACCTGAGTTCTGAGAATGGCTAAGAGCAGTTGCATAGAGAAGAGTGTAAGATCAGGAGAGGCTTGCAGTGATACTGCCCTGATACATTATTTCCATTGCTGATGATTGCAACTCAGAAGTGGATCCTCATGTTACTAAGTCTTAGCTGGCTTTTTGATTCTTTGCCTAACTGGTTTTGGAATCTGTATAAAATGTCACGCCTAAGCATCTGTGGCAGAGCTGCACAGTTTCTACATCAAGTAACTAGTTGCTTTTACTGTCTGCCTCCCTTTAACCTGGTGCCTGCTTATTTCATATGATAATCTGTATTTATTAACAAGTAAACTATTCTTGTGTCTTTTAATGACTGCATCATAGGACATGGTTTGTTTGACTGCTGTCATATCTTGCGTTCTCTCTTCTGTAGTGTCTGTTCCATACTATCTTGTAGCTTTACTGTCCCCTTCATCATATGGGGAGCCAAAGGTTTATTCAGCAGTCAGTATGTAGGTGTATTGATTTCCTGCTTCCTTCTGCATTCCTTTTGTAGTATTTCCTAACATTACCCTTGCTTCTTGACTGAGCATTAAACCAATATTTTCTTAAATCAGGACTAAACCAGACATTTTCCTACCTTGAGAACTAGTACTTATCTCAGTGTTAGGATTTTTCCCAATACACTGCCTATTTTTCTGTATGTCCAGTTAGGACATTGTTTCCCCCATGAAAATAATGTTGGCGTTTTTATCAACATTTTAATTTTGTCAGTTTTTGTCAGCATGTTTTGTCACCTTGTTCTCTACTGCCCTTTTCCAAATGTTTATAAAAATGCTGGATGTAGGCAGAGGTCCCTGGTACAGATCCTTAGGAAACCCACTGAGTTTGTGTGGGTTTTTTCTTTTTCTATTAACTAATAATTTATCTGTACAAGGGTCTTCTATATACTACCAAGGAAGGCTGCTATCTTCAGGGATTTGAGGGATTTCTTTTAATGCAGTTAGAAAATCATTTGGATCTCCTTTTATTCATATTGCCACAGCTCCCTTGCATAAGTCCAATAAATACATAATTTGATTTTCTTTTTTTTTTTTTTACAAAAGCATGCTTACTCTTCCATGAGATTTGCATTCTGACACTTCTTTTAATTATTTATTACACATCTAATACAAATTGTGGATTTGTGTGCAGTTTTCAGTCCCCAGGAGTATTCCTTTACTTGCTCCCTATCAGCCACCCTCTAGCCATTGTAACAGTACGGTGCTTGTGAGAGAGGTTTAATTAATATTTTACTTGCCTTATAGTTAAAGCTTTATAAGGACTCCCTCCTAAATTCAGCATTGGGTGAGGCCCACACAGGACAGGAGGATTGTAACCATGGACTTGAGGAGAGCTAACCTTAGCATCTTTAGGGATTTTCTTGGAAGAATCCAATGGGAACAGGTCCTGCAGGGTAAACAGGTCCCATAGAACTGGTTGATATTCAAGGGTCATCTCTTCCAGGCACAAGAACACCCCAATGAGCAAGAAATCAAGCAGAGCAGGCAAGAGACCTGCATGGATGAACAAAGAACTCCTGTCATTACTCAAGCGTAAGGAGGAAATACACAGGAGATGGAAGCAGGGCCAGGCCACTTGGAGTGAATAGAGAGGTTATCGGAATAAGTAAAAATGAGATAAGGAAGGCCAAGGCCCATCTGCAATTAAATCTGTTTAAGGATGTCAAGGACAAGAAGGGCTTTTTCAAATACATCAGTAACAAATGGAAAACAAAGGATAATGTGGGCCCATTACTAAATGGAGGGAGGACCCTGTTAGCAGTTACTGAACACCTTCTTTGCATTGGTCTTCACTGACAAGACCAGCCCTCAGCAATCTCCAGCACGAGAGACCAGTAGAGTGAGTGCCTTCTCAGCAGGTTTGCCGATGACACAAAGCTGGGAGGAGTGGCCAAGACCACAGAGTGCTGTGCTGTCCTTCAGAAGGACCTCAGTTGGCCAGAGAGATGGGCAGAGAAGAACTGTCTGAGATTCATCAAAGGCAAAGGCAGGGTCCTGCATGAGGGGCGTAATAACCCCAGGCACCAGTACAGGCAGGGGGCTGACCTGCATTGCAGCTCTGCAGGGAAGGACCTGGGGGTCCTGGTGGATAATAAGCTGTCCATGTTTCCTTTTGGCCCAGAAGGACAATGGTATCCTGGGGTGCATAGGAAGAGCATTGCCAGCAGGACAAGGAAGGTGATCCTGCCCCTCTGCTCAGCCCTGGTGAGGCCACATCTTGAGTGCTGTGTCCAGCTCTGGACCCCTCAGTACAAGAGAGCTGTGGAGCTCCTGGAGCGGGTCCAGCAGAGAGCCACAGAGAGGATTAAGGGGCTAGAGCATCTCTCTTAGAAGGAAAGGCTGAGAGAGTTGGGCCTGTTCAGCCTTGAGAAGAGACATTTGAGTGGGACCTCATCAATGTCTATAAGTATCTGAAGGGAGGGTATCAAGAAGATGAAGCCAAGCTCTTCTTGGTGGTGCTGAGCAGTAGAGCAAGTGGCAACAGGCAGAAACTGATGCACAGGAAGTTCCTCTTGAATATGAGGAAGAACTTCTTTACTATGCAGGTGATCACACACTGTAACAGTTTGCCCAGAGAGGTTGTGGAGTCTCCCTCACTCGAGATATTCAAGAACTATCTGGACGCAATCCTGTGCCGTGTGCTCTAGGATAACCCTGCTTGAGCAGGGAGGTTGGACCAGAGGACCCACTGTGGTCCCTCCCAACCTTACCTATTCTGTGAGTCTGTAGTGAGTTTCTTTCTGATGACTATTTATTTTATCAGTGTTTTCCTGCAAAGTTTTTTACAGATGTTTCAGGCCTCCTTTTGCTTCTGAATGTTTACTCAAGGATGCTTCTGCCTTGGAGTTGACGGACTCCTGTAACAGATACTATTCTGTCAGTGGCAAGATTGTTGTTACTATATATCCGTATTTTTGCTTCTCAGCTGGCAAGCTGTTTTCTGGCAATTGTCATCCTCTGTAATAATGCATTATTTTGTGTCATCTTCTTGCATATTTGAAGGATATTTTAGTAATACCAAAACTCCATTGTCCAGAGAACTTCCTGGTCTGTAATCCAGCACTCCCACTGTTCTACTGCTTACCCTCTCTCAGGGGACAACTGTCTCTTGGTAGTCTTCAACCTTAACTCCAGTGTAACATTCCTTGGAATGTTCACAACTTTGCTTACAGGACTTTGGTTTTGTTCTTAATGTTGCCTTTACCATTGGCTATTTTAGAAGTTCCCAAGTATTTAAGCAGTCAGCTTGTTACACTTGAATGTTGTCATTTGAAGATTGGATTAACTTGATCTTTGTGTAACAGCTAGCATGAACATGTGTCTGTTGGAGGTGAAATGATGAGTTTGAGATTGGAGGTGTTATTCTGATCATCCTCTTAAGTTTTTGCCTCCTCTATTTCTTTTGGTTATTTCTTCATGTTTATTTTATTTCAGTCTTAGTAGTCTCAACTATGGCCTATTCAGAATCTTTGACATAACTGAGTTTTAGATCAGTGTTTCTCTCTTCTAGAAGGCCTCTGTTGGTGACTCCTGAAGGACAGTTTGCTGCTTTGCATCTCCTGTATGAAGCACAATTAGGTGTCTGTTTCATCTCAGAGACATACCTTGTGAATTACTTTATTTTCAAATTTTACAAACTGAGGACATAGTATAAGATAAGTTCATGTTCTCTGACCACACAGCACAGCTTTTTCATTCTGATGACAGACAAGGAAATGCAGGCTTATCTGAACTGGGTTGTTCTCTTGCTCTCCTAGTTTTGAGAATGGTCTGTTGCCTGGGTTCCACCTAAATATGAGCAGGAACTACTCCCTTCCTAAGCCTGTTATCTGAGTGCCATGTCATTAAGTAATTGCCTCACTCCTGACTGCACTGGGCACAGCTCAGTTTTCTGATGGATGGATGTCTGTAAGGGTCTGTGCACTGAGACGCTCAAAAAAAGTAGAGGATGGATACCCAGTTGTTTGAAGCAGTGTTGAAAACAGCCTGCCTGTCACTGATTTCTTTGCTGATGGGTATTGCTGCATTACTACAAGATGTTGATACAGTGCTATGGCATAAAATAGTAAAGTCTGCCTTGAACTGTACTGCAGGAACTGCATGCATGCAGTAGGTACAGGTTTGTGTTTGTGTGCACACATAAGATCTTTTCACACTGGAAATACTCTGCAGCCACTTGATTTGCCACCTGTTTGGGTGACAAACATTGGCATGGCCCTGGATTTTCAGTGTATATCTGATGACAAAAGTTGGGAAACATGGCTTAAGTTACCAGATTCTGTGCAGTAAATAAAGCAGAATCTTCTTTTGAGAACTATTTAATGCTGATACCCCTCTTGAGTTGTTTCTGGAGAAAATTTCTCTCTCTTCCTCTGCAAGGGAAACATAAGCACTATCATTTGTGACTGAACTTGTTCCCACAATGCTAGTTTATATTGTATGGAATATAAACCAGCGTGGAAATGAATATTTTCGTCCCTGATGAGCTGAGGAATATATTTTTTTCTTGTTTTTGGCTGGTGACTCCAAAGAGAATTTATTTGCCGGAACTGAATTGCCAGTAAGGTCTTTGCTTATCATCTGTGGGCCTCCTGAGTGAACGTTTGCAGCTGATGGCATTGCTTGTGACTGCCATCTGAGAGATTTCCTGAGAAACTCCTTTTGAGCTTCCCAGATCTGTTTGGCATTGTGTCATGGATCAGTCTAGGTTAATTTAAGAGTACCCAGGCAGTCTTCCACTTAAGCAGTTCAGTGCTGAAAGGACAGATTGTTTCCCCAGTTTCTCGTTTCTTCCTGTTTCTTGCCTCTGTCCCTTGCCTATGTCTTTGCCCAGCAGGACCCACAACATGTGACTAAACCTGCAAATTCCTGATTGAAATTCTGGTTACTCAGCATTATTACCTCTTCAAAATGTGCTCAAGATCTGTAAACTGTTTGTTCATGAGAATTTCCTTATTTTTCTGCCTGATCCTGTCTCTTGTGCCTTTAAAGAATGTCTGACAGATTTGGAGTTTGTCCATGTAGCATCGTAGACATTTTAGACTTGAAAGATCACCCCAAATGGCATAATCCCATGGGGTCCCCAGGATAGCAGAGTAACCAGTCTTCTCAAATAACATTTCAGAGATCCCTTGGGAGCATATTGGTAACATTCTTTGCTGTAGGGCACTGCTCTAGCGCTTTCCATCAGCCTCAGATAGTGAGAACATCTACTCTCAGTATCAAAACAGAAAGAAATCTGGAAAGATATCCTACACATATGAAAATAAAATCTCTTATGCCCACCATTAAATCTAAGAAGGCAGTATTAGCTGTGATCACTGACTACTCTGAAAGTAAATGGTTCACCTGCTCTAGCACTCACCAGCTGTTTCCATATTGCTGTCAGACATTGCATTGCGTTTGCAGCTGACTGGACCCGCTACTTCTTCAGGTTTCACCTGTGTGACTACTTTTTCTCTTGACATTGCATATGATGAACAAGTACATGTATTTGGAGAGAGGAATTTTCCACATTTCTCCACTTCATTAACTGGTTAAGCAAGGAAACCTTACTAAGATTGTCTTAATTCTTCACATCAGATCAGGTCTTTTGTCTTACTGGCCTCCTCCTGAACTACCAGATAGCTGGATTTGAGACTAGGACTTACCTTAATCTAGAATTGAAGCTGATTTGAATTCATTACAACCAGAAATTGGGTTTCCTCAAGTTGTGTGGCTGTCTGTCCAGCCTTACATTTTAGTATGCCAAGACTGAAAGTTGAAGTATGCCTAAGTGTTTGGGGTTATGCAAGAGCCTATTCAGTGTTAAAACACTCAACTACTGCTCTTCCATCCTCAATTTCTGTCAGTGTGACTTGAGCTTTTCAGCACAAACCTGTTCTTCCATGCTTGACGTTGTTGTTTTCTTGTAGTGATGGTGTAATCCTTCAAAGCTGCCAGTCGTGTCTCCTCAGCTGGTACTGAGGGTGAATGGAGGAACCGTCTAGAGGAAAAGTATCTCGGATAACCCTACAAAAAGTCAGACTGCCACCTGCTTTTTTGATACCTGATTCTGACTATCCTTAGAGATATAAACCTGGATGTGAAGAGTTAGTTTCCTTAATTTTTCGTAAGTTTAAATGTAGTAGGGAGGCTTCTGAAGAATGTCCCACTGAAAAGAGGATCAGGGATACAACCATCACTATTCAGAGGTTGTCAAGGTAGATAACAGGCAGAATTTAACAGCCAGCATGGAACTATTTTAAGTAATTAGAGCATCCACCACTAGAAGTTGAATGATACCAGCAGCCTCATTTTTGAGAGAAACAAAAACCCCAGTGTTTCCATTCTGGGTGTATTCAAAGCAGCCCTCTGGAACGACTTTTACCCTTTCACCAGACAGTTAACCATCATAGAGGCATCCAGGATTGGTGCTGCATTCAGCACAATGGTGCTGTGTTGTTGTTTGCATTCTGAGTCCCAGCTGCTGGTAATTATGAAAGTGTTGAGTTCAGTTCAGAGTCACCCACAGTGTGAATGTACCTGTGGACTAACACCTGAAGATGACTAAAGGGGTTACCGAGTAGGAACAAATTCTTTGAGATGTGTTGTCCATATGTACATTCACTCACCTCCTGGTTTCATCCTCCATGGCAACAACAAGGTTGAGAAGACAGAAAGGTCTGTAGTAGATATATCTACACATAGTCTACAATTGATGAAGGGTAGAGTAGTAGGATTATGAATGCTTTATAAGACAAATATTCTTTGCTTTCTGCTCTACAAGTCCTCCAGTCAGCCAAATGTGAGATACATGTGCTCTGTCTGCCACAGAGAACCTCCTACTGCACAACTGTGCCTGCAGGTTATTCCTGCTCTTGTGTGCTGCTGATCTGTGGATTACTTCTCTGTCCTAATCCATGCATAGTATAAGCATTATCTGTAATGAAAGTTCGTGGTCATTCTCTCAGATTTGGCACGGAATCACTTGGGAGTAGGACTTGACATACCAGTTACGGGATTCAAGGGAGTAAGAGGGACACTGTTCAAAAGGTTAGATTCCAGTATCTCCAAGATAATTGGCTAAAGTTAGTAGATCATAGTACCACCTGTCAAATGTGACCTGCTTGTCTTTTTTGCTCTCATGTGAGCTCTGTAATTTTGCATGAAGGTGCAAGGCATGTGCAGAAAACATGTTTGCAAATTTCAATGAACAGGGGGAGCATTGCAGAAAAATTACATTTAATAATTTTTCCGAGAATCATTCCCCTTAAATACTTCAGGATTTGTGCTCAATTCAGTGTCTTGTGCTGGAAAAGCACTTGTGCCTGAAAGTGTTTTTATGAGTTTACAATGGTTATGGTAAGCTAACAATTTGTCTGCAATAACATTTGAAATAGACATTGCAAGAGAAAACATGTGTTTTAAATGTTAAAAAAATCCAAACCAAACAAAACCCCCACAAAACCCTCAAAATCTTATCCTCAAGACTGTTCCCCACCACAGACTTACTCATGTAACCTTGGCACTGTTTTTTTGCCTAAAAATGTCATCTTTAGTTCAGTTATGAAATATATATAATTAAAACTCATGTTTTGAATGAGCTTTCAGATGTTAAACTTAATGGTTATAATCACTTGGATTAGAATAAAGGCTTAAGAGCTAATATGTAGCTTTAACCCTGAGGTCTTCCTCTATCTTGTTGAGAAGATAACAGAAAATGTTCTGATGCTTATGCAATGTAGGCCAGCTGAAGCAGTAAACACTCAAGGAAGGGGCTTACTGAGTTCTAGCAGATAGTCTAAAATATTAAATGCAGTAATTACAATAATAAAGCAAAGTCAAACATCTTAGGTTACAAATAATATTTAAAGTTTAAGGTCTTCCTGTATCTTGTTACAGAAATAAGGTAAAATGTTCCGATGTTATTCCGGTCAGACTATCTGGGACTAAATGTTTTGGGTGAAAGGATTATTGGAACCCGGTAGAGGAAGAGCAAGGCTAAAATTGTTGATTGTAGTTAATCACTGGGTCATTTGTGGGTTTACAGGGGTATGAATGTTTTATATAAGGCATTGGTAATGACATTAAAGGAACATTTATCTGCTGCTTAAAACACAAATGTCCTTTAATAAACACTAAAAATGGTTATCTTCTACCAATTGTCTGTTAGTGCATTCTGGTTTTCTTTTGTCCCTACATGATAAAAATCTGGTCACAGCTTCGTCAGCATGGGGAGAGGAAGAAGGAACTCACATTTGATTTGAATATTCTTGCACATCAGTTAGCTATTGCTGATCGTTTGTAACAGAGCACAAGGATCCTGAAAAAATAACTGAGAAGTTGGTTGGAATAACAATTCAGCTATAAATCTGAAAATGCATGAAAGATACTGATGGGGTCTAACAGACCTGATTTCTGAAAAAGGCTGCATTTTCTGTCCTAAAATTTTGTGTGCTAAAGTGATAAAGGACACGGTTGACCTAATTTCAATTTGAAGATGGACTTTTGGCAATATTCTGTGTAAGTAGCTCAAAGAAGGAGGAATCATGAGATAAAAAGACAGCCTGGAGTCAAAAACTAAATAGAATGGGAGGAAGCAAAGAATAAAATGAGATAATTTTGATGAGATAAAACCTCATGTTGCATATACTAGGACTCCAAATACTACAGAGACAATTTTTCACATGCTGAAAATACTTCCATCAAGACCAAACAGGACTTTGAAAGTCAAGAGAACATAAATTAAGTGGGCAACATGATTCAAGTGAAATTCAGGGCAAGTAAGTTAAGATGAATACAATGAAGGTTTCTACCAAGATGTGTCAGAAAGTGAGCACTGCAAATGCCCAGAAGGTTTTAGGAAGAGGTGATGGAAACACTCAAAGGCTGGAAAAAAGCTCATTTGGAAAAGGTCAACATTTTACCTTAATGCTGAAAGTATATAATGAATCTGCTGGTTTTCACAAAAGAATGGAAACAAAAAACAGTAGAAAACTCTGCTGGCTTTAAAAGATTTGAGAATATGTCATGAAATTAAAACCAAAATATTTTTTATGCAATGTGTATCTACCTTGTGGAAACAGTTGCCACAGGGAGGGGTTGATGTCAAAAGGATTAAACAAAACTGGTCATCTAGGTGTCTACTTTTACTAACTGACTTTAAATATTTTGAAGGTAGTACTAAACAGGCTTCAAAGCTGAAACAATTTTGGCCTTGAAGATCTGGATTAGACCCGAGATGTATATTTAAGAACAGTAATGTTAATGTGCTTGACATTGTTGTGGGATTCTTATGCCTTCCCATAAAGCAGCTGGAGTTCAGTTGGTAGTGTAGATTTAAGGTAGGAGCATATCTGAAAAATACTGCTGAATACCTTTGTCTTTTGAGTTTTAAACTATGCAGAGTCAAATGTATGCAAGATAATCCCCTTTTTGTAGTATTCTATTAGTATTGAAAAACTTTTAAAGAAACTTCACTAGATTCTATGGAAGCGTATACAAAACATTTGTCACATATATCCTTTAATAGCAAGATATTTAAAAGGCAACTGTTAGCAAAGGTGTAGCACAAATGTACAAAGGATGTGAGAGCAGTGGCTTTTGTGTTGTCTTTCTGTAGAACTATAATTAAATGGTATATAAATATTTTAATACTTATATGCTTTCTAAATGTGCTTTGTGTATCTGTTTTGCTAAGAAATTAGAATTAATTAAAACCTTAAAGTAGATAAAAAGCCTGTGACAAAGAATCCTTATGATAAAGAAATACAGTTCACACAGAAGCTTTGCCTCATCTTTGCTTCATACCTTTTGTACCTGTTTTGATTTGCATAAATTGTAGGGGTCAACCATGAATGAGTAAATGCCATCTGTTAACTCTGTAACATGCATATAATGTTTTGGCTTTTTTTTTTTTAAGTGAATGAATTTTTAGTGTCTGAAGGCCCTGTCCTGCTGGATATGCGTATTAAGCACCTAATGAAAACAAAGCAATTAACACAAGCTACTGCCCTGGCAAAACTCTGCTCTGACCATCCAGAAATCAGTGCAAAAGGCAATTTCAAACAAACCTACCTGGTCTGTCTTTGTTCAGGATCACCAAATGAAAAGCTAATGGAAGAAGTAAGTAAAAAATAAAGCATTTTTTTTAGGCTCATTTCTTTAATGATAATAAAGTCACTAATCATAGGCTCATTTTTCTGTAGAAGAGGTTTTTCTTTTAAATACGGTCTAAAATATTTTTGGTATTTTGTTTTTTTCATTTAAGTCACTTCTAAGCTGAGTATTAATGACTAAGTTCTACCCAGGTGGGGGTTGTTCTCTTCTCCCAGGCATTCAGCAATAGGACAAGGGGGCACGGGCTCAAGTTCTGCCAGGGGAAATTTAAGTTGGAGATCAGAAAAGAAATCTTTCCAGAGAGAGTAATCAGGCATTGGAATGGGCTGCCCAGAGAGTGGGTGGATTCCCCGTCCCTGGAGGTTTTTAAACTGAGATTGGACGTGGCACTGAGTGCCATGATCTGGTAAATGGACTGGAGTTGGACCAAGGGTTGGACTTGATGATCTTGGAGGTCTTTTCCAACCGAATCGATTCTATGACTCAATTGAAACACTTGTGAAATGGTTAATATTAGATTGCCAGCAGGCATTTCTCTACCACAACTTTGATTTTGCTTGAAGTTTTTTGAACTCTGCCCCAGATCCCATTAGTAAGGTGAAGATAATGGTTTTCCTACTCTTACTATTTTAGCTACAGGTTTTTGTGTACCAATACGTAGGGTGGGACCCTGTAGATGCTACTTGCAGTTCAGAGAATAAATGTAACCTCTTTTGACCCAAATGCCTGGGTGCAGTTGAAGGTGAAATCAGATACTTGATCTGGTTTGTAATATAAAATCCTTCTCATTTAAATTCAAAAGTCAAAAAGGAGATGACAGCTTTGCTCTTTTGCATTCTTTCAGGTTGCATCTTCATTTCTCATCCCACCCCTGAGTTTTTGCTGAGCTTTTTTCCTTCTTAAAGGATAATTAACTGCAATTGTCACTTTTCTTGTCTGTCTGTATCTGTCTTTTCGTTATTGCTATCTTTTTATGTTAATAATAAGTATTAAATATATTGCGATTGATCTTAAAGAGATGAAAGCTATGCATTGATTTGGAGCTGGAAAAGTTTCCTACCCTAGATATAAACTAAATTCTAAGATGACTGCTTGTCACCGAGCATGTTCTTCAGATGCCCGGTAGGACTGGCTCTGTCTTGCTTTCCCATCTCTAACTGCTGCAAAGCCTGCCAGAACAGGCTCAGGAGGGGATGTGACAGGGCTGTGCAATCTTATCCTTGTTTGCTAAAACACTCAATAGAACTTGGAATTTATGACCCTGCAAATACACTTCCTTCATTACCCAGTCCCACAGTGCTCCCAAAGCAGAACGGCCTCGTTCAGTGAATGAACTGTGAGTCCTCTGGACAAAAGCAATGGGGTAGCCTTGTTTCTTTGAATGCCATAATGTACAGATGAGTTCAGACTGGGTTATCACAGAGAAACTAATTCAGATATTTCCAACCTTGGGATTGCTTGGATTGCTTGGATTTGCAGCTTCAGCTGTAGCACAGTTTGCAGTATTACCAACCATTTGGGAAAGATTCTTTGTTACCAAGAGAAGGCAGATATGCTTCAACATGTGAGGCTGGACTTTTGAACTGAGAAGGGCAGTCATTTTGTACTGTGAGAACAGCAAGAAAGCTGTTAAAAAAATAAACTGTAAAAAAGTGTATTGGTGTGAAAACTTTGATATCCATTAGGCAGAAAAGTAGCATTTGAGCTCATTTTCAGTTTGGATTAGTCTAAGTTTGCATCAATAATGTGAAGAATTCAGATCTGCACTATGTGAAATGCTAGACTAACAGTCTTGATGGCTGGACCTATAGAGACCTTTGTTGGAAACTGAGTCCCTTAGATAGTCTGAGAGGCTGGTAAAGCTTTTCATGGAAAAAAAATCCTTTCTTGTAAGTTCAGTTTGCCATGTTCTTCTCTAATCTTTTAATTGATAGTCCTGTCTGAGATGAGGCACTGAGCAAAACAGACCTTCAGTCTAAGTTGCCATTTGAGTTAATGCTGTTCCATCCTAAGATACACAGTTTTCTTTAGAAGATGTCTTTGAGGTTATTAAACTTCAAATGGCGTTCAGTGAAAGATTATTAGTATATTCCCAGTGTTCATTTAGAGGTAAAAATAAGTAGTCGTAGTGTTCAAAATAGTACTTTGATTGCTGGAGCAGTAGCTGGACCCCATGGTGCCCAACCCAGCTGTGCTGCCACCTCATGGAAAGTACTGAGCCACCCTGGTGTTTGGGTGACCACTTCTGGTTCTTGCTGTGGTGGTCTGTGATTTCTCAAGAGAGACTTCCAACAGTGCTGCTGCCTGGTCAAGCTGTTCTTCAGCTGCTGGTGTCAAAGAATAAATACCAGCATGTCCTGCCAGATGCACTAATTGATGTAATCAAACCAGTCTGCTGAGAATTAAATTAAACAGTGGTTGTTCTAACAGGTGTGCTGATGCAGAACTAATACAGCTATCTAGTACTACCAGGCAACTGTGGCTTTTCCTTTGATTTGTCATGCAACTGAGTACTTGGACAAATAAATTATATTCTAGAGATGTAGTGTTCTTCTCGAAAAGCATTCAGTTGACAAGCTTCTTACTCTACAGGTTTCCTTTTCTTAATATCTTTGATTTTTTTAAAAAATACTGGAACATTTTTGTTACACTTCAGATTCATTGATCACCCAGCTGTTGTATCAAAGCAGTAATACATCAGTGACAAGTAAATTGAGTTAGAATTTCAGGTAATTTTATTTCTGTGTTAAACTGCAACCTAATGTTATAAATCTGCATATCACAGTTATCATATTAATGTAATATATATGAATAGTTAATGTTGTATTTTAAAATTCTTAGGAGACTGGGGCAGTAGATACAAATAAGTCATGTCTGAGAAACAAGTTTATATTCACTTTAACAATGCAGTTTTTCTGGTTACATTATTTTAACACTGTGTAGAAATGTACTAATTTGCTTTCAAGCTCATCTTTGTCTGATTGCTAAATATTCACCAAGTTCTAAATTACTGTCTTTTTGCAAAGGCTCAGATGACTGTATGTCTGAAAATGAAACTGCTTTCTTAGTCTTGTTCTTTTCTTTCCTGCCTTCTAGATTGCAGAAGTAGATTGCAAAGATGCTCTAGAAATGATCTGTAACCTGGAATCTGATGGAGATGAAAAAAGTGCTCTAATTTTATGTGCAGCGTTTCTGTCTCGGCAGCTGCAGCAAGGGGAGATGTACTGTGCCTGGTGAGTTGAAATCTTGCTTTTGTCTAGTGAAACAAAATTGTAGTCTGGGGAGGTTAGAGCTGATGATATATAAGCTGATAAAATCTGTGAACTAAGCAGGAAGGAGATGAGGCTCTTGGAAAGCTAAAAAAGGATTTTGCAAGATTAGCTTCCATTAGGAGAATTTGAAGGCTGAACATATGATGAGGCAAATACCAATAGCTGGTTAGAAATTTTTCTGTAGAAATAAGAAATTTAATATCTGCAGGCAACTAGTTGGCATTATGTCAACATGTGATGGATAGGTACTGTTCCCATCTGTCCTTCTGTAATAACAGTGTTTCTTTTTCTAACACACTTTTAAAAAAGGAGGAGCTCTTTACTACTACAACCACAATAATAAGCTCGATGAAGGTTCTTTTTAAGAGATTGTCCTAAAGTTTTGGAGGTTACACCATTCCACAAGGTACTAGATACTCTTGAAGTAGGAATAATGTAATGAGATAACGTAGATAGTAATTAGTGTTTGGCATTGGGGGCCAAGTTCTCACTAAATCACAGTCAGACTCAGCTCTTTAAGCAGAGCTGCATCTACCACAAGGAAAAAGGCAATCTTTTATATCAGTTAGCAATTACAAAGAGTTCAGAAGCATACAGTCCCAGTCAGAATAAACTACTATGCAAGGCCCTTTTAGGTTTGTTTTTTGGTTTGTTTGTTTTTTTAAAGACCACATCATGAGTCTGTAAATCATGTAGCATAAGTTGCGGTAGAACTGGTTTTATTCTGAACTCACCTTCTGGAATTGAGTCATTGTCATAATTCTGAAATTTAGATACTAATAGCGTGGGTGTTTTAATAAAAGATCTTCTCTCTAAGGTGTGAATAAATTCAGATATTTTCCTTTCCCAAAGATAATATGGAAACTGTTCTCAGCCTTGCCTTTCTTGTGGTTACGTTGCTGGCACTGAAATGTTGTTCTCTTGTTTTAGGGAACTGACTCTTTTCTGGAGTAAACTGCAGCAAAGGGTAGAGCCTTCTATTCAAGTATATCTAGAGAGATGTCGTCAACTGTCTGTGTTAACTAAGACTGTTTATCACATTTTCTTCCTGATTAAAGTAATTAATTCAGAGGTAAGGATACTCCTGAAAGAATATTTTTGGCACTTTTAATGGAACTGTGATCAGGAACATTTATGAAAACTGCTTGGACATTCTGTCTTTCTTTGTAGCATCAACTCTGGGGTTAATTGGTTTTAGAAAAGGTTGTAGCAACTTCTGCTCAGGTACATTATAAGTTGATTTATTTTGAATTATTAAAGCTTCCTTGTTCCTTTGGGAAAAAAGTGTGGGTGGGGGGCAGGGGTGGTAACAGAAAAGCTGGTTGCCAGCAATTGAAATGAAGGGAACACTAAAGGTGAAGCTACAGCCTCTGCTGTTGCCTGTGTCATCTACACCATGTATTTTCTGTTACCAGACCCTAATATTCCATGTCATTGTTTTCTGTATTTCAAAAATTACAGACAACGGAGAGGAAAAACTTATAAGGAATGAAAATGAAGGGTGTATATTAATATGTAAGAAAAATAAAATTACAGAAAACTTAAAAAGAAAAAAAAAAAACCAGAAGAAGCCTTTTTGAATTGCCACTTAAGAATGCAGTTTATTTTAACAAATTAAATACTTGCTGTTTGTAGACTTAGATCCAATGTTGTATTAAAACTCTGTTCATCTATCTCAGCTAACCTTGGCATCTGATATTCTTAATTTCCTTAGTAGTTGCCATATTTAATGTTGATAGTTAAATTGAGCTCTCATGAAGCTTTTTAGTTGGGAGATTTCTGTAAGTCGGAATACTAACTCTAAAAATAAAAATTCCAGTTTTCCTTTTGCAGTGTTCTGGTACGGCTAATCATGATCTTCTAATCTTAAAGATGATCTTTTTCCAAAGATATGAAATAAATTGGAATTAGAGAGGGCATAGGAAGATAACTTTCACGCAGTCTTGTGATAGTAAGAGCTCTGTTTGCTCCATGCCATATTGATTTTTTTTCCAGTGAGCAGTGGGTCATTAATTGACGATAGAAATTGGACACCATTTAGGGAGTAGACTTGTGCATTCATAAACTCGCTGGACTTTATTCTCATGTATACCACAGTCTCTCTGTGCAGCCCTGGCAGCATAAAGAGCTTGTAAAGTGGAGGTAAATGTAAATGATGTGGCCTGAAGGTATGAATGAGAGAAGACCACATGACCTTTGGAACATTCAAATGATGGAACATTTAACTATACTTAATGCTTTCAGTTGGACTGAAGCCATGTGTTCAGTTAAGGTCAGTTGACTTTGAAGTGGCATAATCTTTAAAAATAAACCTTTTTACCTTAAGTGGTTTCCAAATTATAGATCTTTCTGAAGATCACTTGTTTTTCTTTAACTGTAGCGCTTTTTACTATTTGAATTCTACCCAGTGTTAAGTTAATGCTCCATGAAAGCTCATCTACAATGATTGTGACATAATTGACAGGCTTTGTTTTATGGGAAAGGTTCAATATTGCTCTCATGTAAACTGAACACCCCTAACATACAGTCCTAAGTCCTCAAACTAGACAGAACGTACAATTAATTTGTCTTTTAGTTGTATGTGAACTTCCACATTTTTGTCGTAGCATGAAGACAAATTATGCAACCTAAAGAATAGCATCCAGAGACAAACCATTATGTTTCTTAAAGTATTACTATGAACTCCAGGTGCATTTTTTCTGACACTTAGGATTGAGTAATGACATCTTTTACTTGCAAGTACAGAAAGGGTTATGATAAGCTGACTTACTAAAATTAGTCTTGCTTTACAGATTGATGGTGCTGGACTGGCAACCTGCATTGAACTGTGTGTGAAAGCACTGCGCTTGGAATCCAGTGAAAATGCAGATGTCAAGATATCTATTTGCAAGACTATCTCCTGCTTGCTTCCAGATGATTTGGAGGTTAAACGGGCTTGTCAACTAAGTGAATTTCTTCTCGAACCCACTGTGGATGCATATTATGCTGTTGAGATGCTATATAATCAGCCTGACCAGAAGTATGATGAAGAGAATCTTCCAATACCAAATTCCTTGCGCTGTGAGCTGTTGCTTGTACTGAAAACTCAGTGGCCTTTTGATCCAGAGTTCTGGGACTGGAAAACTCTAAAGCGTCAGTGTCTGGCACTTATGGGAGAAGAGGCATCCATTGTGTCCTCAATAGACGAACTAAATGATAGTGAAGTTTATGAGAAGGTTGAGGATGGCCAAGAAGAGACTAAAGAAACTTCTGTGAATGGTCTTGCTGGCCTTGATGAAGCTACAAGCCTTCTTAGGGGTATCAGAGATGACAAGCAGAAAAAGAGGGAAATCAAAAAACTCAGAGAGAGGGGATTCATATCAGCTAGGTTTAGGAACTGGCAAGCTTATATGCAGTATTGTGTGCTATGTGACAAAGAATTCCTAGGTCATAGAATAGTTAGACATGCACAAAAACATTATAAAGATGGAATTTATAGTTGCCCTATTTGTGCCCAAAATTTTAATTCTAAAGAAAACTTTGTTCCCCATGTAACTTTGCATGTTAAAAAATCCAGCAAGGAGAGATTGGCTGCTATGAAACCACTGAGAAGATTGGGAAGACCTCCTAAAATAGCAACTGTCAATGAGAATCAGAAAACTAATTCTGTATCCAAGCAGGAGCAGCGACCTATTAAGAAGAACAGTCTCTATTCAACAGACTTCATTGTGTTTAATGATAATGATGGCTCAGATGATGAAAATGATGACAAAGATAAACCTTATGTACCAGAGATTGTGCCAGTTCAAAAGCCACTCCCTGTTAATGAATTCACCTGCCCTGTAACATTTTGTAAGAAGGGCTTTAAATATTTTAAAAATCTAATAGCACACGCAAAGGGTCACAAAGATAATGAAGAAGCTAAACGTTTTCTTGAAATGCAAAGTAAAAAGGTTATTTGCCAGTACTGTAGACGACATTTCGTAAGTGTTACTCACCTGAATGATCATTTACAAATGCACTGTGGCAGTAAGCCTTATATCTGCATACAGATGAAATGTAAGGCTGGTTTTAATAGTTATGCTGAGCTCCTGACACACAGAAGAGAGCATCAAGTCTTCAGAGCCAAGTGTATGTTTCCTAAATGTGGCAGAGTGTTTTCTGAAGCCTATTTGCTATATGATCATGAAGCACAACACTATAATACCTATACCTGCAAAGTCACAGGCTGTGGAAAGGTTTACCGTTCACACAGTGAACTGGAAAAACATGTTGAGGATCACAACAAGCAGCCTGAAAAAGAGCAGCAGCCTGAAAACCAAACTAATGAGCTTGATCTTAGTCAACCTTCTAAAGCTATTGAAAATACCAATGGAGTGGCTGTTAAAGAGGAAATGGCATCTCCTCCAGCTGACAACCAGGGTAGTTCCACTGAAGGAGAAAATGTTATCTGGCACCAAATCAAAGCAGAGCCAGTAGGGAATGAAAGTGTAAATGCATCAGCAAGTATACTGCAGCAGGGCGATTCCTTGCCTAATGCTGGTTCAGAGCAGTCTCTCATGGGTTCAGTGAAAACAGAAATGACACTTCCAGCAGGCAGCATGAAGCTGTCTGTTGTTAACCAGAAGATCCGAGATAATTGTGCAAAAAGAGGCAAATTAGCTGCTATTGCCAGCAAAGTAGATACCACTAAACCTGGAGTCCAGCAGTTGTGCCCGTCAATTGACTCTTGTCTTCCAGTTTTCCAGGAGAGAAAGGAAGAAGACTGTCTCAATCCGACTCAGAATATCCAAACTGTTTCTATGACCTCAGACACACTAAAACCAGAAACCCTTGAATCAAAAAACTTAGAAAGACAAGTGAGCATTGTAAGTCCCTTCAGCATGCAGAGTCAGACAGGATATCGAAACCGTGTACCCATTTCCAAACTTGAAATTGAAGACAGTATGAAAGCTGCAGCTAATCTATATAACCTGCCTTTAAAAACTGTAGAAAGTATTACATTTATTCCATCACAGCCTAACATAAATAACTCTCTAGTTCCAGCTGTGTTACCAGCAGCCCCAGTTCAGAAATTTAATTGTCAGGTTGAGGGGTGTACTCGAACATACAACTCGTCTCAGAGCATTGGCAAACATATGAAAGCAGCACACCCCGATGAATATGCAGCTTTTAAAATGCAGCGTAAAAATAAGAAACCACGAAAATCCAGCAATATGCAAAATGTGCCGAATGATGAAAAGATTGTGTATCTCATGCCATCGCAAGTGGCCAATCCCAGTGGTCCTGCTTTTACTGCACAGAACAAATCAAATTTGAATCCCACCTGTTCCAGTCAAGTGCAACATGTTGCAAGTACTCTCTTCCCAACCCACCTAGAAAATTTGGCCAATCCTATGTTGCCTGTAGTGGAAAGTGTCATAAGTCCAAGTTTGTCTACTCGTATTAAAAGTGAGCCAGAGAGTGTTTTATGTTCACAAATGGGAAATCTGTCCAGTGCAACCTTACCTTCCCAGTTGGATGATCTGGCAAAAACAGTTATGCCTCTGAATATTGATGGTAGTTCAGATCCTTTTCTTCCTTTGCCTGCAGAAAATGGTCCAATGTCTCTCTTTCCTTCGTCAGCAGAGAATCCTCCAAATTCAGTCTTCTCACAACTGGACAATAACACAAATAGCTTTTCATTGCAACTAGAAGGAAACACTAGTTCTGCTTTCCCAAAAGAGGAAAGTGTTGATCAAATATTTCCCTCACGATTGAGTAATGAAAATAACTTCAGTGAAACTGGTCCTCAACATCCAGCTTCAGAAAAGGAGAAAAAAGATCATGGCCGGGGCCCAAATGGGAAAGAAAGGAAACCAAAACATAACAAACGGACAAAGTGGCCAGCAATAATTAGAGATGGCAAATTTATCTGTAGCAGGTGCTTCAGAGTTTTCACTAATCCTAGATCACTTGGTGGCCACTTATCAAAGAGGTCTTATTGTAAGCCTCTTGAAGGATCAGAAATTTCCCCAGAAGCCCTGCAGGCTAATGGACAATCTTTGCTTGCCAGTATGATTCTTTCTTCCAATTCATTAAACTTGCAGCAACCCCAGGAGTCTGCCTTCAATCCAGAGACATGTTTTAAAGATCCATCATTCCTCCAGTTACTTGCAGCTGAAAATCGTTCCACAGCCTTACTGCAGACTATGTTTCCACGAGCCAGTGTGACTAACTTTAATATCGGTGGGAATGAGGAAGGAAATCAAATTATAAAACAAGCCTTGGAAACTGCAGGCATATCAAGTACCTTTGATACCTCAGAAGCACTTCCACGTGTAGTCACAACAAGTTGTGTCTCTGGTACGACTCAGATAAATGCAGCTGTTCTCCCCAGCTCAGCTACATCCCCTCTGCTGCAGACAGTCTGTAACCCCAGTACCTTGCTAACAGACCAAAACAGGACGCTCAGTGCCAAAATTCCTCCACTAAACGAATGCAAGAGTTTGCCTGCTTTTGCAACAGAGGACTTAATGCTAAAGACCATTGAAAATGGCTTGTGTCCTAGCTCGTTTTCTAATACTGTTGCAGCAGCACAAAACTTTGCAGGGAACAGTTCACGAGTTTCAGTTATAAGTAGTCCCAAGAATTCCGGATCGAGCAACTTGAATAAGAAGGGAACTAGTTCTTCAAAGAGGAAGAGAAAAACAACTCCGCCCCTGCTTGTGCCAAATACATCACAGAATGTAGCAGTAAATAATGCAACAGTGATGGGACTTCTAACCAAAAGCACTGAAGGAAACATGCAAATACAGGGAGAAAGTTTTCAGTCCAACTTGCTTGCAAATCATGGCTCTCAAGCAGTGGTAGAAAACCTTGCGCAGAAACTCAATAATGTTGATAATCAGTTATTCATGGCTAGTATCAAAGAGAATTTCAAAACAAATCTCGAGGCTCATACAGCACTGCCCCCTTTAACAGTAAAAACTGAAAATGGGGATTCCCAAATGATGGCTGTAAATTCTTGTGTGCGAGCAAATTCGGAGGAACAGATTTCAGAAGACAACGTTATGCAGAACTTTGAAAAAACCCTTGAAATAATTAAAACTGCTATGAATTCACAGATACTTGAGGTGAAAACTGAAATTCAGGATACCCTCGCTGCTTCAGGACAGAACTCGCTAGTAAGTAACGCACAGGCTTCTTCAGAAAACTCTGCACCCAGTGTAAAACTGCTCACTCCTACACAGTTTTCTGTGCACACAGGGAATGTCACTGCTGCAAAGGGTAGCTCTGCTCAGTCCGAAACATCTCAAAAGGATGATACACAAATGTTGGAAATTTTGGAGGGCTTGCAAAAACTGAAGCTAGAAGATGACTCTCCCATTCCTGTTGCTGAGACTGTTTCCCAGTGTCCTCCAGCAGATACACTAGGACCAGCAATTCCAGTTGCATCAATTGAAAATAAGCCCCTCATCCAGATATCTCCAGAGGCAAGTAACATTCAGTTTAGTGATAGAGTTAATAAACCTTTTGTTTGTCAGAATCCTGGCTGCAGTTACAGTGCTATGACAAAAGATGCATTATTTAAACACTATGGCAAGATTCATCAGTACACTGCAGAAATGATACTAGAAATCAAGAAACATCAGCTGAAGTATGCCCCGTTCAAATGTGTTGTGCCTACCTGTCCAAAGACATTCACAAGAAACTCTAATCTCCGAGCACACTGCCAGCTTGTACATCATTTCACGACAGAGGAGATGGTAAAATTAAAAATTAAAAGGCCTTATGGCAGAAGATCTCAAAATGAAACTGCAAACACAGCCCCACAACCTGTTGAAATAAAAACTGCGCAGACACTAGTAATAGAAAACAAAACTGTAGCTCCATTGGTCAAAGAAGCTCAGATAAAGGAAGTTGTAGAGCCTGTAAAAGTCTTAGAAAAACTTCTACCAGAAAATAATAGTCCTGAAAGACTGGAAAAACCTCCCCAGGTGGTTTCTGTTCCACTGGAGCAGCATAATGCAACCTCTTTCAGTAGTATAGAGGCACAATCCAAAGTACGCAAGGTTAGGAAGTACAAGAAGGAAAAAGAGGAGAGAAATGGTAGGAAGCCCGTAACAAAATCTCTGGAGTTTCCCACTAGATACAGCCCTTATAGACCATACCGGTGTGTCCATCAGGGCTGCTTTGCAGCTTTTACGATACAACAAAACCTAATCCTTCATTACCAAGCTGTGCACAAATCAGACCTTCCTGCCTTCGCTGCTGAAGTGGAGGAAGAGAACGAGCAAGGTAAAGAGGAACGAGAGGAGGTGGAAACCAAACCTGCCATCAGAGAGTTCAGATGTGAGGTGAATGACTGCTCTCGCATCTTCCAGGAAGTTACCAGCTTGATACAACATTATATGAAGCTTCACAACATGACCGCAGAGCAAATTGGAAACATGAAGTCAGCCCCAGAGGTTGGAAGGTTTTTTTGTGACCAGTCTCAGTGCAAGTCTTCGTTTACAGCCTATCTTAACTATGTTGTGCACCTTGAGACAGATCACAGTGTGAAGATAAGGCCAAACAAAGTAGAAGATGACGGTGTGTTCAAGTGTGACTGTGAAGGCTGTGACCGTATTTATGCTACTAGGTCTAACCTCTTAAGGCATATTTTTAACAAACATAATGACAGGCATAAAGATCATCTAATAAGACCCAGGAGACTGACACCAGGCCAGGAAAACATTTCAAGCAAAGCAAATCAGGAGAAACCATTGAAGTCTAAACAGAGAGGACTCAAAAACAGATCGGGAAAAGAAGGTAACAGGCTGTCCGTGAAAACAAAAGAAAAGAAAAATGTGAACTTGGAAAATAAAAACTCGAAAGGAATACAAGTTCAAGAAAATAAGGCTTGCTTACTGAAACGCGGCAAGTACGTTTATTCAATAAAGGCTAGAAGTGATGCCTTGTCAGAATGTACAAGCAGGTTCATAACTCAGTATCCGTGTATGATAAAGGGATGTTCATCTGTAGTCACAAGTGAAAGTAACATAATAAGGCATTATAAATGTCACAAGCTGTCCAAAGCATTTACTTCCCAACACAGAAATCTTCTTATTGTATCTAAGAAGCTCTCTGTCTCCCAAGTAAAGGAAGCCTCTTGTGAGCAAGAGGAGACTGATAAAAAAACTGATGTGAAAGAGCCTGAACCGAGTTTGATAGTGAGCAATAATGATTCAAGCACAACTACCTTACCACAAAAGGAAACTGAAAAAGGTGAGAAGGATGAAGTGGATGAACTGACAGAACTATTCATTACTAAACTAATTAATGAGGATTGTTCCACTGCTGAAAATCAAGAAAAAACCTGCTCCAGTGTAAATAGTGACTTGCAGGAGACCAGCTCCTGCCCCTCAGAGAAGCAAAAATCAAACAACCTGAAGAGAGCAAATAAGGAAAAAAGTGCATCTCAGAATAAGAGAAAGAGAGGCGAAAAAACTGAGGAAGCACTGCCTGTAGATGTGAGTAGCACGCACAAGGAGGAAGAGACTGCTGTCGCCATTCAAACAGCCGAGGAGCAACCTGCGGCTTTCGACTGGAGCTCATTTAAGCCAATGGGTTTCGAAGTGTCGTTTCTCAAGTTCCTTGAAGAGTCTGCTGTGAAACAAAAGAAAAATGCTGAAAGAGACTACCACAGTGGCGGAACCAAAAAAGGGTCCCATTCAAACTCACGGAAATGCAATGAGAAGACCTCCATAGCAAGTGATAATGTCACTTGGTCAGGTTCTGAAACTGAAACCCTTGTACTATTTGCCAACCCATCACAGCTTCCATGTGGTGATAATGTAAAGATAGTTTTAGACAAGACTCTTAAAGACTGCACTGAGTGTGTGTTGAAGCAACTTCAGGAAATGAAACCTGTTGTCAGTTTGAGAAAGCTCGAAGGACGTTGGGAAGATGATCCAGAGGTTATAGCTGCAAAAGTAATAGTTTTGGGTACTGAGGAGAGGGAATCAAAATACTGAAAACTTAATGTGTTTAACCGTGACCTGTAATAGAATTTATTTTGACTAGGAAGCCATCAAGCATGCTAGTAACTGTGGAGCTTTTTATTTTGAAGTGATTTAATCTAGCAAAAAACATGACATTAGTCATGTAAATGTCTTATTTGTTTTTATCCCTATGGGACTTGAAGAACAGAGTAATTGCTTCAGTTTTGTAAATACTTGATCAAGACCTCAACTTTCTATCAGATTGTCCTTTCCATAAACTAAATCTTTGTGAGTTGTCTGTGATTGGTATCTTTCACCAGGTTATTGCTCATGTATAACAGGTCTCTTTATTTGTAGATACATTTTTTGTATATATTTATTATTGTAAATCATTTGCTGCCACCAGCAGTCTGTAAGTCTAAACTATTAAATTACACATTTATATTCAGAATTTTAATTTGTAACTAAGTGAACAAGTTTTTAAAACTGCCCTTCAATCATTTTAAATTAAGAACTTTTGAACTAAAGCTAGCTAAGCCTGTCATATCCAGTTTATTTTGCATAAAGCATTTATTTACAGAAGAGGAGCTGGATAACATCACATTTCATAGGTTAAACATACTGACACACTCATTTTTGTAAATTTTAACATCCAATATCTATGGATGATATTCATATGTAGTTAACACATAAATATAATAGTTTTCTTATAGCTACATTTTTCATTGCTTTTAATTGGATACAAAGCATTTATGATTCCATAATAAAAATGGAAATGTGAATAAAAATAGTTTGCTACATTGGAGATTTAAAACAATATTTGGTATTAAAGAATCTGTTGTGAATGTGATAGAAAATTAGTAGTGTGGAGCAGTGTATATATTTGAGGTGGTGATTTGTGAAGTAGCCCAGTATTGCCTTAAATAAAAACACATTTCATTTCTTGTTTTATACATGTGATCTTATAAAGGTTATTTTTGTTTCTGTAACTTAGATTGGTGTATAGTTTAATTTTTGTTAAAAAAAGCAAAACAAAACAAAAAAACTTCAGAAACCGTTTTTGTAAATAGTGGGTTTATAAAACAGATGGTTTATTTTGATAATACCAGTTTGGTATCTATCTATAAAATACACCAGTCCTTATACCATACCATTAAAAGCTAAATAAACAAGGCACTTTCCGAAAGGGAAGTGAGACTGTGATCTTACAGATAAACTCAGTGGTTGTGCTCTATTGATGGCATAGGCTCCCTTTGCGCTCTTCTGCCTCCTGCTGACTGTACCTGGCACCACTCACCTCTCTTACACACTGGAACGAGCCTCAGAATGGTGCTGCTTGTAGTGCCCGGGATAGGAGCAATCCCTCTGTATGCTGCTAACTGAAATGACAGGTATCCAGTTTGAGTAACCAAAAGTGTGAATGCATTGGTGGGAGCTGTCAGCACCCAGGAATCTTCAGTTTGGGTTTTCATGTGTGACGATGCTTGACTTGGATGGGACAAGCCAGCTGGATTGTGTGGTACCAAAAATTTTTCTTGGATTATTCTCGTTACTGGATGTAACCTACCTTCAGTAATATAAAATAGTCTTTACCTTGGGTGAGATTTGCTTGATTCTTTTTTTTATAAACTTGTCTTGCCATGTAAAGCTTTGTATTAAATGCTACACTTGATTGCTCTTAAGCTATTCACTTGCAATCCTTGACGGTTTTCCTGAATATCAGTCCAGAGGGCACATTCCTACAACTAAATGAAGTGACTTGTTGCGAGAGTGAGGATTATGTATGAACCAGTGAAAGGCAACAGCAATTCAACTTGGGCATAGCCCTTGCTTCGTTTCATGGTGCTAAATTGCCTACGTTCACAGAAAGCCTGTGCTTCCATTTGAATGGAGCCCGTTGGCTCCTGTCGCTTTTGATCCCTCACAGGTGACTAAATGAATTCTACGAAGTTAGTAAATCAAAGGTGTGGTCTGAGAATGATAAAACCGAAACACATCCTTGCATTTTAAGTCTAGGAGAAATCATAATAATCGCTACAAGCACACAGTGCCACATTCTACCTACCAGAGGCCCCGTGGTTCCCCTGGATGGAGCTTCGGTTGGATACCAGCCATGATGATTGTAGAGGCAACTTCTGCAGGGGAGAAGAGGGCAGAGATCCTCCAGAGAAGACCCACAAAAATCGCCTGAAATTTTCATCTGTACCTAGCCATTGCAGTCACTCTCAACAGACCTTGCAGTTCTTGATTTTTAGAAGAATTTTTATGTTACGTGAGTTGAATAGTTTCAACATTGACATTCCTGATGATAAATTCTACATCATTTGCAGTTCTTGGACTGAGAGTAGCATACAACTGTTTAGCTACGCAGTGCTGTACTAGAATGCCATTTCAAAAAAAGGGAAAAAATTCGTGTCATAAATATCCAGAAGGTAATTTTTTATTTGGATCTGAATGTAGGGTCTGAATTTCTGAGAATGAAACATTTAATACTGTCTCATCCCAATCCAATTAAAGTAGGTGCTGTACCAGTATAGTCAGTGCCTTTCATGGCACACTCCCTTTTAGGTGGTCACTGACACAGGTAAGCTAGCATGGGGTTTGTTTTTTAAAATAAAAAGTATTTTGTACTTAAAGTGGGGCACCAAAGGCAGGGTCTGATTTAGGATGCCACAGACTGCAGAGAGTACTCAGATTTGGTAATGCCACCTGCAAAAGCTCCTGAGGAAATAAAAGTGGTACTTGCCTTTGGGTGTTTTACCTTGGGTGATGTAGAAAACCTCCTGCTCCAGCGGCAGGATGTCGGAATGGGTGGATTCTCCAGAGCCTGAGCCATACCCCTGCCCTTTGGACTGCTGGGTGAGATGGGGCTCCAGGGCAGCCAAGCCCAGCTCCTCCAGCAGCACCTCAGCCTGCAGGCTGCCCCAACACCCAGAGGTGCTGCTGGTGCCACTGCTCAGTCCCTGTCTGTCTTCTGCCTTGCCTTTTTCCTTCCTCTGTGTCTCTGCCTTCAGACTTGACACCTGTGAACTGCAGGGCATTCAGAAAAAGGCACTTTCTTTTCAGCCCTTGTTGCCATCAGGAATGTGCTGACTGAAACAGCAGTTGCTGCTGATGGGGTAGCAACCAAATTGAGGAGTCTGGCTGGATGCAGAGAATGGCCTGGTTTGTGATTGAAGGTCACCGTCAGCCTCTCTCATGGTTAACTATGTTTATAAAGAAATCCGCTATTTTCTGAGCCCTAATTCAGTGTAAATACAAGAGTGGGTTTTTACTCATGTGTTTCAGGGTGGCCCTTCTGAGCAGGATGGGGGGACTGTAGGTAACACTGGGATGTAGTCTGTGCCTGTTGCATAGCAAGCAAGCAGTGCTTGTAAAAGTAACACTGGAACCAGTCGGATCAGGTGAGGAAAAGTAGTTGGCTAATTGTTGCAATTAGTTTCTATGCCAAAGAGTTGGGGCTCCCACACCTGTGCAGGCAGGGACACACTACCTTGAGGTTTAGGTCCCGTGAGCTGGAGAAGCTCCTACTCAGCCCTGGCTGGAGCCTTGGTGTGGAGAAGGTGATACTATTAAAGGAGTGAGAAACAGGGCCGGTGGTACTGGAGGAGGAAGTAGAGGGAAGAAACTATCAGCAAATAGGGAAATATTTTTCTCTGTCTTTTCATGCCTGTCCCAAAGCAAGGAGCTTGTATTTGAAAGAAAATTGAATCTTATGTAAGACATGGACCTTTTGATGTGTGCAGGGATGTTTTGAAATACGAATGAGGTAAATATTTTTGTATGAATGTGCATGGAGTGATCATGTTATTGCTCCATTACAGTATGTGCGTAGATCAGCTCCCTGTCAATTGCTTATATCCTTGTAGAACATAGCACTTGAATTAAATTTTTTTAAATGTCTGTTTGAGTGACTCAGAAGTTTAGGGACCAAGCCTGTAAACTCATTTGAACCAAAAATGAAACAGCAAACGCCTTCAGGGATGCATGGATGAGTGAAACTTAAACAGAAGAACAAAGGCGTATAAAGGTGGTGAAAGGGCTGTGGAAGGAAAGGAGCCAGTAAAAGACCAAATGTGGTCAAGAGCAAGGGTTCAGAAAGATGTTTGTTTCTGTTCTCTCAGCTTAAGTAAAATCTGATAGAGCTGCGTTTTCCTTAGTGTTCTGTCAAACACTCAAATTCTGTAGCCCATGTTGTGAAGGCTACTTGGCGGTTTGCTGTGGGTGAGTCACGGGTTACACAGACTTGGTCTGTAATAATTTTTCAGAATTATTTCTCATGTAAGGTACTGGCTTTGTCAAAACTGAAGCATCCTCCAAGACTTAAAACGTTGATTTTGGGATTTATTTATCATTTCATGGCTGTTGGAAGATAGAATTAAAAATAAAACTTTGACTATACATTCCAAAGAAATAGAGTCCTTGTTTCGTGGAAAAATTTTCGGTCTAAGTGGGAATCTGACCAGCCACAGAGCTTTAGGGGTTACTCTAAAACCCTTTGAGCTCTAACTTGATACACGCTTTATTAGAGAGCAGCTAAATGCACAAGTCTTTTCAGAAACCTGTGTTGGCTAAACTGTGTTTGCTTCTCTTCATTTTCTCTCCAATAAACCTCAATTTTAAAACAAAAAATCCTTTTTCATTACTATGTTGTCTTAAAATCTGTCCTCAATAATTAAAATTCATACATTTTAGAAAGATTATTTCTTTGATAGTGTTGCCTTTGTCTTAAAAAAAAATTAAGCACAAGGGTACAAAAGGGCCAAAATAACCTTGGGTTTTGTTCTCAGTTACTCAAACTGTGGCCGTCACAGTTTCACAGGGCTCATGGGCAGTGGCTTTGCTTCATGCATTCCTTGGTGGGTTTTGTCCAGTAGCTGCAAAAGACTTTTTAACTGGATTTGCATCATGAGCCACATTCTGTGTAGGTAGAGATTTAACAGGAAACGTGAATTGCGTATAGCATCTTGTCTTGATATGGGCACTGATTCAGCATCACTCAGGATGCAAACCTTAAACTGATCACAAGCTGGCAAGCTGCTGTTTGAGGGACTGCTGTCACTGCTAATTCAGCAGCAGCAAACGTGCTTCCAGATCTTATAAAAGTAGGTTTATTTTAGGAAAAAGAAAAAAAAACAACTTGAAAATTACAGTCAAAAGCACAGAGCTTATTCATTAGTTCTTTAATTCTGTAACTGCTACCCCAGTACTGATAAATGCAGTGCTAAGGGGTGCATTTTGATCAGGCTCAATACTGATGTCTGCCCAAAGGTCTTTCATTCCAGCAACAGAAAGAGAATACCACCCTGAAATAAGTTTTTTAAGGCACTGGTTTCTGTTATCTTACAAGTCTAGGTTCAACAGAAGACACATCTTAGCTAATTTCCATCCCTTTTCTGTTACCCCAAATGACACACATAAAACAGAGCAGAAGTGTGTGGTATTCAAGAGAGATTTGGAAATGTGGGGTGAGGGACTAGGTGATTCCTTTTTACTTTGTTTCCGCTGGAGGCTTTAGATTTCACCTGTTTTTCTACAGCATAGAAATCTACTGAAGGAAGGAGTGGCAGTATTTTCAGTCACTAAAGGGACCAGATTACAGGCTACTCAATACTGGCTACTGCTCTGCCATGTGTGGTCTGCATTTCACTACTTAGTCCTAGGGAACTGGGAGTGATCTTTTAAATGCCACAACCACAGAGCAGAAGACAAGTCTAATGACTTGGGAACAGCTTGGTGCAGGTGACCAGGAGTTAACTCTATACCCTGATACACGCTGCTTGCACAAGTTTGAGCAAGTGCCTTGTGTTACAGGATTCATTCTGATGATTAATGCCCTAAAAATTGTAAAGGGCTCAGATACTGCCAGAAGGAGGTGCTCCATCAACAGCTAAATAACCAAGTCTGTCTTTATCACCATAGGTTAAACTGGATATGTCTATCTCTTCTTAGGGGTTTTTTTGAGATGTTTTATAGTCCAGTGAAATGGGTTCGTGACTATCCAGTTCATTTCAAGGTACCAGCAACCCCTCTATGCCAGCGCTTTCCCATTGCTATTTTAACAGTCATCAGATCCACCCACCTGACATGCTGTGCATCCCCTACTGTTCAGCTTCTTAATCAATCCCAGGTTCTCCCACCTCTGCATATAAAAAACCTCTTTTTGCTTGTACTAAAGCAATTCTGTGTAATAACATTCAATACACAACTGTGAACAATTGTTTCAGCATGATTTATCATAAGCATCTATGTTTGTATTAAAACTTCTCAGACTTCTACACTTCTTGTTCCAACATGAAAAGATCTTGGTGATTCTATGTATGACATGCATAATGTAACTGAATTTATCATCTCAAGTAATGGGAAACTAATAGAGAAACAGTATTTCCTGTGAAACTATCCTTTCAGTTCTGTAGAGCACTGATTGGAAAAGCAATTTGTCAAATGCAGCTTGTGTAATGGGAGGGTGGTCTCCAGCCGTCTTTCAGGTCAGCAGGGAACGTTTTTCATGTTCATCTTCTATATTTAGAGTCAAAGATGAGAAGCCGTTGGGGACTCGTCCTGCAGCTACTGCTCTGTTGTAAGCAGTGATTTCTGATTTGCAACAATCGTTTTTGTGTCTTGCTGTTTCTTCATGTATTTCTCCAGATAACATTTTATAGAGTATTTGAAAATGAGATAACTCAATTCACTTAGATTTAATAAGATGCACAGACATGAAGTTGCCACCAGGAAATAGAGGAAAACCATCTTCTCTGTAGGTTTGGAAATATAGCAGTCTACAGTACTGGGACATGGTCTTATGTCACATTTCACAAGACGTGGTATTTTGAATCCATTGTAAAGTTTATAAAACAGAACAAGAAAAACTATTTCAAATGCTGTTTTTAAAATGAGGCTGATTAGATAAGTGCACAGCAACCCACCCTCTATCTTTCCTGGATTTCTATAAAATTTCTGGTTATGTTTCTCTCTGTTCTCTCTGTAGGCAACATGAAAAACAACTAAGAGGGAAGGGGTGGAGACCATGATTAATTGCAAAGCCCAAAGTCTGATGTGGGAGACAGGGAAAAAATGGTCAAAGCAGACATTTTCACAACCAGGCTGCTTGATATTGCATTCAAATTCATCATGTTCATATTTCCAGATGTTTTCTGCGGCTGCAACATAAACCAGTAAACGGAACATAAATACAACAGCTACCCAAATTCTTCCAATTCCTGTTGAGTATTTATTCACTCCACTCAGGAGATCACGTAGGACTCCCCAGCTCATTTTCCTCTTCAAGGAAAGAAGGAAATGATGTATCAAAGAAAGACAGCATCAGAGAGATGCCTCCTCCTGGGTGAAGAAAAATGAGATTTATTGAAAATGAAATACAACCACAGCAGAAACAATTTAAAATTATTAGGCATTTAAAAAGGAAAACAACAACAAGCTGATATTATTTATCATCATTTGTGCATTCAGAGGCTGTTACACAAAATTTATTTGCTGTTTAAATACATCTTTCTATTAGGGTAACTGTCCTCCATGAGAAATGCGCCTGTTCTCCGCAAGGGTTTCCTGACTGTTGGAGCTTTCTTTGGCAAGTTCAGTCTGGTGCTCTACCACTGAAGTACACTTAACTTAGCCCCGTCAGTTATGCAAATACTAAGCACAGTCAAATCAGATTTCACTTTCAATTTTATGTATGGGATCCATGTGTCCTATAATAAGTTGACTACAAAAGTGCAGATTTATTTCTTTTTGTCTGAGGTCTAACTTCTGGGTAAACGTCTGCAATATTTTATATCCTGTTTCATTGGATTTTATTAGTTATATTTTGTATCATTCACAGAATCACAGAATATTCTGAGTTGGAAGGGACCCACCAAGTGCTCAAGAAAACGCTGAATGGAGCAAGAAGTGAAAAGCAGGGATGTGATGCCAGATTTATTCCAACCTCCTGCTCAGAACACACATACATACAGTTGCACACCCCAATTTGGACAAAAGCTGAAGATTAGAGATATGTTGATTTGTTACACTCATTTCTAGCCAAAGTTTGACCGATGAGCATGAGAACAAGTTCTGCCAGTCAGTAAAAAGAACAGGTCATCTTTCTTCCTGCTCACATATATCATTTATACCCTAGATGTGACTTAAACACACCCCACCAACATACACACACATTTTGTGCTGGTCACTAGAGACTCAAATGACCAGAAGAGCCTTCCCACACCCTGTTTTCCCTCAGATGTATCAGTGACTTGGTTTCCCCCTTTGGGGCTGGGCACGTGCTCTGCTGAGCAAACAGAGTAACCTGAATGCACCATTAACTTCTGAGTGTGCTGAATGTACTTTACTGAGTAAAGTGTTTGAATAATGCTATTGTCATTGAATATATTCATCAAATATTCATTTCTGTCATTCACTGAGGTCTACAGAAGATTGGCTAATGTACATTGAGTAATGTATCCATTGAAAAGCACAGTGCTCAGAGAATTAGTTCACCTAGATTTCAATCAGCTCTGCTAATTTAATTACTTTAAAAGCAAAAAAGGTATCTCTGTGTGGAGGAAAATGGATATGGGGGAAGGACAGTAAGAAAATGTGAGAACAAACTGAATAACCGGAATGGGAGTAGGGAAAGCATCCAAAGTGTTAGAAACACAAAGAGGGAAGACAACCTGGAGCTCAGAGAGCTGGAAAATTACAGGAAGAAGGCACAGTATAATGGGAAATGGAGGTGAAATGGTGATGAGTAAGAGAAAGAACACAAGCCTGTTAACAGTGCATCTATCAATTCTGCACAAGCAAACAATTATCCTCCTCCTTGAGAGATGGAAAAGCTCCTTTTCTGATCTAAACATTGCTGGGAAGTATTTTTCTGCACGTACAACATACCCTTTTTTAAAGGACATGAAAGAGAAAAAGACAACTGTAAATAGTTGCAAAAATTATAAAGCAGAGAGCAGAAGTAGAAATCACAGAGGGGGATACAGGATCATAAAAAAAAGCAGAGCTGCTAACAGTCTTGAGCGTTCGTTCATCCTCTCTTCTTTTTTTTGCACTTTACTCAAAACATCAGATTACTTCTTCCCCCACCCCTCCCGCCACCCCGAACACCAAGGAAAAGAAAAAACAAGCATTGGCCCAATGGTTTCCATAAATGACCAAACAAATAAATGAAGCTTAACTTCAGATGTTCATTTAATAACTGCATTTTTCCCTTATCTTCTTTGCTTGCTGATATAAGGAAGTGTGTATCCTTTTTATGGTTGCTGGGTCTTTGTTTCATGGACTGCCTGCTGCTTCCTTACTGACTACAAGAGGTGTGAGATCCATAGGCTGAGAAACACTGTTTTTCTTTGTTCTCTGGCCCTAAAAAGGCTTAGTTGTGCAGAAATTCCTCCTGACAGTTCAGTCTGTTCTCTAGTACTACCAGCATGATGCATCTATTGCAGTGCTCCACTAGAGAAGAGGAGGAATCAGGAAACCTCCTGGTAACACGAAGGAACAGTGTAACTTGACTCAAAGTCACACTACCAAGCTGCACATGCACCAGCTGTTCAAACTGTTGCAATAGAAGCTGAAAAAACACTGCTACCAGACACTAACCTTGCAATGCTTTTGGTTCCCGTTCAATGGTGAGAGTGCCAAGGTGATCTCCAGGTCCTTATGAGAGAGTCAACAAGAGAAAAGTCATAAAAATTAACTTTGTCTTCTTCAGACAACTCATCTCTTATCATAGAATAAGTAAAGCTGTAACATTAATATAGCACTGTTACTCATTGCTTTTTAAGGCTCTTCAAAACAAGCCAGGTAAATCTTCACAACCCATGAGCAAGCACAGCCCTCCTGGCCTGTGCGCTGGCCAAGTTGTTCACTTCTGCCACGACAGCTGCTGGTGATTGGTAGTGCAGCAGAGTCCATGGTTCTCAAGCTGATGTGAGCCAAAAGTTTCCCACCTATTTCATCCTTCAGATGTTTTCAGTGGAAGTGAAGGCCCCCAAATGGCAGAGGTAAATATACTGGCAATAACTGGCTCTTCTCTCGTGGACAGACAAAAAAGTAATATGCAAGACACTTCAGAATGAACTTCATTGATATAAACCCTTCATCAGCATGTCCTAAGAAAGGGAGTCCTATCGTCAAAATATTGACAACCTAGACAAAGAAAACACATGCTGTTGAGGGGGAGATAATCCATCAGAGAGGTCTATCCAGCATCATTCAACACATCAGAAGCAGAGCTACGAAAAGAACCATGATCTCTGTTAGCCCAGGCCCTTGTTTTCACCTTAGCTTACTAATTCTAACCTCTCACTGGTCTGTGCGTATTATTGACTGTTAACCCCTTGGAGCAAGAAATAAGCCTTTTGGTTCACTGGGGTACATAAACCTCTGATTACTGTGATATTAAAGCAGAATTCCACAGATAGTTAAATAGTGCTTAAAGTATACATGTGGTGTGTAAAAACATTAGCCTAGGTATGTATTTGCCAGCCAGTTACAGGAAGGAAAAGACTAGATGGAATAAGGCTCAGCTTTCATTTAGCACCATACTGGAGGTGGCTGGTTTGGCTTTCACACCTGACCTGTGCTTCTGCAGTGGCTTGGGGCTAATCTTCCTTTCTGGGCTTTCAGGATCTTAGCTGCCAAACATTTGCTTTTCTGAAAATATAACTTCTAAACGACATTTTCAGTGGCTTCATAACCTAAAGCATGCTTGGCATAGTTTTTTATATCCAATGGTGACTAAATCCTGTCTTGTTTTGTATTTAGGGAAACCACAAACACCACTCAAAAAAAAAAAAAAAAAGAAAAGAAAACAAAACCCCAATCGTTGAGTGTGATGTTTTACCAGCTGTGAATTGCTGTGGTCTCTTCTCCACAGCAATGAATGGGTTTTGAGAGAGGGCAGACACCATTCACTGTTTTCTTTGTTCCTTGGTAAATTGTGTAATAATAATAAAAACAAGGCTTAGAAGTAGCCAAAATTACCGAATCTTTTAAGTCATGATGTCCATATTTCATGTACACAACTACAACTGCATTTCTCCTCACATCATGCCTAACAAATAACCCATCTCTTCCATGCTCTCCTGATGTAAACAAAAACCCCTCTTTCTGCAGCAAATGATCTTCAACATTAATAAGTATTACTGTTGCACTCAGGCTACTGTTACTGCTTTAATGCTTTATTCGACTCATAAAATAAAAAAAATAAAAGAATTGAAAAAGTCCAAAGATTTCCAGTTGAACAAGCAACCATCACTGGTCCCATTACAATGTTTAACTCTAGTAGTTACTGCAGTAGTGCAATAAAAAGAGGATTATATCCTTTTTTTATACTTGCTGATGAGACAGTTTCATAAGGTTACTATCAAGCCTGTTTGACATCTGAAAAACAAACTATTTTACAAAAAGAAGCTCTAACTTACCTGTGCCTCACTGAATGATTACAGCTGGACCCCAGCTTTCTAGTGGTATTAACAATCAGCAATACATTTCTGAGAAAGGGAGTAACTCTTTAAGCCTTGAAAACGGAAACTGCTTATCTCCTAGGTAATATAAACTAAATGAATGAAACCTGATCATCTTTCATGCCCCACTGTTCAATCCAGAACCATAAAGTGTCTTATATCATCAGAAAGATATGAGGAAACGGTGGCATTTATTTGAAGTCATAGGATTTATCTGTGTCTTTTGAGCACGCATCGGCTGAAACGCTGCACACTTTGTTCTTTCACAGTAGCGGCGGCACAGACTGAAGACAGGTGTGCTGTGAGCCTTAACTCTCACCCTGTTTGCCCTTTGACATTTTACATCAGATTTGTATTTTGTGTTCTCTTGGGCAAGTTAACTGTCCACAAAACACAGATACTGTTTTAGGCACAGATTACTCCTAACAATACATTACACAATGCTCAGAAAGGCACTTCTCTTAGAATTGTAGATTATAGTGGTTTTCCCAAGACAGTGAAGCCCGGGTTTTGTTATTAAAAAGTATTTTGGTTACTGTACATGCCAATCAATTACCACACTGGACTAGGCAGCTGAACCACTCGCCACCAGAAAGCCTATAACTTTTTTTTAATAACTAAGCAATGGAATAAGTGTTTATGTCCTGCCTTATGCATCTTATCGAGTATCAGTGCTTGGGTGGCCATTTCTACCTGTAATGTGCCTATACTGCTGAGTAACATTACAAAATAACAGAAAGACTGAATCCCTTGCCTCTTAAGTGAATTCTTCATAGTATAATTTGTTCATAGTATAATTTATTTAGCTTAAACTTACTGTGACTTTTAACCAGGAATTGCATGTGAATATTTGGTAGTTTTATGGAGAGGAAGGTATCACATAGCCTAACGCATGCCTGAATCAGGACCTTGGTACCCCAGAGAGGCTGATGCCTCTGGAATGAGACTGAAGGTGCCAGAGCTTGGAGCTGGACTGCAGGTCCAAACAAAGCCTCCCAGGCCTGCTGGAGGGAAGTACCTGCCAGGTGAGCACCTTCCTCCCAGTACTGCTGCTGGATGCCTCAAAAAAGCAACGGATGGCTGAAAAAGGTCTAGTTCACATCAGTAACACAAAGGCTAAAATCACTGTCGGAATATTGTGATTACCTGTAGTACTGAGAAAATTAAAATTTATCTTTAAATCTAAACTTTATTACAGCATTACAGACATCTGAGCAATTGTAACTGTCCTACAGAGATGGAAAAGAAAAAAAAGCCCCAAGAGCCTATTGAACTGTGTGGTTACAATCCTATCACTTAAATGTCAAAGCTGTTTAAGTATCTTTATGAAACCCACAGTTATACCTCCATCATATCTAGTATATACACATTAGACAGTGCCACTCGGTACTGTATTTCATTAAGATAAGCTGGAGGCCACTGAGCAGTAGGAAAGCTGTGACATCATGGAACTGTGGTGGGATGACTCCCATGATTGGAGTGCTGCAATGAATGGCTACCAGCTCTCAGAAGGGACAGGAGAGGAAGGAGAGGTGCTGGGGTGGCTCTGTACATGAGGAAGTGTTTCAAATGTACAGAGCTCAAGGGTGGTTCTCAGGGCGGAGGTAGGAGCGGCTCCTGAAATAATCCAGACACACGCAGGGGTAGTGTATCACGCTAAAAGCCTTTATTTCCGGTGGGAAACTGGATTTAAGGATTTGGATAGGGGCAGGGTTTGGAGGGGATTGGCTGAGGGCAGGATTAGTTTTAGGTACTGTGAGGACCCACACGGGGACATCCTGGGAGAGGAGAAACCATGGGGTTGCAAGCGAGAGGCAGGTGGGACTCAGGGAAAAACCTCAGGGAAAAAACACAGAGAGGGGGAAGGAACATGGAGGGGGTGTGAGTTTTGGGTGTTGAGGCCGACAGGTAGTGATTAGGCTGGGAAGTAATTCATAGAAGATGAAAAGGATACATTATACAAAGGATTTTTATGGGCTGAAAACAAAGGATTTATATAGCACAGAAGCGTGGAAAGGCAGGGTTTAACATGTATGTGTAATGGCCTTTGAAAAAACAACGGTTTTGCTTTTGTAATTCCATCAGAAGTACTTCTGAAGGATTATTCCCAGTACTTCTCGAGTGCTGAATAAAAAGGAATGTGACTTAACGTTCATCAGCTTCGATGCTGAATGAATTTCTTTGAATCAGTTGGCATTGTGGTGTTCACTCAAAGGTTGTACTCAATGATTTGAAAGTCTTTTTCAACGTTAATGATTCTACAATACTATGTGGTGGTATTTATAGATTAAAAGACAACTGTAAAGTGCAGAAAATCTGAGGAGTTCCACGTAACTGCATGTCAGAGTTCCTTACTACAGAGTTCATTCTGTTGAAATTTCTACCCTTGTAGTCTTCTTAGGAGCTGTGTTCCCTGTCTGAGATCTGAAGAGTGCCTAGATCAGAGAGGGCACTGGGAGGATTTTAACTTACCACAGCTTAATCTTATTGGTAGCCTGCGATGTTGGAGGCAGAGGACAGTCCCAACTGCCTTCTCAACTGCATTGCCCTGCTTATATCAGACTGTCTCACCCATCCAACTGAAAAATAAACTTTATTCTTTTTTCTTTTCTGGCAATATGAGTTTTCAACTGGACTAGGCTGAGCAATTCTGAGACTGCATGCAAGGAAGACCAGAGCAAGTGCAAACAGGTCTGTCCTTGCCCCTTCTTTTTGGAGATGCAATCTTAGCTCAAGTTTGTCTTTAAACTTGAGGTCTGAGGTATCATGGCTGTGTATTGTTGTAGTGAGAAAATTCAGTGCTGCATATGTTTCTCTGTTCTTTGTAGTAGAAACTAGCTTTTTCTTTCCAGAGGGGATGCTTTGAGTTTTGATATTATTCTCTTCCCAGTCAGAAACAGTTTGCCCACTCATTAATGAAAGTAGAACCAAACAAAGTGCCTTTTCCCCTCCATGCTGAATTCAGTTGAAAAAAATGTATAAGCTTGATCCATGTTTGAAGAATAAAAATTGCTTTAATCTTTGCTGGAAGGCTTGTTTATCTCTCAGAGACACAGCTGGATATCAGGTATTATAGAAGACATACACATAATGTCATGAAACACAGAAGATTCTATCCCAGAGATTTTAATTTTTAAAATGCATATTGCCTTAAAACTGGTTTGGATTGTCAGTGGCAGGGTCCCAACCACTGCACACTGCTTCCTGAAAGCTGCTTTCTTTCAATGGGAATGACACAAACAAGTGAGAGCTGCTGAAAAGCAGCATAAGGACTCTCGAGACTGACATGAGCAGAGCAACAACCACACAGAACATTCTCAATGCCACCCTGTCTAACTGGTCTGTTTGTTCCTTCTGCTTTTATGTCCTTAATATGACAGTACGGTTTCACATGCCTCAGTGCAACAATGGGTCTCCTTAACATTAGCTGTGAGCAAGAAGGGGGAAGTACTTCTAATTCCTAATTTTTGCTTTCCCTTCTACTTGTTTGAAAAAAAAAATCCCACTTGTCAACTCCAATTAAAATCTTGTAAAACTCACATTGTATAGAACATTTTAAAAATCAGGCAAAACAGGAATGCAGATACACACTTTACACCCAGGGATGAAAACTCTAACAAATGTGATGAAAATTGCCCCTCTCAGTATAGGTCATTCCAGTGCTGAAGTCCCACTGTTGATGCAAAAAGAATTTTTTCTGCCCACAACAGCTCTGTAATTGTGTTTCTAAAGTATGCGTAATCTTATCGGTAGCTTGAGGCACCCTATCTTTATTCTGAGGACAATGTGAAGCTCTGTTCTTGTGCGGTCCTTGAAATAAGCAGGAGCGGTGAGGTCAGTCAGCAGAGAACAGAGGCAGGCTCTGCTCCCCAGGCCGCACTAAGCTGGCTGGCGCACGCTGACGATCTCTGCGGGGCACAGCAGCGCGTTCGCTCCGCTCCCCACAGAGGCTCTGCTGCAGCTCAAGTGATAAGGGGATGTGAGACTCAAGAAAAGCAGAAATTGCTATTAGGTTTTGAATGGCTATGGCATACAGGACGATGCCGAATGCAGAATCCCAAGGGAATTTATTTGAAAGGAAAATAAATCTCAGTAACAGCCTTAAGTTTGGAAAAGGAAGGGTTTTCTGCGTGATTACTTTTCAGGAGAGATACTCGGATATTAAGACGATGGGTGACTAGAAATACCACAGATGTTCACTATTTTACTCTTTATAGAGACTCTTTCATAAAGAGACACGAAATAACTTTATAAGCCTTTATGGATTGAACTTTTCAACATCCTGTTGGGTCAGATGATAGCAACACAATATTCACACTAAAGATAAAATACAACAATTTCCCACAGTCATAAAGCAAAACCAGAAACAGTAAACAGTCCAAGCTTTTCATCACTGTACAGCTAATCTGGTTAGTTGGCACATGCTTAACACATGCCAAGTACCAGCAATCACATCAAAACCCAAACTCTCCTCTTCGCTTTCTATGCATGAAACTTTATCCTACACCTCTTCATATGGAGAATATTTTCTCTCCAGCCAGTGTTGTTCTTTGCATAGTGACAGATCTTTCACTGTCAGTGATGTCTGGGACTTACCAGTTGTTTATAAAAAAGAAGGGAAGTGCCAGAGAACGAGCAGCATTCTGACAATCCTTACCACCATTATATGGTAAATGTATTCTGGCATAAACCCATCCTATCACAACCTGCCAAATAATATCATGATCCTGGCTGACTTTGGATCAGGAGTGTTATCTGCACGGATAGTGTAACTGTTGGGAAAGAGGTGCATGTGCCAATAAGCAAGAGCATTTCCTCAGTGTGGTGTTGTAAACGTTTTACCTTCCCATACAGGCAGTTAAATTACTCCCTGACATCCGATCCCATCAGATCTCGGAAGCTAAGCAGGGTCAGCCCCGGATTAGTACTTGGATGGGAAACCTCCTGGGAAATGCCGGGTGCTGTAGGTTCTAGTCCTGAGGACTTCAGTGTCACTGTCCAAGCTCGCTCAGCCGTGGCAGATGAACCTCAGGACTTAAACGGTGGGGCCAGTTCTGTGCACGCTGAGCCTCACCTAAAATCCACTGCACAGGCTGGAAGGGCACACCCACGTGGGGACAGCCCTTCCCAAATCTTTGTTCATGAAGCCGAGCCACACACACACACCTTCCCATATAAAACATGGGAGGAAAAAACGCTTGGTAGCTGCAAGTAAAACATATCCTACGGTCCTACAGCACTGTAAAAAATCCCCCCTGTCCTCAAGAAAATTAAGCTACTTTCTCAAAATCCAAGGCTCTTGCAGAAACCTCTTACTGGCTTCTTTCAATTAGACAAACATGAAAACAAAGGAGAGCAGCAAGCTTCACTCAGATTTTCTACTCAATAGTTTCCAAACAAAATCAGCTGTGTGGCATATGCTGCCAAAACAATAGCTACCAGATTAGCAGATGGTGTACTGTGAATTAAATGTTGACACAAAACCCAGACACACCACTCAATCCTCTCTTGACACCTAAACTTATTTCCCTACTATTCTTCTCACCTCATTATATTTACTCACAACAAAAAAAATTCTTTAGATACTCCATGTGGCTTTAGAAGGGACAAGTTAACCTGCAATACACTATTACTCCACAGAGAAGAGCAACAAGGCTGGTGAAGGGACTGGAGCACAAGCCCTATGGGGAGAGGCTGAGGGAGCTGGGGTTGTTTAGCCTGGAGAAGAGGAGGCTCAGAGGTGACCTCATCACTGTCTAGAACTACCTGAAGGGAAGTTATAGCCAGGTGGGGGTTGGTCTCTTCTCCCAGGCACTCAGCAATAGGACAAGGGGGCACAGGCTCAAGCTCTGCCAGGGAAAATTTAAGTTGGAGATCAGAAAAAAATTATTTCCAGAGAGAGTAATCAGGCATTGGAATGGCCTGCCCAGAGAGGTGGTGGATTCACCATCCCTGGAGGTTTTTAAACTGAGATTGGACGTGGCACTGAGTGCCATGATCTGGTAAATGGACTGGAGTTGGACCGAGGGTTGGACTTGATGATCTCGGAGGTCTTTTCCAAACCAGTTGATTCTATGATTCTATGGATGCCCTTGCAAGTCTCTTCCACCCCGAGTGACTCCATGATTTGGGGAGGCAGCCCCGGCCGAGCAGTCCCTGTTGCTCCCGGTACCACCCCCATTGCCGCCAGCGCTGACGGGCCCCGGCCTTGCCCCGCCGGCCTCCGACCGCCAGGGGGCGCCAGCGCGCAGGCGCAGCCCCGCCCCGCGCGGGGAGCCTTTGGCCGCGCGCTGTGAGTAGCGGGAGGGGTGGGTGGCCGCTGAGGCGGGGGGGACTGCGTGTGCCGGGAATCGCGGTAGTTCCGCGTCTGCGGCAATCGCGCGTGTCCCGGAAGTTCCGTGTGTCCCGGGAATCCCGTGTGTCCCGGGAATCCCGGCAGTCCCGCGTGTCCCGGGAACCCCGCGCGTCCCAGCAGCCCCGCGTGTCCTAGGAATTCCGTGTGTCCCGGCAGTCCCGCGTGTCCCGGGAATCCCGCGCGTCCCGGCAGTCCTGCGTGTCCGGGGAATCCCGCGTGTCCCGGGAATCCCGCGTGTCCCGGCAGTCCCGCCTGTCCCGGGAGTCCCGTGTGTCCCGGGAATCCCGTGTGTCCTGGCAGTGCCCACCGGGCTTTTTCGCTTCCAAACTGCCCCTTCGGTGCCGGTGGCGGTCTCGGAGCCCCCTCCCTGGCCTGTGCCCTTCCCCTGCCCTTCCCGGGGGCGGACCCAGCTCCTCGTCTCCTCTGCCCCTCAGGCAGCAGCGTTAGCCAAGGGCCTGTTTTACACTTTTGGTCGTGTGGTAGAGAATCATAGAACCAGAATGGTTTGGGATGGAATCATAGAATGGATTGGGTTGGAAAAGACCTCTGAGATCATCAGGTCCAACCCTTGTTCCAACTCCAGTCCATTTACCAGATCATGGCACTCAGTGCCACGTCCAATCTCAGTTTAAAAACCTCCAGGTATGGTGAGTCCACCACCTCTCTGGGCAGCCCATTCCAATGCCTGATTACTCTCTCTGGAAAGAATTTCTTTCTGATCTCCAGCTTAAATTTCCCCTGGCAGAGCTTAAGCCCGTGCCCCCTTGTCTTATTGCTGAGTGCCTGGGAGAAGAGACCAGCCCCCACCTGGCTATAACTTCCCTTCAGGTAGTTCTAGACAGTGATGAGGTCACCTCTGAGCCTCCTTTTCTCCAGGCTAAACAACCCCAGCTCCCTCAGCCTCTCCCCATAGGGCTTGTGCTCCAGTCCCTTCACCAGCCTTGTTGCTCTTCTCTGGACCTGCTCCAGCCCCTCAATATCTTTCCTGAACTGAGGTGCCCAGAACTGAACACAACACTCAAGGTGTGGCCTCACCAACGCAGAGTACAGGGGAAGGGTCACTGCCCTGGTCCTGCTGGCCACGCTATTTTTGATACAGACAGGATCCCATTGGCCTTCTTGGCCACCTGGGCACACTGTTGGCTCATGTTGAGCTTCCTGTCAATTAGTTTGGAAGGGACCATAAAATCATCTAGTTCTCAACCCCCCAGGATACTGTTCGCTAAGGCAAGGTTGCCCCATCCAGCCTGGCTGTGAAGGGGTGTGGCATCCATAGCTTCTCTGAGCAGCCTGATCCAGTGCATCACAACAAACAATATGCTCCATGCTCTAATTCTTCTGTATTGTAACTAGCTTAGATTTCCCCTGTGTTTCTGTTTGAACCTGCCCAGTGTGTGCAAAACTGAGACCTGAGTCCCAGGGCTGCTGGGTGGGTGCACTGCTGTGGGGTGCAGTCTGTCCTGTCACATGCAAAGGTTAAAAAATTAATGTTCCCTAGTACTGTTTTTGGCCTGAAGACTGATGCACTTGGTCCACAGGTAGCTACAGCATTAGCCAAAGGCAAGTGAACCCCCCCCGGCCCATTAACAGGAAATTTATATAGGCTGTGTGTAAGATAACACCTTTTCAAAAGTTAAGCTTAAGGTGAACAAAATTAACAGGAATGGAAATTGTTGTGCTTAAGCTGGGAATGTTAGTTGACACCAAAGGCTATCATTAATATATACACAAACTAAAATTCGTGCTGTAAGAAGAGAAATTGAGTGTGAACTCATATTCAGTGAATGTAACTCTTCCAGTTTTTTTACAGAAATGACACCTGTTTTTGTTTCTGCTTCCAGAAAATAATCAACATTAAGTAAGATGTCTTCCACCAAACCTCCAGATAAAAATGGAACACCCAAAGAGAGAAAACCAGGACTGAGGAGCGTTCAGACAACTATGCTCTTCCGAGCTGTGAACCCAGAGCTTTTCATTAAACCTGTAAGATGCTCATTCTGAGGGAAACTAAATATGATTGCTATGTGCATTATATAACCATCTCTTGTCATGCAAACCACTCAGAAATCTAACTAAAATTATTCTCACTTTTTTCCACTCTAATTGTTAAACAGCCCAGACATTGCATTGTTTATTGAAGCTTTTATTTCACTGTTGTATTGTCTGGTTCTTTTGTACCTAGCCTGGCTGCTCTCAGAAAGACTCTTTACAGGCATATTACTCATGTAATTTGACAGGCTAAGTAATAGGAATTGTTTTTAATATTTAAAAGGGAACAAATCATAAAATGCAAACTTTTTTGATATGAAATGAGGGGATTTTTGGTAGCTTTTTGGTGTTTTTGATTTTTCTTTTTCTTTTATAATTCAGTTGATGATCTTCAGGTTTTATTTGCACTTACAGAACGCAGCAATTAATGAAATTTTGTATGTATAATAAAAGTAGATTTTATGATAATAATACAAAATCTGTTTTAGAGGATTATAATCAAGGTTGCTTGATAGAAGCAGGTTGCATTGTCCCAGTAGTATATCCAGATGAATTCTGTTAGAACTTTGTAGTAGTGACCTTTACTAATTGGTTTTGGCTTGTTTGTTCACGCTCAAGCAGCATTTCCAACCAGCAAAACACAGAACACTGGGCAATATACTGTTCTGTTGCCAGAAAGGATCTTCTTTTTGAAAGGGAATTCCTTTTTCTGTCTGAAAATTCAGCCTGCATGATTTTTGCAGATGTCACAATAGTTCACTGTTTACTTTCTAAGCTAAAATAGAAGAATGCAGTGTTTGAGTTGAATGAAAAATATTTTGACTAAAAACACACACTATCTTTTTATTTCTTGTCAGAACAAACCTGTGATGGCATTTGGACTGATAGCCATCAGCCTCTGTGTAGCCTACCTTGGTTATTTGCACGCAACAGCAGAGAATAAAAAGGACCTCTATGAAGCCATCGACAGTGAGGGGTCCAGGTATATGCGCAGGAAACCTTCCAAGTGGGACTGAGCATGTAAGAAAGGAAATCAGCAAATGAGTCACAGAACTTTTCAAGGCAACTGCTGTATTTTAATCTTTCCCTTGTATAATGGGTAAATGTCTCTTGCTGTCTAATCCAATTCGAGTTCCTTTACAAAATTCTGTGCCTGTACAAATTAAATGCAGTAAAGAGACACGCAAATGTAAAAGTGATTTTAAGAATTGCTGTCTGCAATCTCCACAGTATGTCAGACGACATGAAACTACCTCGGACCTGCAGTCTGATAAATGCCTTAGAAACTGACATGGTAGTTAAGCTCATTTCTCTCTTGGTTTCCATTTAGTGAAATAGGGGTTTGTCTTTATTTTTTAAACACAAAGCATAATGTGTTGTCTGTGAACTGAAAAAGTTGATCTCTCGATCAGTTGAAAGTTGATAACTGGTGCAAGTAAATTAATTTTAAGGCAAGAAAGGTCTAATAAAGCAATTGCTGATGAGTTATATTTAATAAAGGAATCTATAAAATACTGTCCAAAATAATCTGTAATTGGATGCTAATTTACTCTTCCTTACAAATGATAAAAGATAAATCAGTAGCCAGAGGAGAAAAAGGGAATCATAGAATCATAGAATCAATTGGGTTGGAAAAGACCTCTGAGATCATCAAGTCCAACCCTTGGTCCAACTCCAGTCCATTTACCAGATCATGGCACTCAGTGCCACGTCCAATCTCAGTTTAAAAACCTCCAGGGATGGTGAATCCACCACCTCTCTGGGCAGCCCATTCCAATGCCTGATTACTCTCTGGAAAGAATTTTTTTCTGATCTCCAACTTAAATTTTCCCTGGCAGAGCTTGAGCCTGTGCCCCCTTGTCCTATTGCTGAGTGCCTGGGAGAAGAGACCAGCCCCCACCTGGCTAGAACGTCCCTTCAGGTAGTTCTAGACAGTGCTGAGGTCATCTCTGAGCCTCCTCTTCTCCAGGCTAAACAACCCCAGCTCCCTCAGCCTCTCCCCATAGGGCTTGTGCCCCAGTCCCTTCACCAGCCTTGTTGCTCTTCTCTGGACCTGCTCCAGCACCTCCATCTCTTTCCTGAACCGAGGGGCTCAGAACTGAACACTACTCAAGGTGTGGCCTCACCAACACAGAGTACAGGGGAAGGGTCACTGCCCTGGTCCTGCTGGCCATGCTATTTTTGATGCAGGCCATGATCCCATTGGCCTTCTTGGCCACCTGGGCACACTGTTGGCTCATGTTGAGCTTCCTGTTATTTAGTACCCCCAGGTCCCTTTCTGCCTGGCTGCTCTCTGAAACGTTTCTGCAAAGAGAAAGGGAGGAAGAGCTCAGCCATTCCATTTCCTGTTTGGCATCATACAGATCTGTGAACACGCTGGCATCAGCCTGCCAGTCCATAAGTGTAACTCCAGACTGGCCAGAGCTTGTGCAATGTTCTTGACTAGTCAGCGGGACTAGTTTTATTTAAGCTCCGTTAAAAATTAGATTTCTCTCTATTGCAAAGTAGATTATGTAACAAAAATTTATTGTAGGTTACTGAACAGAAAACAAAGAATGGAAAGTCTAAAATCAACAATTGCTGCTGACCAGATAGTAGTCCCTTGTGAGCCTTTGAGTAAACTATAGGCAAGTGTATTCCTGTTCCAGCACTGAGACCTTCTCCCATGAGCTTCCCCAGCTGCTTTCAGGGTGCCTGACATTTCCTAGACAGTGTCCTATTAACTCCCATTAACCAAACTCCAGAACATGTGCTGGTAGGGTACAAACCAGGCTGTGATGGTCAATAAAACTACACGATCCCAGTTATGAGGATGAGAACTGGAATACTTTATTGAACACTTGACCACTTTTTAAGGTTTCAGGGAGCCATATGCTAATAGGGAGGAAGGGTTATGGTAACATATGTTAACTAGGGGATTATACAAGTTTTGGCTAGGTTGCACAATTAGTTAATATTTTCTATAAGAAGGATTTACATGAGGGGAAGAAAACAAAGGGTTTCAACATGAATTGATAACATTCATCTTAAAATCCATCTCTATCTTGGAGCTGGAGACAGCTAATCAGCATGGTTGAACATCAACAGGCCTTGTTGTTCTTAGAGATGGGATTTTCTCCAGCTCTAAATTTCTAGAATCCCACACCAGGCTATGTCCTGTTTCCACCACGGACCCTTCCTGATCTTCTGGTTGCTCCTATGCAGCTTCTCATACCTACAGCCCCATCAAGGGCTCCCAGGAAGCTGAGAGACCTTATTGTTGATATTCTGACAAAGGTGGCTTCTGTCAGGCCAAAGAAAGAACATGCAGGAACATCTGCTTTGCCACTCTGGGAATTCCTTTGGGTTTTGCTAGTGAAAGATTTTGGTGCTGAAGATAAAAAAGGCCTTGAGGGACAGCAGGTGCTGTACAGAATATATCTTCCTCTAAATCCTTCACTTTGATTTTCCTCCTGTTGGTGTTTTTTAGTTAACTGTATCCTAAATTCATCTGGGTCTTGGTTTGGCTCCCTTCTTCCTGAGAAGGGAATGGAGCTCTATGTATGACAAAACTGTTAAAAAGGCCATTTTTACAGCCTTTAAAAGCAGATTCCCCTCTCTGAATCTGGCTGCCTGACAGTCACAAGGCTCCTGGGCAAATCTGAAAGCTTGCAGGTGAGGAAACTACTTGCCTTTGATCGGTGAAGGAATGTCTGGGTGAAATGAACAAATATTCAGAACTCTACATGCTGTGTGTATGCTGTGGAATACATTTTGTTTGCTGGTTGGGATGGATCTTTGGAATTAGTCTGTTCTTTCAAAAATGGTTGCAGAGGATTTTAGCTCTTTTCAGTTCATTAAAATCCACAAGCCTCATGTTTGCATGAATTTAACTAAATTATTCCCAAATCAGTGCTACAGTAAGCATTTTAACCCATTTTTCTTCAGAGTTGTAAAATACACAGTTTGACCCTTATACCTGCAGATGATTTGAAGTAAAAAAGCCCACTCTTACTTTCACATATTTGCGAATAATGCGGGATTTGAGTCCTCTAAATACTGAATTACGCTTTATGAAGTGAGTATGGATCTGGAAGTCACTGGGGAAAAGGAAGTGGAGTGGAGAGGAATGAAGGATAAAGGGGTGGGACTATATGGGACAGGGTCCAGGCATTTGCATACCAATGACACCTCCTAGAAAAGCTGCATGAGATGGGCCTCTTCGTTGGCTGGGTTCAAGTCCTGTTAAGCAGGTTCCTTTAGGACTGCCCAGGTTGAAGGAAGACTGAGTATTTAGTCCCATTATTAAAGAGCTTCTCTATATTTATTTGTGGCAGCTGCTTTACAGGTGGCTCTTAATAATAAAAAAATTACATATAAAAAGGAGATAAAGTAATGCAAATACAGAGAAGAATGTAGTAAATTAATGGGTGTTACAGAATCAGTAAATATATTTGCTGTTTAAAGTACCTGATGTTAAGAACAATGTGTGTATAGGGATTAAAGAGGAAAAAACCTAACCTGAACAAAACTACTTTGGTAACAAAATTACTTTGCTCTGCTTTGAAAGTGTGGCACCCCTTCTGCATCTGGAGGACAAACACACAGCACCAATACAATTTCTTTTGTTCTACTTCTCTCACTCTTCAATATAGTGGTAATTATCTATAATGGATGAGAGCTGGTTTCACAGGAACTATGAGTCAAAATTATTTCCTGGGCAGAGGCTCTTTCATCCAATTCCTCACTGTCTGTGCTGGCTTTCACATCTTTTACCAAGAACAGCAACTAAATGCTATGATTAAAATGTCTGAAACAGTAGCTATTGTCTTGTTCCTAAGGTCTCCTTAAGCTACATGGTGTGACTAGGAGTTGTTGGCATTCAATAACAAAAAGCAATTATTCAATTAAAAGGCCAAAGCCCCCTGGGATGCTGCTTAACTATTACCAGCTAAAGTTAGTGAGCAAAACCAGCCTTGCTCAGTAATACTTGCTGTGTAGGAAGTTGCACTCAGGCTGGAAGGGATCACTTCATAGAACCCTCCCTCATCTGCCAGCTGCATGGTGCTGAGTTGTGGGCATGTGTTAATGCCAATCTGAAGGCAAACGTTTCAGATATTTTGGTAAGAAGTCATTGCCAGTCATTTTTCTCTTTTCATTGGCTTGCATGTTCTCTGAAGCAACAATTAGAGTTTTGTCTACAAGCAAAATCTATCAGTAATAGAGTTGTGACACTTTAGTAACTTTTACAAGGCAATACTATAATACCACAATCATTAGATATGGACTCCTTTATTTGTTGTGCTGTGTATTCAAAAATGATACCACCACCACCTTTCAATGCTACTTTTGGTCCAATTCGGACATTAAAGCCTTTCAGAACACGGTATTACACTCATCATGAGATACTGGACAAGTTTGGTTTTGAAATCCTTTCCTTGTATCCTGAGATTTAGGAAAACTTCAAGACCTGTGGAATCTGTCTGTTCTTGATAGTCAAGAATGCATTCACCTCTTGGTAAGAAAGAACTGCACTTCCCTACTGAGTATTAGTTAACTCCAGTATATTCAGAGAGGGGACAAGGTCAGCTGTTCTGCAGTGCACGAAGCACTCAGATTTGGGCCTAACGAAGTATGAAAGGTGATAGCAAAGTAGCTGCAAGACCATTAGCAAGTGTTTTCTTAAGCTGAAGTAGTTTGGTAAGAACTATGCTTGACTTCACACTTGCACAGATCATCCCCACCAACAGGACACAGCTGGGATATTTTATCCTAAATCCTAGCTTCTTACACCTGATTCTGGTTCCTGACCTTAGATTGAGGCTCTACAGCCTCTTGAGTACCACAATGGTAACCTCAGCAATTAAGAAAAGCGCATTCATATGTTTGAGGGTCTAGGAAGAATCAGAGGTATATGCTAAGCCCGATTGTCATATAGAGGTTTCTGATGAGCAGTGTAAAGTTTTGTAGAAATCATGTTGTGCATTTTATTTAACATGCATTCTGAAGAGTGTGTTTGGTTTCTATTTTAAATACTGCCAAGAGATTGCCAGTGTCCCAAGAGTCCTGGCAGCCGGGTGAGTGCCATGCATTCCTTGGAGCACAAGGCTTCAGCCTTGCATTGCCGTGTACAGTGTCAAGCATGTCTAGAAGGCTGGATTCCTCTTTGTAAATTATTTTCTCTTTATTGCTTGATAAAATGGACAGGGGAAAAGCTGTGCTGTCAAAGCACAACATGCTTCCATTACTGTGGAAACAGCCAGCATGACAGAACCATGTGTTTGACAACCAGTGTAATTCTAAATTTAAAAAAAAAGAAATTATATTTTTTTAATGCTTGCCGTAACCAGGATCTTCATTCACATATGATTTGAACTGTAGCACCAGAAGAAGTATTTGGCCTGAAAAATGGCTGGCTTTGTCTTTGTGCTTGATGAGATGTGAGCTTGACCTCACTGGATTTTTAATTCACTTTCAGCACATTTCACTTTTTTTATTGAATGAAGTTTATGGATTTTGTTTCAAGTTATTGTCATGCCTTCTTTCAACCCACCACAGAACTGACTAGCGACATTTCTTAAGAACAGTTAAATACAGGCTTAACTTTAAATCTGTCCTGAGGGTTCATATCCACTGAAGCCAGAAAAGTGTTTAACTGATTTGCTAAACCTGGATCCTAACGGGTGGAGGAGAAAGAAGTCTGCCAGCACACATCCCTCAGTGAAGCACACCAACTAGCTTTTTTTTTAATATGTGCTCAGCACATTGTTTATAATAGCTGTTTGCATATCTGAGAAAAGACTGAGAGACACAAAGAGAAAGGAAGACAACTGCCTTCTGGATCTGAGGTTTCCTGCTTCCTGCACTGCTTCAAGAGGCTGTTTACTGCTAGAGCATCCGAGCGCTCCTCAGCCAGGCATTACGCAGTACGTCTGACACCTGTCAGCCTTAGTCTTGCAGCCTCCCACTGACTGCTGAAAGGCACACAGAGGATTGCTGTAGTGTGTTGCTTTGGAATTTTATTTTATACAAGTTTCTAAATAGCTATCTGTTTATACTGCTGGCGGTCGGAGTAATGTGCTTGGCATCTCAAGAGGAAAAGCAAGGAGGTTTACAGTGGCTTAAAGTTTTGACAGAGTTCATTCCATTTTATGGAGCAGTTTTCCAGGGGAGCTCTGTCTTTTGCTGTCATAGCATCTGCTGACAATAGCTGGCAGAAGCTCAGTTCCTCGTGTTCAACCATTCAATTACTTGCCATAACCCTGTTATATACCTTGAGTGCTCAGGATCTGAACATACACCATTTGTCCTGATAATATTGTCTCCAGGGACTAAGGGCTGGGGAGCAGATACGTAATTCTACAGGTGAAAAAAAAGAAGTAGGAGTTATAACTGAAGTAATTGCAAAATGTTTTATATTTGTTGGGGTTGGTTTCCTGCAGTTCATTTTAAGAGGTGTGTTAACAGCACTCACTGACAGGTAGCTCGGAGAGGTGGTAGCAGAAAATTTACTCATCATCTGTCACTGAATGAGTGATTGAAATGGGGTTTTAAGTGTAGGATAGTTTGAAGACATCTGCTTTCAGCTAATACCCTCGGGACTGGCTTTTTGCAGCAGTGCTGGTGTGGCTGTTCCACCACCACTAATGATTTTAGTTAGACCTCTTGCAGGCAGCTCCTGTTATTTGTCACTTTGCCTTAATCTTTGTTTTTGCAAATGCAGAGGTGGAACATGTAGCACTTGAGAACCTTCCCACTGAGTCCTCCCTGAGAAGGCAAAGTCAGAGAATCTGATCAAAAAATCTGTCACTTAGTTGAGCATCAGCACTTGGACCGTGAGGACTTTTGGCTGCACCCCACAATCCTCAGCTGCGGGGTTAAGACACACAAGCTTTGAATACCTACAGCTTGGGTTCTGAGATTTACAGGGTTATTACCGTATGTAAGAGTGTGAATAACTATGTAGAGTAGTTGCACGTGACTGGATAGGTGATCTGAAAACTCACATGGCTTGAGAGACAGCTTTTGGGCAAAAACTGTTGCCACCAGGCATGCAGAAGATTTTTCCTGTATAAGGACTCACGTTTATCTATTCACACATGCTTGAAGTCTGCATGACTTTAGGCCAGCCTCAATACATTGGATTAGGTCTGAGATTTCAGCCTGCCTAAATGTCTAATTTGTCTTCACTCTGTAATAAGATTTCTCACAACATTCAGTATTCACTGAAGTTTTGTGTCTATCTCATTAGTACCTTTTATTTTGAAAACTGTGTGGGATCTTGAGTGGGAGCTGAGGAATATAAAGGAGCTGGTCCTTACTGTAGGTGATAAAAGTGAAATAAACTCCACTGGCATTTTGTTTGAGAGAATTTTTAAGTGAGCAGTCTGTACAGCCTTCTCTTCCTCATGCTCAAAAACAACCCCAGAAAACAAACAAAAAAGCAGAATAATCTCACAGGTGTCCATCACTTTAACAAAGTAAGAAATGAAGACAAGTGAAGTTACTAGTTTCTTGTGGAACATTGCAATTCATGCAGAATACTTTGAATAGATATTTGGCAGGCTTTGGCACTATTTCTAACTGACATGCCTGTGAAACCTTACCTTACTGAATTGTGGAAACTCTGTGGAGAGCTGATGTTCCCTGCTTCTTTCCTCCCTGATGTTCACATTGAAAAAATCCAAGCTTCATGTCTACAGTTGTCTAATCAAATACATAAACTGCACAGAACACGCTGTTTTCATCCATGTGCTGTGCATAAGGTAGCATGAGGGGCAATGCTGCAAGTCATCATCATGACAAGGATGTGGGAAGGGCTCTCCTCACGTGGGTGTGCCCTTCCAGCCTGTGAAGTGGATTTTTTAGGTGAGGCTCAGCGTGCACAGACCTGGCCCCACCGTTTAAGTACTAAGGTCCATCTGCCACGGCCAAGCGAGCTTGGACAGTGACAGTGAAGTCCTCAGGACTAGAACCTACAGCTCCCGATATTCCCAGGAGGTTTCCCATCCAAGTACTAACTGAGGCTGACCCTGCTGAGCTTCCAAGATCTGATGGGATCAGGCAGCAGGGTGGCATTTAACTGCCTAGTGCTGCGAGTAACATGTCAGAAAATCAAGATGATGATGAAGTGCTTCAGCTCCCCTTGAACAAACAGTTGAAGTTCTCTGACAGTGATAGATAAGTAGATTTGTTTTGTTCTTCTCTGCTATGGAGAATATAATCATCATACACTTCTGCAATGTCTTATTGCTGGCATGAGAAAAAGAAGGCACCCTGTCTTACAGGGTTAGCCCACTTTTTATCTGGGGTACAGTGGCAGTGACTGATACAGACGGTGGCAGTCTATAATAGGGGTAAGTCTTCTCTGTGGTGGACCTGAGTCCTGTGCACCTCATTTTTCCAGTCAAGACCAGAGACCCTTGTCAATGCACATCCCAGGCCCCTCCTGACCTACAGTCTTTGGGGGCATGTTTGAGTACAGGCAACAGGGCATTGAGATCTGGCCCACTGAGTCTATACTTATCTATACTGCCAACATGCTCTGGGATGGACTTACTCAGCAGTGTATGCACAACACATACAGCTTGTAAGTCTGTTAGACACTGGCATTGTTTCTCATTGCCTTTTGGGAAGAGAAAAACATTTTGTTTTACTGCTTTCAAATGTTAGGTTGAAGGTATGTTTGCTCTGCTTAGAAACAGCATCTCCTCTCAAGTCTGTGTGCTTGGTTTTATAGAGATAAAACGAGCCACAGCTTGGCCTAAGCGAATAGCTTGGTAATGTAAATGAATAGACAAGATAGCAAGTGGGAGGATCACTATGGGATCTGGAGAGCTGTTCACCATGGACACTGATATTTCAAAGAAATGTTTTAGCAGGTAAAGTAACTAAGCCTGATTTAAGAGATTTTTTTTCCCTTCTAGATATACTCAACGCATGATAGTAGTTATAGTTGACTGGCAAGCTGGAAAAAAGGCTGTTTCAAGTTATATAAATTTCTGCATGTCAGGTACTATGAGTACATGACCTGTTGGTAGCTAAAAAAATCGCAAGTTCAAGACATGCAAGCCTTTCATTGCATGAAGCAGAGACAGCAGCATATGTTTGTCAGCTTGATTTTTTTCCTGTTTGAGAAAGATTGCAGCATAAGAAGTAATGCTACCCACTTTACTTGCAGTCTGATTCTGAGGGAGTGTGAATACATGTTTTTTAACTGTTTGTCTGAATGGTGCAAATAAAGAAGCTTTCAGTTAACATCTGGACGATCGAGTGCTAGTGATGGCACGTATTGACAGCAGAGTGCATGAGACAAAACCCAGAATGGGGAGCTGTAATACTGCAGTGCATAATACAGAAAGCAGAGTTTCACTATTAGTCATTCAGGAGGTGTCTAATAATTGCCAGAAAGTCTTGGGAACAGTGAAACTTTCTCTCTAAGGCAATGCTATAAAAGACTGAAAAGGGGGTTGTCTAATTACTGTAGCTGAGTGGCTGAACTAGTAGAGAGCTGTGGAGTATGGCTGATAAGCAGCTAATTAATAAACTAGAGACATCTTGCTTGTTAGTCCCTCAAAGGTCTGCAGCAAAGCTCTGTGATGTCTTAAAAGGAGGATATGCAGATTGTGAAATCTCTGAATGCCGTGCATGGAGAAATGAAGTGTGAAAGGAACTAATGATGTTGGTAGCATTTGGAGTGTGAGCACACACTGTCTTTGCATGTGAGGCAATTAAGGAACTGCAGCTCCTGACAGGCAGCAGACCACAGAATGATTACATTGTCTGTGCATGGGTGTAGTGTACCCACAGAGATACAAACCAAGCCATTGTGATATAACTTACTGATGTGATTTCCTTTGCTGGGCTTAATTAACAACAGTTCAGTGTCACGTTTGCGGATGGTTAAAATACAGATAGAGAATACGAATATGAGTGACTAATGGCAGAATGCATCAAGTGACTGGTGGGAGATGCAGATGCTGGAACAACCAGCATTACTGTTGGCTAGTAAGTACAGTACGTGGGTGTTGTGGGGATATCTAGGCAGGGTTCTGCGTGAGGACGTGTTGGCAGATGGAAAGACAAATCCTAGAAGGAAACTGAGCCAACAACAACGATAGAAACATCCTGAGAAGTGAGAAAACCTGTGCCTCCTCCACTGCAGCTTACTGGGACTAGCAATTAGCTAGCTGTCTTTTGGTCTGGGAGCAACTAAGAGTTGGGTAAACAGCTTGACTAATAACAGCTAGCAAAAGAACTCCAAGCCTCATTCCTATTATTTCTTTTGTGTACTTGGACTTTTCCAATATACAGCTGCAGTCCTCTGTTACGCTTTTGCTAAAGCTTGAGTGACTAGAGAAAAATCCTACCCAATAAGGTGGGCGAGCACCATATTTTTCCATTATTTCTCTCATAAAATTTCATTCTTCATTCCTCTAATAAACTTTCCAAAAGGCACAGACACTTTCAGATTGTTTATTTGTATAAATGGAATATTGCTGGCTATTCCAGTTTGTTCTCTCTTTTCTCACAGCTTCTTGGGAACTTAAATTACTGATGCCAGATTAGTTACGGGGCTCTGGTACTATTGCTACTGGACACAAAAACTGCAGTCCCTTCCCTGTGCTGCCTAGGACATCATGCAGTAATTCCTGGGGTTTGTGTGGTTTTAGCTTTTTTTTAACCTTACCTGCCATGTACTGCAAGCGTTACATTTTGGAAAAGAATAATTTAACTCCGAGGCTAACATCTGAGCTATTTTGACTCTGTACCTAAAGTGTTGATCATCTTTGATATGTTTCTGATAGTCTGTCTGTAGTATGAGGTTTATAATCCTGATTTATGCCCAGTTCTGATTTTCAGTGTGGATTTAAAAGTCAGTGACCTGGATTTTGAGTCTTAAACTTCACCTTGAAGTTTCTCCTCATAATTTCATTATATTGGTAGGAATCTGATGCTGAAACACTTAGCTATTCTAGTGAGCACCTGAAGCCCTTCTGCCAAATTCCTTTAAAGTACTAAATATGTCCATCTGCCAGAAATGCTTATTTCTTAGTCAGCTGACTAGTTTCATCTCATCCATAAAACCTGTTTTCTGCTCTCCTGCATCTATCTGGACATCATCACCATTCACTTGTGGTGAGTTTTCAGGAATTGCATCTCATTTCTCAGTTACAAAGCACATTTCTACTCAAAACTAAAAGTCACATTAGTGATTCTTTGTGAATAATAGCTTGGACAAGCCTAGGTTCAAAGTTAACTACCTGAGGTGTGTTTCTTTATAGGCCAACTCTTGAATTTCACTACAGAAAATAAAACAAACTGTGAATGTGTTTGACTTCTGATTTTCATCTATAAATATATTTAACCCAAGCATTGCATCCTTGTGCTAATGAAAAACCAGAAAGCAAAGACTGTGATAAGGAAGAGGATGCAGTTCAAGGAAATGAAATGTAGCTGCCTCTCCCATTTCTTAATGTGTTTAGCCAATATCAGAAAATACCTGTGAAATTATTATTCTTGTAACCAGCTAATGTTAGTTGTACATTTTGTTTAGGGACTAATTTAATATAAATAGTAATTTATCTATGGATAATTGATAATGGAAACTGGGTAATATTCAAGAATATATCCATGTATTCAATAATATCCATCTTGGTTATTACACACATAGTGTTCTATAGAAGACTTGCTGGGCTCTCTTGGATAAAGACTCCTAAAAGGTTTGGAATGAAAGAAATGTGATCTCCATCACAAATTGGACTGATCCTTTCTTCTCTTACAAACTATATTAAATGAAACATTGCTGTAGTCAGAGCAGAAATTTCCCATGCTATCTCACAAAGCATGTGAAAGAAACTGCTTTTCAAAGCATGACTCTGATAAGGCTGGAATATGGGTTCAGTGCAGTAATCTGAGCTTTTTAAGTGAAAGTTTGGAATTTTTAAATTTGCTGCCAAGGGAGAGTTCTTATTCTTTTAAATCTGCTGCCGAAAGGGATTGTATTGGCAGGTACTGGAGGGTTCCTGGCTGACTTTGCTGGAGACCTTGCAGTGTTACAGAAGCCACCAGCCACCCAGTCTGTTGCATATGGGACATGAACTGTGATTCACTGATATTACTGCTGGTCAATTAGAGATGCACCTGTGTGACTGAGGCCTTGGTCTGTGTCTCTGCTGTGTGAGCTGACACATGCTCTTGCAGGTTTGCCAGTTCTGAGCTGAACTCTGTAGAGACCATCCTCTGCAGAGCTTTCACCAAGCACAATGGGGAGTTGGATTCCTTTCATAGTATGATGTGGGACCACTGTGATCTTGCCAGAGGATTCCTGTGAGGCTGCCAAAAAGACAGCAAAACTTTCTTTTATTCCATTCAGAAGGAAAATAACCTGGGATTCTCTACACACACTACCCTAGCAGAGTTCTTTTCACTATGTGCCCCCAATCTTTTTAGCTTTAAATCCAAGGTTAAGATGTTGGAATGTACATGGTTCAAAGATTCTCCTGAACAAAAAGCTTCTAATTCTGTAAAAGCCTGAAAGCCTTACTTTCATCTGTTCCTGTGCTTGGTTCTATCTAAGCAGCAATATGTCGAGTGACTTGGAGTGGGTCTTGAAAGTCTCTCAGTGTAAGAGGACATTCATGGTATTGAAAGACTGCCTGAAAGAACTGAGCTCATTTGGAATTGAATAATATGGGTCCAAGTCTATAAGCCCTGAAAGTTTCCTAAGTCCTTGGTGCTTGCTTCTTTTTTTTTTCCTTAGCTAAAATTATTTTTCCTTTACTAAAATTATTTTTCCTCTGAGAATACTAAAACTGCATATCTTTCTTTTCCTCTAGTGAAAAAAAAAGGGAAAAAGTATTTTTGATACTGTAATCCTAAACATAAAATCAGTACACATGTTATTTTAATTGCCTTGCAGCCTTACTTAGGACAAAAAGATCTGTGCTTCTGTAACTTACTGATCTGTTCTCCCCCAAATGCTGGTACAAAGAGCAGACTGGAAAACCTGAAAGGTATGTTACTGTCTAAAGCCCAGGGGAACACGTGAACCATTACAACCCACAGGGAGGATGGCAGCTCATGTTAGGTTGTGGCTTTTTGTTGGTTCTCATTATATTCCTGTCAGGCCTCTTCCCTCTTGGACACAAAGTGTTTTGGTAAATCCAGTTTATGGCATTAAGGTGTGCCGGAGTCTGAACATCCTGTGTGAATTTGTCACTGTGAGCAAGGGTCCCTGTGCTGCTGCAGGTCTCCTTCCACAACTCCTGGCAATAATGCTCTTACACAGCACCTTCTAGTGAACTGTTTTTTAAAAGTAGGATTTGCCCTTGCAGTAAAAAGTCTTGCAGGATTGATACATAATGTCCTGGAAAAGCTGGAAGTCAGCTTTTATCAGTGTGACTTTTTACTGAGAATGAAAAAACTCTTCCCCTTTACTTGCAAGCTATCTTAATGAATCTGGTGTGTGTGGACCAGAGAACTTATGAGTTCTGTTGAGACTGACAAAAGGATTGAGAACAGTTAAAGAGTCACTCTCTTGAAAATATGGTGGAGGCAGGAACTTCTTGAATGTTTTGCAGCAGTTTCTTTCCACCTTCCTCTGGAAGTGACCAGTGTCATTACTGTATCTGCACACAGAGTATTTATGCAGAGAGAGGAACCACATCTTTTTGCAAAGTATTTCAATGTTTTGACTAATCTACTGGAGTGAGAGTCTAGGAGAACAGGCACAGAAATGTGTGAAAGGTGGCAGACTAGCATTTTCATGGCAGTACAGAAACACACAGAATCACAGAATAGGTAAGGTTGGGAGGGACCACAGTGGGTCCTCTGGTCCAACCTCCCTGTTGAAGCAGGGTCGTCCCAGAGCACAGGGCACAGGATTGTGTCCTGACGGTTCTAGAATATCTCGAGTGAGGGAGACTCTACAGCCTCTCTGGGCAACCTGTTCCAGTGCTCTGTCACTCTCACAGTAACCAAGTCCATCTTCATGTACAGGTATAACTTCTGTGCATCAGTTTCTGCCCATTGCCCCTTTTCCTATTGCTTGGCACCATTGAGAAGAGCCTGGCTCCATCTTCTTGACACCCTCCCTTCAGATACTTTGTACACTGATGAGGTTACGTCTTCTCAAGGCTGAACAGGCCCAGCCTCCTCAGCCTTTCCTTGTAAGAGAGGTGCTCCAGTCCAGTTCCCTCATAATCTTTGTTGCTCTTTGCTGAACCTGCTCCAGGATCTCCATGTCATATTCACATATACAGTCGCTTCTCAGCTTTCATTCCCCCTCACACATACAGCCCCCCCGTATGCATAGCCCATTTTTCTTACCTATTGTATCTTCTTGACTTCAAATGGTGAAAATGTTGACTCTGCTACCATCAGTACAGGTAAGAGAGAAGCATCTTTCCCTTAGCTGCAGGCCTCTAGTTAGTCCCAAGTCTTCCCCAGGACATGGAAACAGCTTTTTCCTTCACATGCTGGTCAGAAGCTGCTTCTGCAGCAAATTGCAAGATTACTCTGAGTTAGCAGGGTAGGGAATTTTTGAGAAGCAAAGCAGTCCACAGATGTGGGTGCTAAGACTAGAGGATGCAATGCAGGAACAGAGCAAGAGGTTATTGCATGTGTGCCCAACATACAATTGCATTCCAGTCTGGTATTGTGTAAATGTTTGATCTGCTGCTCATGTTTTAAGGTGTGGCTTGGGCAGGTTCTACGTGATTGGGGCATAACAGGTTTACTGCCAGATATGCCCATTGATATGTAGTCATTACCTCAAGCTTTTGGGGAAGTTTCACATTGTGGGTGTTTTCCAGACAGCTCTAAAAGTCTCATATAGACAGGATACAAATCTTAGCAGGCTGTAAAGTTTTATACTTCCTTTTAACATTCTATGTTTATTTACCCATTTAGATGTCCCTTATCTAGAATGCTGTGAAGCCTCCAGTGTAAAAGCAAGTGGACAAAGAAATGACCAGTGGTCTTTCAGCAGAACATTCTTCCAGAGTTTCACAGGTACTTTTGGAAGCAGTTTGTGCATTAAGGGTCATCCACAAAGCTGAGAAATAAGCTCTAATGCCAGTGTGGGCTTCCTTCAGAAACCCTTACTCTAGGAGGAAAAGCATATTCTTCAGGATTAAGTAAAAGGGGATGTCCTTTTGCAGAACAATAGAGCTGGCTGGAGAGGCTGAAGGTCTTCTGAAATAAGGCATTAGATCAAGTGCAGTCATCAGGCTTGGAACTGACACAAAAATCCTTGCTTTTCTCCAATTATCCATTTTTACAAATCTGGAAGTTACTGCTTTCAGTGTGTAGGTCAAAGCTCAATCCTGAATTCTGTCTTTGTGAAAGATTTGTGTCAGTACCTAATGTGTTGTCTTTTGAATCACATCCTACAAGCCACTTAGATTATAGGTTATTTCTATCCCTAACTGAACTTTGAGAAGAGGTTGCACAGCTTCTCAGCTGGAAGTTCTCAGCCTGGTGTGTGCAAACTTAGACTGCTAATGTCATGTTTTATTAACACTAATGATTCAGTCGTTCAGACACTATAAAACAAGGATTTTACAATCATATTAAGTCAATAATTAAGAGACTAAAGGAACTATACTTAATTTAGAACAGAGAAACTATGTGAAACTGTGGTTGGAGCAGCACTTCAAGATCACTACTGCTTAAACGTCAGCAATGTGGTGACACATGAGTGGAGTTATATGAAGTTCAGAAAGATGAACAAAGCCACGCTAAAGGTAAAGCCCACAGAAACCTAAGTAAAGCCACAGATGAGAAATAAAACAAGAACTTCCATGTCTGTTCTATAAAGCTGTCCACACCCAGATGATTACTCAGATGACCCAACATAACCATGTCTAAGAAAAAGTATCCTTTGGTCATTATTGGGGGACTTAAGATTGAAATAACATAAAGTTGCATGTGTATTAAGCGAGAACTAACCATGAAGAATAGTATACAGAAACTTGGTTGAACAAAGAGCATTATGCATTGTGGTTAGCTGGTTCAAAATTTGTTTCAGTAAGATAATCCTTTTCAGTTTTCAAATGGAACAACACAGGGATTCAGCTAGTCAAAGAAAATCAGATTTTAATGAAGCTATTGTGATGTGCTTTTTTTTGTTTGGTTTGGTTGGATTTTGAGGGGTTTTTTGGTACATAATTAGTGTGTTTAAATGTATCTGGCTTAACTCAAAAGACCACCTGACAACAAATTAAATTTTCTGCTAAAGTGAAGGCAAATATTGTATAGTAGAGGAAAAAAATCAAACTCAGAATTAAAGATATTTTAATGGATTACCTACAATACCTCTATCTCATTCACATTTCATTTCTTTAATTGAATGGTTCCTTCTACGTCATGTGTTTTCTGTACTTGTAATTTCACAAATTGGTTTTCTGTCACCTCAGGCTATTTTCTATCCAAATATTGTTTCAATTTCTACTGTCAAGCTTAGCTGACATGCCATAGTGAAAAAACAATCACAGTTGGCCAGTGCTGAGTATCTGAAGAAGTCTTAGAATTAATTTTAAACTAAAAGGTAAGAAAAAGTGCTAATTCAACAATACTTCTGGCTTTTTAAGGGTTACCAGGCATCCCATGATGTTAAAATACCACTTTTTTCAGTTCTTAGGGCTCCTTTTGAAAGTTACTACAAACAGGCACAGCTCTCTAAAGAGTTATTCTGTCAAGTATTCAGCACAAATTGACAGGATCTTATGACTTAATAGCTGTTTCAGGGGAGAGGACCTGCAATGGGAATAGAACTGCTTTGGGGAAACAAAATCCAGAATTTTGGAGAAAGATTTGAAATTTGCACAGAAGTGCAAGGGTATCCATTTGGTTCTCTACTCATTTCTTGACATGGAGAAAACATTGCAAGGAGGGCTCTGGAGTAGTGTGGGTAATAATCCTCTTGCCCTCCCTTTCTGATTCACTGATCATTCCCTTCCTTTCTGACAGCTGAATTTAGACCATCATCTTTGTACATCAGTGAGAAGCCTGGGTAAAAGTGAGCTGAGTTTGCAAACTGTGGAATAACTACATTGCCATTATTAGTGCATTTTTCTTCTCACACAGCAGGATATTTGCTGTAAGATTCTCTCCTTCATCTATTTATTGAAGAGCCATAGTTTCATACCTGTGGAATAATTTCCTGTGGCCTGGACTGAGAAGAAAGTCATCAGTCCTAGATCTCCTGATCAATTCCATGAGTGTGGGGTGCTGCCCAATAGCTGATTCTTACAGTTGTTCAGCTCATGGGAATATTACTGCACCCTTTTTTCCCCCTTCTGTTTGCTCTTGCTTTTGAATACTGATGGGATTTAGGGCTGTTGCAATGACTTGTCTGAACACCGTACAAGGTGGTGGTCACCTGTAAAAATATATGAATGTTTCTGAATTATTATCAGGCCCAGTTACCCCAGTTACTATCTGGCTAAACCATGAAATAGCAGTGTGTGCTTCTGGCCAAACTACAGCTCTTTTGAAACATAACTCAGCAGAAGTATGTGGAAACTACTTTATACAGATCAAGTCTATGGTAAATCCTGGGTCTAGTTTTGAGCAGATTTTGTTAGAGGAATGATTAATGGAAAATGCTCAATGCCTTTCACTGAAATGTTAATATAATGTTAATATTGTTTATGAGCCTTAGGTAGTGATTCATCTGAATACAGCTGAATAACTCATCTTTTGCAGGAGTTTCCAGCTGAGGCACTTAATGATGGTATGTCTGGAATCTCTCCACTCCCTCTGCACAGCAAATGCCAGAGCTCTCAAGGTTTGAAGGACAAATAATTTTGCTCTGCACCTTTTTTTGTAACACAGAAAATACAATGTGTCCATTATGCTTGCTACCAGGAGTCCAGGCAAACAATGCTGCATTTATTAACCGGGTTTCTATGCTTTTGTTTTTTTTTCCAGAAATGCTCAAATGAAGGGTAAACTTTTTGTGTGCTGTGTTATCTGTGAGCAATTTTTTTCTATTTCTAAATTAAAAGCCAAATTGGACTTCTCTTTGCAGCAAAATCTTGCTGCCTTGGTGACATTTTCATCCTGAGTATAACTGTCACCTTCCCTGATCTGAGTCTCCTCTACAATGAGTAAGTCTAAGCTCCCTGCTAGGTAGCATCATATTGTAGTGAAAGTCTGATATAGTGGGAATTAGGGGTAGACACAGCAGTAGCATACCCAGACATCCCTTCTTTACTGCATAAAAATGATGGAGCTGGGAGAAGAAAACAAAGAGCAGTCTAACATTCCTTTATCATATTCCAAAAGTAATATGTTAAATAATTGCTATAGGTGTCATCTAGGATTCCTTTAAATGTAAACCATTAGTCTGAACTGTGCCTCAACGAGCCTGTAGTGGTTAAATACCTACCACTCGTGTAGCTTTCCAGGAGCGTCTTGGAAGTTTAAATGGTGCTATCACTACATGCTGTAATGTGATTAAGTCCTTAAAGCTGAGCTGATCAGCACTGGTGGCCAGCACCACAACTTTGTGCTCCATGTAAGGCAGCACAAGCACAGAAGCTTCCAGTTATTGAGGTGCAGGTTTGAGGAGGAAGAGAAAATGAAAATACTTGTACCAAAACACTCTGAGCTTTTAAAGTGAGTTTTATTGTGAACTAACGAACAAGCTGAAGAAGGTGGCATGACTCGTCTGTCCTCACAAAATGGATTTCTGATTGTGCAACTTTTGTGTGGAATTATAAAAGATAGATTGAGTGTATTTCCCTCTTGAAAGAGACGGGGTGTTGATTTCTATGTGAAGACAGGCTTTCCTTGCACTGCTCCTTTAGAAGACACAAGTGTAGTCAAGTGTACCTTAGTTTCTGCATCAAGGTGCAAGGTAGTTTCAGGACTGTGAAGTGTTGCAAACAAAAAACTGCACCACACAGCTTGGAGATAAGGAAAGGGATGCTTACTCAGCTTCTGCTTGGATCCTGCCCTGTCAGCTGTAAATCCCTGCACTTAGGTGTATCATCTTCAAAGAGCTTTAACTGGTGCCTTGGAATGTGTATGGCAGCAGGAGACCTTCAGGCCAAGGGACTGGTTCTCACTCACCAGCAGGCCACTGAGTCACAGGAGGGCTGAGCACAGAGGGGCTAAGTGAGCTGGAAGGTCTCCTTCAGGTGAGCCAAGAGTGAGAACGACTGGAGGGTTAGTCATTGTAGAATTCCTTGGTGAATGTGCCTGTGTTGATGGAGCTCAACAGACTCTTCCTCTGCCCAGCATCTCCACCAGGCACAGGGCAATGGGCAAAGCTTCATAAAGCAATGGCTTTTGCCATCCTGGCAGACGTATCTTCTGGGCTGCAGGCTCTCCATTCACTTATGTGACTGCCAAGTGCTCAGGCTGTGCCCTAACTTCGACTGGTGAGTTACGTAGCTGGTTCTAGGTTGTTTCCTCTTCAGCTCTGTGGTGTAAGAGCACCAAGCTGCAACTTCGTCCCCAAACTAGCAAAATGAGGGGATATGTTCAGTCTTGAGCAACCTGTTAAGTAAATCCCATCTTCTGGAAACAGCTGGACAAAGAGGTGACTTCCTAAATGAGGTAGCCAATCTAGTGTAATAGCAAACTCATCAAATAGCTGATATGCCTTCCCATGAAGAAAGCACTCTGGTGTCAAACTTCACAGAAATTTACAAACAACTGTGTTTTTTCTAATGACTCTTCAAACTAATATGGAAAATCCTTAAATTACAAACCCAGGAATCGTTTTACTGTCTCACTGTCAGTCAATGGCTTAGACACACCGCCAGGGGGAAGAGTTTATCTGTCTTTCAGGTACCAGGCTTCCATTCCAAGAGCTATTTAAAATTTTATATTGATTCTAGGAGAGAAATCCACAACTGCTTTGATTACGAAATAGTGTTCTGCAACCTGAAGTCTTCAGTAGGTTACAAATAAGTTAAATTATTTTTTGTGGTTTAATATATACTGCAAACCTTCCTTGAAATTATGTTTTTCTCTAGAAAATAAATAATTGGCTGCCCTTCCTTCCTTCCTTCCCTTCCTTCCCTCCCTCCCTTCCTTCCTTCCTTCCTTCCTTCCTTCCTTCCTTCCTTCCTTCCTTCCTTCCTTCCTTCCTTCCTTCCTTCCTTCCTTCCTTCCTTCCTTCCTTCCTTCCTTCCTTCCTTCCTTCCTTCCTTCCTTCCTTCCTTCCTTCCTTCCTTCCTTCCTTCCTTCCTTCCTGCCTTCCTTCCTGCCTTCCTTCCTGCCTGCCTTCCTGCCTTCCTGCCTTCCTGCCTTCCCTGCCTTCCCTTTCCTTCCTTCCCTTGCTTGCTTGCCTGCCTCCCTCTCTTCCTCCCTCCCTCATAAGAACACTGCTGGCAGTTCATAATTTTTGGATTCTAGTGCTATCTGAAATACAAGGTAATGCTACTGAAATGCTTAAAACAATAAAAAATTAAATTCTCAGTAAACTAACCTGCAAATACATTGTTCTTTCTTTGCAGCCTGCAAGCACGTAGGCCGTTGGATGTCTCCTACTGGGATTTACGAATGTGTACTGGCATTGGTGGCTTTTCAGAAGCTCTATGTAATGTAAACTTTTGCTAAAGAAAAATGCAGTAACACTGTGATATAGTCATTCATATTTATTCCCAATATTTTGTCTTCGGAATTAAGTGCTCTTTGGCATGCAGACATTCTACTGACAATAGCAAAACTGGATTTTTCAACACATGTCAGTTATTTCAATTGACGTAAGTTGTTCTTATATCTTATTTTTCCTCCAGGAAATAGTCAAGCAGACAATATGACTGTGAATATTGGTAACCCAGATGGGGGGAAGAGAGATATTAGGGTGTGTCTCCTTTTAATTTGGGATTGGGCACATATTTATAGAGAGACTCTACTTAGTCCTTACCTGCTGTGCATTGCCTTGCGTAGTAGAGCAGGCTTTAAGCATGTGACTGTTTTGGGTGAAATTAAACGTGAAGGAGGACCCTGGAAGTGCCTCTAATGCACTTCAGACACAAGCTGATCCCAGCTGCTGGGACCAGACTAAAACTAGTCTGAAGTAACAACTGCTAAAGTAGGTATGGTGTGACTGTCTGGTTCTCAGCACTAAATGCTTTGCAGAGATTGTGCTAATTGCAAATGTAGACACAGACATATGTTGAAGTAGTCTGTAAACTGTCTTTAAAAAGTCTTTAAATTGTCAAGACAAAATTGCACAATTATACAGGCTCTGCATGCATGCTAAAAACCTCGACAAATCCTACCTATAATTTCCTGCTCTTTAGGAAATTATTTGTGTTCTAAGCCTGTGAATTTGTCAGCAATTGCCTTGGACTGTTATAGGATGAGAACTGACTTTCTACAGCTGCAGATTCCACCTCTATCTCTACTGCACATAGTGTTTGGTTCAACTCAGTAAAATTGTCCACTTTTAGATGATAATTTTTTCAGAAGGAAGTGTTACCATCACTGCTTTGCACACCAAGTTTTATCATTGACTTATGAAATTTGCTTTTATAGAGAGAAACCTCGCACAGAGAAACTCCTTTAATCCCCAGAACTATATTCTTCTTTTCCTCTTGCTCCTCCTTACCTGCAGGTTCAGAAGAGCTGGTTCGTGAGTGATTTATCAGGAAACACAGAGGGAAATCTGAGGGATCCTAAGCTCACTAACAGCAACACACTTCTGCTCCAGGAAGGGAACTGAAAGCTTCTCATCCTGCAATTTGTGAAAAAAAGAAGTCCTATAGATTTTTATTCTCTTGATGAAAGTCTTGCTATAATTACTGAGCTTAAGGGTATTGACTTTTAAAATGTGAATACAGAAGACATGTTAAGAAGCCTCATAAGCTGTGCTACTAGAATGAAAACTGAGATTTCACAATGTCCTTTTGCAGGATTATTTTGATGCCTGTTCCACAGACCATCCCAAAGCGTAGCCTCCTTGCACTATACCTTTGTATACACGCTGACAACATGGATATAATTCTGCAGCTACTTGCCAGGTAGCGTAGTATCATCTTGGTTTTACTGATGAGTGATTTGTCTGAGGTCACAGTGGAAAAAAAAATTATAATCTTCATCTCATCGTGATTCTCAGCGAGTTCTCTCTGTCTGACCGCTTAAAGGGATAAAAATTAAATCAGTGGAAAACTGGTGTGTTTGTCAGCTGTTATCTCTGCATACACTGTTCCTTTTGATCTTACAGAACACTGGAACAGGCTGCCCAGTGGAGTCTCCCTCTTTGGAGACATTCAAATTCCCCCTGGATGAGTTCCTGTGTAACCCACTCCAGGTGACCATGCCTTGGCAGGAGGGCTGGACTGGATGATCTCTGGAGGTCCCTTCCAACCCTAATGATTCTGTGATATTGAGGTACATACACCTATGCACGGTATATATGTATCTTTATACATGCATATGCACGTATATTTATGCATACCTACTCACAGCCATAGCTGCAGGAATCCACATGCAGTTTTTTAGGTGTTTTTGTGCACCTAGATGTTTATGTATATACATTCCTAGGACGGTCCCGTGGTTTAAAGGAGAGCACTCCGGACTCCGAATCCCAAGGTCCTGAGTTCGAGTCTCAGTGGGGACCGTACCCTGGCAGTTCAATGCCTCCCTGCCATCCCATCCTGTCAGATTTCAGATGCTCAGCAGGATCAGCCCCGGTCAGTACCGGGTGCTGTGACAGTCCCGAGGACTTCACTGTCCCTGTCCAAGCTCGCTCGGCCGTGGCAGATGGACCTCAGGACTGAAACAGTGGGGCCAGTTCTGCGCACGCTGTGCCTCACCTAAAACATCCACTGTGCAGGCTGGGAGGGCACACCCACGTGGGGAGAGCCCTGCCCAAATCTTCGTTCGCGAAGTTTGGCCATACATACACATACGTTCCTAGGCCTCTACAGACACGTGTTTGGCATATATGCAGGCATGTATGTTTTGCATGCACACTAACCTAGCTATTCCGTATAAGCAGGTGTTTCTCTTGGAGCTGTCCATGGACACACACCCGCACCCGCCCTCCCAGGCTGTCCCGGCAGGCGGGATGCGGCGGCGTGTCCATGGCAACGCCCGGGGCCGCGTTGGGGGCCGCTGCCCGTTCGCCACCGGCCGGGCTCGGGCACAGCGGGACCGGGGGGTTCGGGGCCAGGGCAGGTGCTGCAGTACATGTAACCCCGCCTGTGCTTGCCCAGCATGTCCGGCGAGCTGAGCGACAGTGTCCTCAAGGGAATAATCCGCAAGGTCGGCCTGGAGTGCGCTGCGCAGGGACAAGCCCTCTCCGAAACCCTGGTGGCGTTCATGGTAGGAGCGAGTGACGCGGTCGGGGGTGGCGGCAGCTGAGGCTTTCAGCAGTGACAGGAGCCTTGGGATATCTCTGTGTCCAATTGTCTGCATTGAGAAATTTTCAGTATAGGGTCCTGAACACCTGAAAAGGTATTTTATTCCTCTGAAATGCCATCTATGTGAATGTAAAGCCCCAAGAAGGCTGCTGATCCTGAGTCTTGGAAATGCTCAGAGCTCTTTCTTAGTTTTCTTCTACAGGCAGATAAACCACTGTTTTCTTTCTAAAGTGAAAAAGATAAGTGTTCCCAAGTTTTAATAACGTTTCCACCCACTCTCATAAATGAACAAAAAGGCATGACACTTGGTGAATGTTTATTGCAGCATTTGACATTTATCTCTTCCCTCTATTGTGAAGGATTATTCTGTTTGTTTCTCTGCTTAGGCAGAGCCAGATAGTATAAATGGGCTGAATATTTGAAGGAATGGGCTTGGATCCCTCTTAAACTGAAAATGTAGTTTAATCAGTCTCAGTGTTGCCCTTGGTAGACAAGAATAAGCATCCTGAAAATATTAGATAGACACTTTGGCATCTCTTTGGAGACACAGCAGTGCTGCAGAATGTAGTCTGAATGTACCTGCAAAGCTGTGTCTGGAGCTTTTTTATTGATAATCAGCTCTTGATAAAACTTGTATATTAATGTAAAGTGTTCAAAATAGGACTGTTAATCTGCCATTTTTTCCCCTAAAGGTGACACTGTGGCTTTAGAAAATACATTGGGTTCAAAAGCAGTATTAATTAAGCAGGGAAATTTTAAGGAGTAAAGTTCCATACAAGTGACTGGCAAGACACCCAGCATGAACACCAGTTGCAAACATGGACATACTTTCCTGCATGCAGAAAAACTATGGATTTTTTACCCAAATGCTAAATGTTGACGCTGTTGCATATAACATAAGTGAGAACCTTATAAACAACTATGATGGATTTTTATAAAAGGTTACTTAGAAAAATATTTTCCCAGGTAATTTTTAAGCGACTGTATTTAAATATTTGTCAGTTTGTCTCACTAATATTTTTTTTCACTTATGCATGAGAACTGAGGTTGAAACTGGCAACACATGAAGTGAAGTTTGTTTCATTATCAAAGATTGAAGTGGTGAAAAAGAATGGTAAAGAAATATTGAATGCTTCTGAGATTTTTCAGAAAATAGAAGGTTAGTTGCAAAGAGGATATTTTGAGATGTAAATTAATATCTTTCTTTTGGCAATCTCTAGGTGAAAGCTGTTGTTTTAGATCCAAGAAATGACTTTAATATGGAACAAATCCTTACAGAAAAAGATATGCAAAATCTTATCCAGGTAATTCTGACATGATGTTGAATCCGTACTTAGGAGCACCTCCATGCTGTATAAGAACATTATTTGCTGCCTGTTCCTGTTACTAAAATGACATGAATACTATCAAAATTTTAGTGCTACTTTATTTTCATGGTTCTGTAGCTAAAGACTGGACTGTGCGTTTCCTCATGTAAATAAATGCCTTATACTGATACATGCCTTAGAGAGAGAGAATGGTAGCAAGAAGGCACTACAAGTGTTGTGAAACCTGTAGCACAGTCTGTGTCAGTTCAGACATTTCCCTAGAGATGAGAAAGAACTCACTTCTCTGACTCTCTTTGTAGCTCTGTGTTACCAGACTGCTTGACACAACAAATCCATCCCTGAGCACAATTAAGATGCAAGTTTACTTTGATATGAACTATGCAAATCGAGGTAATTTTGAATATGTTTTCACAGAAGGTGATGCTGAGTTTGGAATTTAATAATGCTCTCTGTAGGGCTAATAATGATTCTTGTAGAATGACTACTGGCAGTAAAGCAAAATAAAAATCCCAGGAGAAACATACTGCATAGGAATATGATGTTTCAGTATGGATACAGTAGGGAAAAAATGTACATTAGATTTGAGAGTACACTCTTCTCATCCTGTCTGAGAGATTTCCTGAATGTAATATATTAAATTGCTTGAGAACAATTATGCTTTCAGGTGTAATGGTTAGCTTCCTTCAGCAAGAAAAGCTTGCACTGCAGCCTTGTGTCTGAAAGTACTCAGAACTCCACTCATGTATCTGAAAGAAAACTGAGTCAATGTTTCTAACTGAGAGATGTGAGAAATCCTGAACAGTTACCATCTTAACCAAGTATGTTTTGGTCTCATCAGTGGTAATTTCATACAGTTTGAGAGTGGGAATGTGTAAGAAAAATGAGATGGGGAAAATGCCTCTGCTGTAAATGTAATTTCAGATCTCAATGGAACAGTAAAGGCTGGCTGGGAAACAGAAGACACAGAACAAGAGTAGACATTAAAAAGCCCCGTATTTCTCTGTGGGAAGATCATGTTTTCTTGTTAGTACAGATTAAAGGCAAAAATTAGTAGCACTAGGAAACTGCTCTTAAGTCTTCTGGACTCTGTAAGCTCAGTAAGTGCAGTTGGTTTCTGATATCCTGAGCAGTGTTCAAATTTCATCATGTAACTTCAGGTGTGTATGCAATGTGTGCATGTGTGTGTGTTCGATTCTGTTGCAGTCAGAGGAATCCAGAGTGCCAGAGACTTAATTTGGCTCACATAGTTCTTCTCTAGTGACTGATGTTAATCATGCTAATTATGTTAATATTTAATGCTACTGGTTTTATTTCTAACTATGGTACTATGAATATCTCTTCCATCTCCCTGTGCTTCAGATATCCTTAAACTGGTGCTCTGACTGTGGATCTGAATTGCACCCTCTGTATAGCCAAATTCCAAAGAATTTAGATAGCACTGTCTAAGTGTCCTTCTCTCCTAGCTGAATTACTCCATGAGCAGCAGTGTGTTCTGGAAGGAAAATTGGCTCCCATGGTCAGAGATATCACAAATAGTTGTCCTCATGTGCAAGAAGAAATGGAGGTGTATCAAAATATTGTTACCTATGTGCTGCTGAGATCTGGCCTGGGATCCCCAGCAGATATTGAGGCTGTCAGGGAGGTAACAGGTCAGTAAACTTCCAGCTGTGAAAACGGGCTTTTCTTACTGAAAGATAAAATTCCACCTTCTCTGTGCTGATCTTTAGATACAAATGTGGTAAACTGGGGTGAATGCTTAGTACCCAAACTCTCACTGCTCAGCCTTGAAGTGTAAATTTCCTACTTTCTGCAGTTGTTTGGGAGACAGTATTTTGCTTATTTAATGATTTTCTTTTCTGTTACCTCATACTGAGGTTTTTCTCCCCCTTTGTGATGGTTGTAGCTGCCTTGCAGAGTGTATTCCCCCAGACAGAGATTACTACTTTCATCTCACTCAGTAAGAAGGACAAAGAACAACAGCTGAAAAATCTTGCCATGCTAGTCACAGGAATTCGGTTGTACAACAAGGAGTGTGGGAATGGAGGAAGGAGCATTGATGACTGTAAGTAGACAACTGCTTTTGGGCTGTGTATTCCCAATATTTTCTTTCTGACCTTCTTCATTGGAACTGGTTTACCAATATCCCATCTCATTAGATAAACAGCTTTGAATCAGGGCCTGTAAACCTGAAGAAAAAGTACATTTTTACTACTGATTATTTGGTTCCATATAGACTACTACATTTTAGCTAAGAGGGAGCCATATGTGATTGATGTGTAAAGATTAGATGTATTAACTTCAAGCACCTAATTTACCTCATGTTAAGTTGCTTCCAGATCCTTTGCCATTAAGTGAATTAATTATGTAATATTTGCCTTTTAAAGCAGTTAATTACAGTCTTGAAAGGACACTGTCAATCCATTTACAAATTTCTGCTGAGTATGTGTGATGAGAACTGATGGAAGTTGCTGGGCCATTATCTGTATTCTGGTAATTAATGGTCTTGAAAGTATTTTGCTTTTTGAATCTTTCTGCTGCTTTAATAAGCAAAATATGTCAATGGCCATCCTGCAATTTTTCAAAAGCTGTATTCATGGTAGGGCAAGACTTTGATGTTCTTTTACTTTCTCTTTTCCCCCATGAGCTACATTATTTCTGTTGAGTTTACAATTAATCAAATAAATGGCGGGTCAGTGGAAATATTATGTGAGTATCCATGTAGTATTGCAGCTCAGTATGGAGACTTCTTTGTAAGAAAGGTCTGCAACCGAATTTTAGGGGAAAACTCTTTATTTTAAGATATCCAAGTTTCTGGAATAAAGACTAAAGCATGTACCTCTCCTGATAACAAAATTATGCCTTATGGGAAAGCAAAGCACTTGCTGAGCTAGATGGTATTATTTTAAGTAGGGAGAAAAAATATACCTACTGTATCAAAGAAAGAAGTAAACAACTGTCTAAATTTTGCTGCTTTTTTGTTCTCACATGCAAAGTGACACATTGCTGGTGTCCTGTTTTTATAATATATGCTTTCCCACAAATGTCACCTTTCTGTGTTGTGGCACTCTCTGTTTTAGATTTACTGGGCCTGGGTTACACTTTGAGGGAACCTTCAGCTGCTGTGGTTATACAAAAGGCATGATTCACAACATATTGTGGTCTTTCTCATGGAATCACAGAATCTCACTGTAATATCTGTGGGGTTTGTAATTGATTAATATAAATAATGTGATTGTTGATCCTGTTACATTTCTTAGGTCATTGTAAGATGGACTTCTTTGCAGTGACCTGCTTACATATCACTTTTGAATAGATGGAAAAAACACAGCATGAATGCTCTTAGGTTAGGAGGTTAAATGGATGTCTTTATGACCAAGGACAACAGTTAGACTGCTAAAGCCTTAATTTCAGTGTTGGCAGCAATCTTGCTGGGTTAGGGCTCTGCTTTGGCTTTTTACCCTACATCCAGGAAAGTAAATCGGCCAAGTGCTAAGCTCTCTTCACCTGTGGTTAAACTGCTTGTTACACCTTTGCAAATTTGCTTCCACTTCTAGCTTTGTTAAATCCAGCCTTTTTTTGCTCATGGGGTTTTGAGTAGACATACCTGAAACCTTATTACTGCTGTGCTGCTCACGGATAGTGCTGTCATCAGAAGTTCAGCACACAACAAGGAGCCACACTTAAAAAATGTAGCTAGGCCTTCTTATCCTATTTCCTTGCATAGGTGCCTGCTTAAATAACAAAACATATCAAAACATTCAGTGTAATGATTGTCTGATGTCAATAATGAAATAGTGAAGAAAAAAATTACTTATCATATATTATATATCAGCTAAAACGTGTTTTATTGACCTGTGCCATTTGTAGGAATCTGTGAGTTTTTTAAGTGCTAACAGTGAATTTTAACAACTACATAGGCATAATTTTTCATGTAGAATCTATCTTCCCTTTTCAATACTAATCTTAGGCTCAGAACATTGCTAGATCTCAAAATGTGCAGGAAATGGAGGGCCTGTTATTGTTATTAGTATTTTTTCAAGTTAGGAAACTGAGAATTGAAAATTGTGTAGATTATCTGAAGTCTGTCAGGAAACCCATGTCAGTTGTAGCAACAGAATGGCTCTACTATAAAGCAATTTTTTCACACTCCTTGACTTGACTGTGATATTTCCACACTTGTAATTCTACATATTTGAAATGACCTGACTAGTAAGATACAGTGGTTGAATCTGGTATGCAACTATTTAGAAATGCATGAATAGGACAAAACTGAGAAATCAAAATTTTGTTGGAAGGCTACTATGTCCAAATACTACACTTTAACCTCTTGATAATGATTTCATTAATTCTTTTTATACATATCTCTTATTTATCCCATATGAATAGTGCCAGCCATTCTGAATGAAGCCATTCCATCAGCTACACAGACTGTCGATGAAGGTCTCAATACTTGCCACATGCTAGCCTACAAGTACACAGCTCTGTTGGAATCCATGCAGGAAGACCCTCACAGATATATGCAGCTTAGTTCTTTTAAATTAAAAGAAGCACTATTCCATGTGAGACAGTATGAGGCCTTCCTTTGCATCCTTTTGGTAAGATACCATCATGTGATGTCCTGTGGGGTGTTATTGCTGTTCGAATGTATTCAAGTAACCTACTTGTACAGGAGAGAAATATCAGAAAAATGATCCAGAAATAAATGAAATGAAATGTATCTCTAGGTAAAGAATCACAGAACCATAGATGGTTTAGGTCAAAAAATACATTTAAAATTATCTAGTCCAACCATTAAGCTGGTACGGCCAAGTCCACCATTTAACTGTGTCTTTAAGTGTGACATCTACACATCTTTTCAATACCTTCCAGGATGGGGACCCAACTGCTTCCCTGGGCAGCCTGTTCCAGTGCTTGACAACCCTTTCTGGGCAGAAATTTTTCCTAATATCCAACCTAAACCTCCAGTGGTCCAACATGAGGACATTTCCTCTCATCCTGTCACTTATTACTACAGGAGAGGAGACTGACCCCCACCTGGCTACAACCTCCTTTCAGGTACATGTAGAGAGTGCTAAGGTCCTGTCTGAGCTTCCTTTTCTCCAGGCTAAACATCCCCAGCTCCCTCAGCTGCTCCTCATAAGACTTGGGCTCCAGATCCTTCACAAGCATGTTTGCCCTTCTCTGGACACACTCCAGCACCTCAATGACTTTCTTGCAGTGAGAGGCCCAGAACTGTACACAGGATTCAAGGGGCAGCCTCACCAGTGCCAAGGGAACTATCATTTCCTTTTCCTGCTGCCCACACAGTTTCTGATACAGGCCAGGATGCCATTGGTCTTCTTGGCCACCTGGACACACTGCTGGCTCATGATCAGCTGCTGCTGACCAGTACCCCCAGGACCTTTTCCACTGGGCAGCTTTCCAACCACTCTTCTCCAGGCCTGTAGTGCTGCACATGGTTGTTTGGACCCAAGTGTAGGACTCAGCACTTCACCTTGTTGAGACTCATACCATTGGCCTCAGCCTTTTGATGCAGCCTATCCAGATATCTCTGCAGGGCCATCCTACCCTCCAGCAGATCAACACTCCTACCCAACTGGATGTCATCTGCAAACATACTGAGGGTGCATTTGATCCCTTCATCCAGATCGAAAGATAGTAAACAGGGCTGGCCCAAATGCTGACCCAGCCATCAGCTGGATTTAACTCCATTAACCACCTCTATTAACAGGAGGCTGAACATGATCCAACAGTGTGCCCAGGTGGCCAAGAAGGCCAGTGGCATCCTGGCCTGTATCAAGAACAGTGTGGCCAGCAGGATGAGGGAAGTGATCTTTCCCCTGTACTCTGCGTTGGTGAGGTCACACCTTGAGTACTGTGTTCAGTTCTGGGCCCCTCAGTTCAGGACAGATATTGAGGTGCTGGAGCAGGTCCAGTGAAGAGCAATGAGGCTGGTGAAGGGACTGGAGCACAAGTCCTATGGGGAGAGGCTGAGAGAGCTGGGGTTGTTTAACCTGGAGAAGAGGAGGCTCAGGGGTGACCTCATCACTGTCTAGAACTACCTGAAGGGAAGTTCTATCCAGGTGGGGGTTGGTCTCTTCTCTAAGGCAACCAGCAGTAGAACAAGAAGGCACAGACTTAAGCTCTTCTAGGGGAGGTTTAAGTTGGATATCAGAAAGAAATTCTTTCCAGAGAGAGTAATCAGGCATTGGAATGGGCTGCCCAGAGAGGTGGTGGATTCACCATCCCTGGAGGTTTTTAAGAGACTGGATGTGGCACTGAGTGCCGTGATCTAGTAATCATAGTGGGGTTGGGTCAAGGGTTGGACTTGATGATCTCAGAGGTCTCTTCCAATCCAGTTGATTCTATGATTCTAGTTTGTGTATTGATACTCTGCCCCAAAAGGTATGAGAGAAAAAAAATCTCCTTGATCAATCTATAAATCATGTTAGTTTTAGTATGCAATCACCCCCAAAATTTAGGGAATCATCAGAAGTCTTAAAGACATATAATTTAAATTCTTGTTTTGTTAATGAAAAGCTTTACATTTGTCTTTTGAGAAACTGCAGGGGTTTATTAGTCTTTCCTCTGTATTACAAAGTACTGAAAAATATTTTTTAAATTCTCTTCATTGTGAAAGAGAATTTATAAAAATTATTAGTATATGTTTGAGTGAAGTGCTTGGTTTTATACCTGAACTTTTAAGGAAAAATGTGTTTTGTGGAAAGCTAGGGTGCATTTCATTCCTTAAAACAGTTGTCTGAAAATAGGTGCATGAAGAGATTCAAGCAAATACTTATTACTAAATACTTGATCTTTTGAGTTTTATACTCCTTACCTGAGGTAAGTTCTCTTTCCAGTCTGATGCAATTACCAGCGCTCAAGAAGTTGAATCATTGAATGTTCAGCTTGCAGTAACAATGATGCAGTTGAAAAACACAGTGCAGGATAAGATTTCCATAGATACTAAAGAAGTTTTTGTAAGTATTACATGAATGGAAGACCCTTTTTTTTCTTAATTATAAAAAAAAAATTATTAAAAAATACTTTGCTGGTATTTTTTAATAATTTGTGTTAAGAAAAAGGCTACATTATTTTCTCTCTGTTATAATAGTATCTGTGATTTTTGAAGGGGCATCTAAACTAACAGACGATCTCAAGGTAAGAAAAAAGCAAAGTAAAAAGGGGAGCTCTTGAGTTATTTGTCAGTATTTTTATGTTTACAGAGATACTATCCTTTTGTGTGTGTGTAAATATTCTTTCCTATTCCTTGCAGAAGCTGTAAGAACATAATGATTATAAAAAACAGCCCTTCAAGTGTGTGATTCTTTTAAAATCTCTTCGGATAGCAATCCCTGTAATTACAGTATGACTCACTGATAAAATTTTTCTAAAGAAAGTGGATTTCTGTGATGGAGATTTTGGTCTCTTTTTCCCTTGCAATAGCTTCTGAACCTGTTGGCAAGTTTCAGTCACATTTCTCAGAGTCCAAAGTTCTCAAAATATGTAATTTTCTGCAAGTTTTGTAGAAAACAGAGCAACTAAAGAGACACAATTACAGCCCTCTTAAGATCAAGTCTGGAATGGTTTGTGTGTTTTCTGGCCAGTGGGCAGCCAGGGAAGGTACCTCTGCACAGCTGTCATTCTGTACTGTTTCATCATGGCTGGGAGCTACAGGATATGGGAGGGAGGTGTTGGGGGAAGAGGGAATAAGTGATATGAACTACGGGTATTATGAAGAAGGGTTCTTGATGACTCTGTGAAAACCTGGGATTATTATGCTGGGATGGTGTAAAGGAAATGGAAGTGAAATACATCAGAAACCAGCTTCATTTAATCTGTTTTTCATGGAACAGCCCATTATTTTGTGTGATATGTTTATTATTTTAATTCCGTGTGGTTAGCTGCTGAACCAGCATTCAATTTGTGCATAGATTATTTTTCATCATTCTGAGCTAATTATTAGAATGCAAAATAAAGTCTGCTATGGAGGAAGAAGGAAGGAAGATATGTTGGCGTCACTTCTGGGACTAGCAGCTTTGCCCTGAGTCCTCTGCCACTCTGAAGAGGTCTCTTTAATTTGACACACAGGATGGCCAGAGGGCTGTGGTACCAAGTCACTCTGGAAACAGGGCAGACAAAATAGCAAAACCTGACAGTTTGTACCTCTACTATAGTCTTACCTCATTTGGTAATTAATCAGGTGTATTTCTTCTGGTCCTTGTTCCTCTGCACCTTATTTCCAGTATATAACTGTATGGCCAGTGAAGTGCTCAATTCCAAGCATGGTCTCAGAGTTACATATTTGGGAAAGTCTTTGGAGTAAAATGTAGAAAAGTACCTTCCTGGCCTGGCGTTGACATGCTGGATGTACTTTGGATATGCTTTGGGCATATCTGATGGAAGCTCCTCTTAAAATGTCTGGGAGTTTCCCTGAAATTTCTGGTTGCTGAAGGCCTTGGAGCTCAGCCCTGCTTTGTTCATAGCAGAGATTGCTGTGCACTGCACTTGGGTTACACTGCAGACATAAAACAAATCTGAATTTCAGGTCATTTTTTTATGTTCTAGCCTCTGTTTCTTGAACTTTCTAAACTCTGGACCAGCTTTCAGGATGAAATGCTACTGCTAAGCTTCCTTACAAATATGACTAACAGTCTGAAGCAGTTCTTGGAAATCCAGTCACAGCTTTTTCCTGAGGCAGTGCTAACATCTCTTCTGGAAGGAGTGACTGTGAAAAGTGACGAGGAAAGGATAAAAGAAACCATGGGTACAGAAAGTCAATATTTTTGTTTTCTTTCATTGTCCAAGATTTTGTGGTTTGAATTTTCTTTACAGAAGGTGCTACCTATTGATTTTTTAATATTCAGAATTTGCAGAGTAAGTTAATATAAGCCTGGTAGTGTGTAGATTTATTTTTTATGTAGTGTAACTTGGGATTTTGTTTTTGTGTATAAAATTAAAATACAGCTACTAGATACAAACATACCTTACAAAAATGTCAAAATTATCAGAGACTATTTATACTTTTTTAAAAAAATTAATTTCTTGAGTTTATTTATGCCTTTTTATACCTTTCAGAACTTCTGGAATGGAGTGGATAAAAGCTAATTTAACGGGGCTTTGGTTACTGGAAATGTTTGTTTGTGAGGTGGTATCCCTAGGAACCAAGTTTTACACCAGGGAATTTGTAATGCATGGATGGGTGGAAACAAAACAGAAGAATAAGATATTACCTTCCTGTTGTTTCTGCTGTTTCTAAAGAAAACTAACACTACTAAAGAAGGCTCTCATAAGATCGATTTTTTGAGTAGGTTCTCTTTAAAGACAGGACTAAAGCTTGAATTTGGAGATCTTGGCACTGCAGGTCATCCTGTAACATTATTATATCTTAAACACCTGATGTTAGATACTGAAATCCTTCCTTTGTTAAATAATTTCTTAGGAACCAGAGTGACTGTTTCTGATTTCAAGAACCAAGAATGGCTTTTTCCAGAGACTACTGATAATTTTAATCAATTGGCAATCCAGTACCGCAGTTTCTGTGCACATGCAATTGGTGTGAAAGGGCTCACCCTACCAGGTATGCCTTGTAATTAGACATTTTCCATACTATTTATGTATACTAGTACTAGGGAAATGTAAAGGTGTTCTGAATGCATTCTCTTATGTCAAGGCTGTCTATCCACATCTGTAATTTGCACCCCAGATAACTTATTTCTCCTGTTAAGTATTTTTCTTTTTAAAATACACAAATAAACTATCCTAAATAGAAGGTAGGAGGGCTTCAAGAGAAAGAGGCATGAACAAGTAGAGGCACTAACAAGATGGGATGGATAAATGTTTCTTCCTGTCGTATTTGCATCGGTGTAACTTACACTGCAGCTGAATACAAGTTTGTTTACTGTTGTTACTGTGCTGTAAAACAGGCACAGGAAAATGGTTAATCCTTCTGTTTTGTGTATCCTGTGTTGCAAACACACCCATTCATGGCTACATTATATGTATTTTTAAGTAGTCATTATAAAGTACTAAAAATCTTCTCTGAAAATAATGCAAAAGTACACCTGATTAAGCCAACTGATCGTAGGAAATTTTTGTGTCTCTTCTAAGCTCATTTGTCTTGAAAGCATGCCTTATTTCAGCTCCCTCAGTCCATGTTTTCTGTCTCCCTATCCTTTACAGAACCTATCTATCTAGAGATTTTTTAAGCCTACAGGAGGTTGAGAGGAAAATATTGCCATTATTTATCAGTATAAAGAATAGAGATTTTAACAGCAATATAAATTGCTTACACTTATTTATATTGCATATGAGAACAACTGTCCTGAGCTGGACTGAAGGTCTCTCTAGCCCTGTATCTGATTACTGGATGAGGACAGTCATGAACACTTAAAGATTATGAGAAATTAAGTAGGAATGGTCCTTCCTTAATTATATCCTTCCTTGTTCTGGCAGTCAGTGGTTATGGGATTTCCTCAGATAAATGTTGAGCCTGTAACCTTCTGCTGAATAATCCTTCATACAGGTTTTTCATTTATCTAATTGGTTTTTGAATCCATCTAGAGTTTTTCATGGCATATTCTTATTGTCAAGAGTCCCACAATTTATATATGCTATGAAAAGATACCTTTTTTGAGATAGTTTTAAGCTCTGGCTTGATAATTGCATCAAGACCTCATAGTCCTTCTATTAGGAAAATTAGGAAATAGTAATTTTATATTGCACACAATTCATCCTTTTATAACTCCATATCATAATATTTCTTCTCAGTTGTTTCTTTTTAATGTTGAGGAGGCCCCTTTTTTTAACCTCTCCATCTGTGAAAGCTATTGCTAGCCTCTGATCACTCCCAGCTCCCTTTCATTTTTTCTGTTATGTCAGAACAAAATGTATTGTTACAAGTGCAGTGTACAGGTTGTCATAATGCTGATTTTCTTCTCCTCCTCTTTTTGCATCCTAATAATTCCTGACATCCTTTTTGCTTTTCAGACTGCCACTGGGTAGTGTCATTTAGTATTTTCAAGACACTGTCTGTAATGATTCCAGGTCTTTCCTGGGCAATGATATCCGACACAGAGCCTGCCACTATCCCTGAACTCAATTTCTGTTCTCCTGTATAAGTTATTTGGCCTTTATTGACACTTCATTTTCTCTGTTAATTTATTGTTCAGCTTCTCAGCTGCTTTATCTGCTTCTTCAGTTAATTTCCCTTTGATATAGATGCACTGCTGATTTACAGTCAGATGTTTTCTGGAGATTATAGGGGAAACGTGTGGGTATAGACTGGTTTCTTATGCCTTTGCAACAGATATTTTATCTCTCATTTTTCTGAGACATGCACTAGGGCATGCCAGATCTAAACTGATCAAAAGCAGTTATGCTGACCTAAAAAATATTTTAAAACCTTTCTTTCAGGGTTTTATTCTGATCTCAGAAAAAAAGAAAGAAGTGAAGCTGACTTGAGGGAAACACAGAATCTTCATTAAAAGTGTCTTTTGTATTGGATATCATGCTGCTCATTATTTTATTTGGTGGGGTTTATTTTGGGCTGGTTTTCTTCTCTCTTTAAGGAAATCCTGCACTTGGAATTTTGAAGCACAAGGGGAAATGTTATGTTTTCAGTTCAAAAGAAGCTGCATACACCTTTGCTCAAGATCCAGATAAATTCATTCAGTTGAATGTAGAAAAAGCAAAAGAATACGCAGAGCTAATTCAATTGCTTGAGCTCCATCATCAGTTTGAATACCTTCTTCCACATGCACAGGTACACACTGCCCGTGCCTTTTGCTAAACAGCTGTTGGGTCACTGGTTGGTCTGTCCTTTCTAGAACATAAAGGGAACAGAATGATACCCTCTCAAGGAAAGAAGTAATATCATACAGAATGTCTGAAGATCCATCTTTTCCAGGTCTTCAGGGTTGAAGAAACATTTTCACTCCATGTCATTCTCACCTTATCTCTTCATAGGAGAATATGTAGACCCAAAGGATTGCGACAGCAATGAAAGCCAGTTAGTTCATAGCTTAGGAAGGTCCTATGTCTGATGTTTCTTTTCCTCATTTTTGCAGAAGTAGCTTAAAGGAACAGTAAAAAAATGCAAAAGAAGATAAGTCAGATACCATATTAACTGGAGTTTTAGCTTAGCAGTCCATCCGTGTGTGCTGGATGAGGGGGTAGTGATATCTGAGGACAGGAGTTATGGAATATATTACAAAATAGAGGGGGACTCGTTAATAATAAATGTGACAATGCTACTATGTGAAATCCAAAGACTTGATTTGGATTCAGAGACATTATCTGTGATCCACTGTGAATTTCAGGTCCCTAGCAGTGGAAACTGAAGTCTTGAACTGGCCCTTACTGTGAAAGGTATAGTTTATAACCTGGCTCTAGCAGAGATGTAAGCACATCTCCCAATTATGATTTGTGATATTTAGTCCATTCATAAAGACAAACTGAAGTGCCTGCATCATAAAATACTAGTTGTGGTGGTGGTGATTGGACACCTTTTTACCAAGATCCAGTGATTATTCACTTGCTCAGGATGTGGGAGTCTCAGCTATGGCCTCTGCCTAAAGGGTTTTCTGTCAGAAATTAAATCCATCAAATACTTAATGGTTTCTTCTTTTTTAGCAGGGGCAAGGGAAACAAAAATATTCTTGAATGTAAAAATCATTATCCACTTGTGATTTGCAGGTCTCTATTTGCTTTTAAAATGTATCATATCCGTATACTATTTCTCTTAGATGTCTGTATTCTTCTCATTAATGCCTTGCTTGGTTTTGGTCGTTTTTTTTTTTCATCCAGGCCAGAATTGCAGACAAATGTCTGATGAAACCAATTGCAAAATGTGACAGTAGTACTCAGACTGATACTCATATCTTGCCTCCAACTATTGTGAGATCCTATGAATGGAATGAATGGGAGCTGAGAAGAAAAGCTATAAAATTGGTTTGTATTGTTATTACCAGATTTTTATTGTTCTATAAGAAAGATGAGAATAAATTATTCTAAACTTTTGTCTTTTGCAACTTAAATCCAATCTTTTACTCAAAGACATACACTTTGTTACAACTGGCTCAATATCTTTTTTCTGTGAACAGATGCACTATGAAGGCCTCTGGTCTGCTAGGTGGCCTATTTTCTTTCTGTTGTGTTTTTTTCTTTGTTTGTTTGGCTTTTTGGGTTTTTTGCCAAGAAATCTCTAACATTATAGAAGGAAACTAAAACTGTGGACTGAAGAGTGTTGCCAGTGTTGACTGGCTTATAAAGGATTCTAAGAAATAGTTTTTTTCTGAGATATATAAAGAAGCCAATTAGGTTTCCAGGAGGCTAAGCAAAAAAACCTCCTTTCCTTCAGTACAGGACAAAAGTACATAAATAAATGTAAGATGTGGTCAGTGGTTTCTCTTTAGCATAAGCAGAAGTGGATGTTTTCCAATAGCAGATCACGAAGACCATTCACAAGCAAATTTGTAGCTCATTAGTTTGACCTCTTTAGGGAAAGTACTTTAAAGTACTAAGGGTGTTTTTAGCCTCAGCTGTCTATGCCAGGGATTAGTGATGTGGAGTTAAAATAAAAACTCCCAGATGCCTGCAAAAGTGTTTTGTCTATGGCAATTTGTAATATGGAGGTGATAAAACGTTTGGAATCAAAATGCTAAAATAACAGAAATAGCTTACATTGCATCAGTGAATTTGGTACTTTAGGGGAGCACTGTACAGGGAGCTGGTTTTATTAGAGGATAAACTCAGATGCTTTTGAGTTTTTTTCCTGTTCCTACTTAGCCAGAAAACTTGTAGTGCTATGAAATGTTAAACTGTTACTTTGTTAGAGCACCTATTTGCTGTTAGAAGCAAAATTTTCACCTCACATTTGTTTCTCCATGCAAGCACCGCTCCTTACAATAGCATACATTCAGTTTTCAAGAGGGATGAACTTAGCAGAGAACCAGTACCTCATGCCCACTCTTATCTTAGTTGTCATTAAAACCTTCAGAAACAAAAGGACAATGTATTGTCTTTCTTCACTTGTCATCTCTTCTGTAAGTTTCTTATTGTTCCTTTCTGTATTTTCCTTGATAACTGTGCCGGAGATTCAGTTGTAGATTAAGGTACCAGAATGTGCCTACATAGAGGTGTTTCACCTTCAGTTCCACCTTCAGTTTCACCTCTCTAGTGAAATCTGGAGAATATTTTGACTTGCACTGATACAAACACCAAATCTGGCCAACTTTATCACTCTCCAGCTTCTACTGACTCCAGTCTCTGCTGACTGGACTGGACGCCAGGGACTTTCTCACATGAATCCCATGGCATGAGATTGTATGTTGAATATTTCAATGAAAATATTGTGTCACACGATTTACAGTGTTTTGTATCATTGCTGACATGGAAACCTCAGTGGAATAAGGATCCTTTTGTTTCAAGTGCTGGCTTTGTAATATTAACAGTTTGTGAGAAGTAGTTTTGTGATTGTATCTACAGCAATTTCTGTGATGAAACAGAGCTTTAATTGTAAATTACCTAACTTTTGCACCTTGTCAAGGGGTTACTAAGCAATGTTATGAAAGAAGGCATTTTTTCACTTTTATCTGACGCTTTGTGACACCAACCCATAAACCTCACCAGTTTGGTAGAAACCAGACAAAGACTGGAAGAGCTCGGCATAAAAACACTTCATTCTAATAAAACAAAGGCTTCAGCACTTAACAAAACTTACAGGACAATGGCCAATGGAAAATAGGAAATTAAGAGACTCACTTAAAATTGTGTGGTCTACATACAGTGCTGTTCACACATCTTGTTAGTTCAGGAGTTACCAAATCACAGTCGCAAATGTGTACTGACAGTAGGATAAAGTGGGCCATGTTCCAGGTGTGTGAAGCCCATAGATGTAGAACACAGAAACACACCTAAGTATGTACTAATGCTAAATGTCCAAACAAAAATTTGCTTAATCTGATTCTTTTTCTGCCTTTAGGCCAATTTGCGTCGCAATTTAACTCACTCCATGCAGACTGATCTCAGCCATATGAAAAGAGAGAACTTCACCCAAGTGTACTTGCCAAAAGCTGTCAGCACCCAGACTAAGCGTGACAACTCAAGCAATGTACCCAAACCACAGATTTTCTTGAAAGGTCTCCGAGGAGGATCCTCTCCTACTACTCATATGGTCAAGGTAGACTTAACAAGAGCAGTAGATGAAACCTAAGTGGAGGTGAGAAACCTGAAGACACATATTGAATGTGTATATAAAAATCCCTGAATATATTTGCATTAAGATACTAAAGATTTTGCTGTGTCTGTTGATTCCAGGAGCATTTGTCTTGCTTCATTTATCTTATCTGTTGTGGCTGCTGACTGGCCTTAAGAGAGAGAAATGATAAACCTGAAGCACAGAGATTTCAAACAGCTGTTTTTAATCAAGATGTTCCCAAGGATTTTCACCTGAACTAACATTTAAATGTGTATTGTATGGTCTGGGATTTTCTTGAAGTTTAAATCCAAGTTTTGCTTGTTGAAACACTGTCATTGAGTGAAATTAAACTTATTCCAAGGGAGTCACCCAAATGTCACAGCTCCAGCCTAAGAGCACAGTTGTCAGGAAGATAAAACAAGCAAAATAAAACCAGTCTGGGTCTTTGGGCCTGCCCATTTGTGCAGCCCAAGACAGGGAGGTTGAAAAACCACTGAGATTAGCTCAGTTGGTTAAAACTTGGTTGCAATAATACCAAGGTCAGGGGTTCAATCCCCTATGTGGGCCATTGACTTAAGAGTTGGACTTGATGATCCTTGGGGGTCCCTTCCAACTCAGAATAGTCTGTGAAATAAAAAATATGAAAGCACTTGTTTCTGTGAAATAAAAAAGGGGATCTGTCTTGGATGGCTCTTGACAGCCCTTTGGATCTCTAGTAATTAATGTATTTGTTGGCTAAAACCGCGTGCTGGTGAGCACATGCAAAGCTTTTTGAAAGCTGTTTTGTTGTGTTTGAAACACTAAAGCACAAAAGGGAAAGGTTTTTAGCTTTGTGTCATTGTGTCAGGGAAATATGTTCCAGGTCTGATTAATGCAACTGCAGTCAGTATTTCTGTTTGTGATAACCGGCATCGTTTGAGCTTTGAGATGAAACATCTTCTCAAATGGAACTAGGGGATCTTCAACACAGAGATTCTTTTCACAGCAACAAAGAACTTCACAAGTTGTTATCTACAAAATGTCCAGGTGCACAAATGTGATTGCTTAGGTGTGCTAAGGTTTCTAAGCCTCTTTTCTTGTGTGCAGTGTGGTGCATTGTGGTTTCCTGGGTCATTGTCACACAAACTTGTGACAATGAAGCTCGAAGATTCAAGCTGCCGACTGATTTTTCTGGGGCATTGTGCAAGGTAGCATTCCCTTTTTGTTTAGTTGTTTCCAAGGTATCTGGCTTCACTTTTAGAAATTACACAACTGGGACAAATCCACAAAGCATTATTAAAATAAGAAGGAGCAGAAGGGGAGCGCTAACAAAGGACTTTGCTAAATTGTTTTTCCCTAACTGGTTTTATCTTTTGGGAAAATAAACTAATCAGTAGCAGCCAGATGTGCTGCTCCTCCCTGTTTTTAAATGATGAGCTGGCACCAATGATTAGATTTATTAGTAAAAATATGAATGCGATTTCCAGCTGCAGCTTTAAAAAAAAATGAATAAAAAAGAAAAAACCCCTCTTGCTGCCTTATTAAATACTTTCTGTGTATTTTTCTCTGTATTTTTACCATCATTCACTTTGAAGCTTTTAAGTTACAATTCTTATCAACACTCTGGTATTTCAGTGTTATTCCAGGTCTGTACAGGCTGCCCAGGGAGGTCGTGGAGTCTCCCACTGGGGACATCCAGACCCCGCCCGCTCCAGGTGCCCCTCCTTGGATCATCTCCAGAGGTCCCTTCCAACCCTGACCATTCTGTGATTTCAAGAACCCATAAACACATTTTATTTAATAGAAACCCGCTGAGTGCCGGGTCCATTTTATCCTACGTCTTTCCTTTCCCCGGAGGAAGCTTTACTGCAGCGTGTAAAATACAGGGGAATGCAGAAGGCTGCTGCTGGCCATGGGAGGTCCGTGTTTCCCGGCGGTGCGGCACCTCCGCGCGGGGCCGGATGGAGGAGCAGGATTGTCCCCAGCACTCCAGGCGGGGCCGGGAGGAGCGGGATTCTCCGGGCGGGAGGCAGCTCCGCCTCGCTGGAGCGGCGCGGGTGGCGCTCTGTGCGGCGGCTCCGCTCTCTATGGTGCGATGGGAGGAGCGGCGGGGCACGGCGGGCGGCCCCGGCCCGGCGGTCCTGGCGCCTTCGCCGAGCACCATGTCGCCTCCGAAAGGTGAGCGCGGGGCACCCGGCGGGTCCCGCGGCCCCGGAGGGCGGCACGGCCGGGAGCAGGGACCATTCCCACCCCCGCGACAAGAGGAAGCGCGACCCGCTGCTCCCCTTACCTCCCCCCTGCCTCCCCCGCGCCAGAGGGAGTGGAACCGTCCTCCCCGCTGGGGGCTGCGGCGCCGGGCGCCACCACCGTGGCCGCGGGGGGGGAAGGGAAGGGGCGCCGCGGGGTCGCGCCGGGGAGGGGCTGTGCCCGTCTGCCTTCCCTCCCTCCCGCTCTGCCGCTGCCCGGGAGCCGCTCCCGGCAGGGGGGATCCCTGCTCCTGGCACGGGATCGCTGCTGCCGTCCGGGGGGAATCGCTGCTCCCGGCCCGGGGCTCGCCGGCTCTCCAGGCGCCTCCGTCTTTAGGAGCAGCGGCACCGCGTCTCCCTCGCCGCCGGCTCCGGGAGAGGCTGAGCGTGGCGCAGCATCCCTGGGCTCAGGTGGTCAGGGCACAGGGACACCCCCTGCACCACCTGAGCGACCCTGGAAACGGCGTCGGAGCAGGGTGCCTGGCTGTGTTTGGGTTGGGCATCAAGAGGAATTGCTTCACAGAAAGGATGATTAGACATGGGAATGTGCTGCCCAGGGACGTGGTGGAGTCACCATCCCTGGAGGTGTTTGAAGAAAGACTAGATGTGGTGCTCAGTGCCTTGGTCTAGTTGACAAGGTGGTATTCGGTCATAGGTTGGACTCGATGATCTCAGAGGTCTTTTCCAACCTACTTGTTTCTGTGATTCTCTACGATTCTGTGTGCAGCGACGCCAGAGCCCTGGTGGTCCTGAAGCCAGAACCCCCAGGCAACCAGGACGGCTTAAATCCATCAGGAAGGCGATGCCTGCCCCTCTGCCTGCTTTCCATTGGAGAGCCTTGCTCAGGGCTCCCAGCTCTGGGGCCAGGGAGGGCTCCCAGCTCTGGGGGCCGAGAAGGGCTCCCTGCAGTGTGTGCCAGGCGCCCACCACCCTGGGAGGCAGCAGGTTGTGCTCCCTGTGCCAGGCTTGGCCTTGGCTGTGCCCCAGGAGCCCTGGTGGAGCCGTTAAATGAGCTGTGGAGATGCGTGGGAGGCACACACTTATATCCTGAGGCTTTTGGCCTGTCTGGTCCCTTTTGCTGGAAATCGTTTCATCTGAGTGGGATTTACAGGGAAAGAAACAGCTTCTTTCAGCTCTTCTTTTCTTTAGGCTGGTATTTATCAGGAGAAGATATGGGAGGCCCTAGTCTTCTTTCCTTCTGCTCCTTGCTCTGCTCTGATACTGATGCAGACACGTGAGCCTGGCTGGAGAAATGTCCAAGCTGAAAACTTAACTGCAAATACCTTTTCACATGAGGAGAGAACTATCCAGTCTAGATAATAGATTCATTATGTCCTGCTGCATTTGGTTTACGCAAGTTTGCAAACCATTGCCACATTGGGGCGTTTATTTATTTTTTTTAAATAGTAGGTAATATAGGCAAGGATTCAATTCAGTTTTAGTTTGATAGTGCATAGATTTAAAATCTTCATGTGTCAAAACACAGTGTTAATAAAATTTCTATAAGCACTAAAACATCATTAGAAAATAAGCTTTTGTAAAACTAGACTGGGTTAATTATATTTCCTGGTTGTTATGCCCTTGGATTCCCACTGCCCCTCCCCACGATCCAAATTTAATTTAAAAATGGATTACAGCTTGTAAGTCTCTTCTAAGCATTGTTAGTCCAAAAACTAATTGGCTCTACCTTTTAAAAGTGGTTACTGACGTGGGTAAGATTTTTATCTATAAGGAAGTAGCTAATTTAAATGATTGCAGCAGCAGGAGGTATTAACTGTACCTTGCAGAAATGTTATGCAATTGAAGACATTGCTGCCTTGAAAGAAACATGAACCAAAACATTGGTCACACTGGCTTCAGCAACTCGTTCCTATATTAAATAGCAAAGTTATTATAAATCTGTTTACCTTGTGGCTTATTCCCTGTTCAGCAGAGGAGCATAAACTTACACCATTTAAAATACATTTCTTTAAGATATTAAGAAAATGACAGATAGTGGCCCGAAAGGTGCTGCTGAATGACCAACATCCGCTGGACAGATGCCAAACATAAAAAGACTAATCTGCAAGTTTGAAAAATGGTTTAATAGAAGCCACACTTTCACTGATGTCTTGTGTTGTGGTGGTGCCTTGGTGCAGAGATGTCACATTTGGAGTCATGCACTGTTCTCTTTCCTGGTTCAGGTGCAGACTTCACCAGTCTTTGACATGGAATTGAACTGGTGTAGCCAGGCCATGTCCTCCCAGTGGAACTCTCAGGTCTTAGAGCTGAGTGTGGTCGTGTGAAAAACTGCCTTGTGTCAGCAGTCCTGGGACAGGCTAATTCCCAAACTTTGCAGGATAGTAGTTGGTCCAGGGCAAAACTGTTACAAGATTTGCTACTGTTGTAGGAGTATGGCAGTGGGGAAGAGAGGGGATAAGGATATTGATACCTTGTCGTTGTGTGGTTTAATTTACTGGTAAAACCATAACCTTACTGTTTTCTACCGTGAATTTTCCAAGAAAGCCCTTTGTGTGAAGTCCCGTCACCATTTGGAGCCAAACTATCCTTTTACTAACCTAAGTGGAAAACAGGGTTGAGAGAAACACTGCCTTATGTATTAAGATTTGCTAGACTGATTCTCTTCTTTGCTGATACCAAACTTTTCCTCTCTCTTTGCTTTTGCTACTCTGCCAATTCTCTGTGTCACACTTCACTATACTACATGGAGAGGATCATCTGCCATTTCAGAGCGAGCTCCTGCTGTCAGCTAAAGAGCCGGAAAGCACAGAAAGACTGATTACTGTTAGATAAGTATTAGTGTATGATTAGTTTTTCTAGAATGAAGGATGATTATGAAGGCAAGAGAACATCCCGTTTTCAAACACCTGGAGCTACTCTCCAAGCTTCTTTGAGAATGCTTTAAAATTTAACTAGAAACTTTCCTATGGGAAGCATTTCACAACATTGTAATTATTGTGTACTGCCACAGTGGGGTTTGATAACAGCCCTCCAGCTGGAGAACACCCTGTTTCAGTTCTCAGATTAAAACGAGGTCCACACTGAGTTGTCATATCTGTTTTCTTCCAGAAAATGTCAGCTTGCTGTTCAAGCTGTACTGCCTCACAGTGATGACCCTGGTGGCTGCCACATACACGGTTGCATTGCGCTACACAAGGATAGTGGAGACAGAACTCTACTTTTCAACAACAGCTGTGTGCATCACTGAAGTTATCAAGTTGTTCTTGAGTGTGGGCATCTTGGCTAAGTAAGTGTGGGAATGCTAATTGGTATTCTGAAAACGGATCCTTGCTTCTAACCTCAGATTCTGAGATGCTAAAGTACAGATACAGTTGAGAACGTGGCTGGATAATCATGCTGTGACAGGGTAATTTTAGAGTGGTTTGGAGACCTCAACTGAAACTGCTTTGCAAGCAGCACAGTATTCAGGTGTGTCCTTTCTGCATATTTCCTTTTTTGTATGCTTTGGAATCTGTTCAAAATGTCAGCACGGATTATCCACGATGTTTTGGGTCTTTAAAATGTTGGTGTAGATGAAAGCTGCGCTGTGAGCCATTGTCTGCTGAGTTACATACAATTTTAATGTTCCTACTCATAAATTTTCCCAAACAATGGTATAGACAGACATTTTGCTATTTCTTTTAATCTGGCAAACCAATGGTGAAAGACTCTGGACAGAAAATATTATTTTCTGTAGTCCCAGACTGCTGCTAAGAACTGGAACTTTAGTCCACGTGTAAGTATCTGAAGTAGGGAGACCATCAGTCTGCTGCCTTCCCTCTCACCTTCCCTATGCTACACCCTTCCTAGGAAGAATCTTTCTATTCTGGACTTGTCCAAAAGCCCAGCTCTTGCTGTTGGGGTAGAATTTGTTCTTTTAGCATCGTTTTGTGGCTTTAGGTATGTCAGAAGGCTGGCTGTGATGTACTAGAGGATCATGAAGTCACATGATGTACTTCAGATCTTCATCAGATCTTTTCCACTTAACGTCCAAAAGGCACTTTACTTGCTTTAGAGATTAGACAATATTTGAATTTGGTAAGGCAGTTGTGGCAAACTGCCTTGTGTTTAACCTTTCTTTAGATGGAATGTGTTAGAAAAGGCAAATTTGACCAGTGGCAAATTTCTGTTTTTCTTTTTATGTACTCTGGGCTTCTCACTCTGCCAGCACAAAATGCTGGCAGAAGCATCTCTGCTGACGTGTGCTTGTACTGTGCTTCTCACTGTTGTGACCAGTGTGGATCACATCTGCTCTTGGGAGACTGTAGCAACCCATGTTTCTTAGTAGTAAGAAACCCATGGATGGCATTTGGTAGCCTTATCGTGGTGTATAATTTGTCAAATCTTGTGCACCTGGGACCCAGGCTGTTTATAGCATAGCAGAAAGGCCTAGTCCAGCAGTGCTAGCCACCCTTTTTGGTAAGGGTCTTAATATTGTGTTCATTAAATGTATAAACAGGCTTTTTGCTTGAAATAATTAAAATCAAAATTACTTTCAGCTCAGAAAGAAGTCTGTTTTGTTTTTTAGAATAGCCCTGCACAGCCAAAAATCCATGTAGCCCATCATCCTCCCTTTTGCAGCCATCAGCAGAGGATGCTTAGAACAGAAGTGTAGACAACAGGGCAAGTGCAGGCTGAGCTTTCCTTAGCTGGTGGCAGAAGCTTATGGATTCTGTATCCTGGATACAGTGTGCACTGTGGCTGTAATGCACAACAATCCTGTGCTCTGTGAGTTTGCCCAGTTTCTTTTTGAACTGCTAGTCCTTACTGTATCTGTGAAATTACTTTTGCAATATAATTACTTGCTATATGAAAAAATTCTTTTTAATGAACAGCTTATCTAGCAGTTTCACTGGACTCTGTTACGTTGACAGATATCATGAATAATCTTTCCTCCTTCATTTTACTTTTCATATCTCTACAGATCTGTGTTTTCATCACTCATTTATCTTCTAAGCCAGGGGTTTTAGTTTAATTTATCCTGGTACCCAGTCCTCCAGCTTTTCCAGTATCGTTTCATCCATCCCTTTTGAAACAGGATCTGGAGCTGCATGCTGTATTCAGGATGGAAATATGTAGCATTAGAGGCAGAGGGGTCAAGGTGCTTTCTCTCTTGGCCTTGGTTCCTTTCCTAAGGATTTGTACCATTCTGCTCATTTCTCTCAACACAGCTGAACCTTGAGCTGGCACTGTGAGCTACTCCCATCTTTTTTACAGGTGCCCATAACTAGATTAGAGATGGTCGCTATATTTAGGGGTTGTCATTTCCTATGGTTCTTTCTTATTTATTGACAACTGAGCTTTGTTGACCAATTAAAATGGGAAGAATCTGATTCACTGAGTTGTTTGGACTTTATGATAATCTATTCTGCTCTGGTCAGCCAGTGGGGTTTTTCTCTCCATAGCTTAGAGAGAGATGGGCACCGGCAGACACTGCTCATCAGGCTGTGCTCACCTCTTCCTGAGGGGATGTCTCTCATGCTAGTGGGCCTGGATTCCATCCTGTGCTGTCCAGGTAACTGAGCTGTTTCTCAGATGGCAAAGGATCTGGTGATTTCTGCGTAGTGTAGTGAGGGACTCTTTGGCAACTATTGAAAGTTTCCTTTTGGATATCACGTATAATTGAGTATTATTAGCAATCTTTGCCAACTTCCTAGGAACCTCCCTTTTTAGATCAGAAATGGATATACTGAACAGCATCAATTCCAGCATAGTTTCATTCTGTGTCTCATTTACAGCTTCATTCTGTTTCAAAGCCTGACCAATTTGTCTCACCTAAGGCAAGGTGCCTTTGTAGTGTAATAACCAGTCAGAAAATAAAGTACCATCTGTTTTTTCTGCACAGCAGGATACATTTGGGTGGGTACCTGCTCTTTTTTAAACAGCCAGCACTGATAACTGCTGTCTCCAGTACAGGATACTGGACTACAACTCTCACATTGTTCTGACTGCACAATTTGTTTTCTTACACATTATTACATGATGCCTTCACCATATTTACTTTTAAGGTATATCCTGGAAGACACATTGAATGGATGAATGCCAAAGGATTGTCTTTCAAAAGAGAAATTTATGTTAGTTTAAGCTCTGTTAATTGTTAACTTGACTGTACTTAAGGTCCTGCTCACCATCTGGTAGTAGCATTTTCTACATTCTTATGTGGTACTTTTCTTCAGTGCATGAAGAAAAGTAGAGCTGATTTGAGAACTTTGGTTTTAACTTCAGCTTTTCTAACAAATGCATGTTTCTGTTGCAGAAGTGATTGTTATTACTATCTCTCACTTATTCATACCTATGAATTGGTTTTATGTACAGGGCAATGACTTTATGAAAGGGGGAATGGCTTTAAATTGAAAGAGGGTAGGTTTAGATTAGATACTAGGAATAAATTCTTTATTGTGAGAGTGGTGAGGTTCTGAAGCAGGTTGCCCAGAGAAGTTGTGGATGCCCCATCCCTGGAAGTGTGCAAGGCCAGGTTGGATGGGACTCTGAGCAACCTGGTCTAGTGAAAGGTGTCCCTCTCCATGGCAGTGGGGTTGGAACTGGATGATCTTTAAGGTCCTTTCCAATCTAAACCATTCTACAAAGAAAAATGTTTTTAAATTCAAATCTAGACCAGCTTCAAGAGTGCTGAATCCAGGTTAGATATTTTTTTTTTCATCTCTGTGATATTGCAGTGTACTTCTTTGGGCACCTTATTTTGCATTATCAGCTGTGCGTAAGGACTTGTTTTGAATTCTTTTTTGATGAAGCAGATTTAAATCTGTATCTGCATGATCTTTGTACTGAATTTAACTTACAGTTAGAGATTCTTGATAAGTGCATGCTTCAGAAAGCACATCCACTGCACAGATGAACTGTTAGATTGTTATCTTGTTCTTGAAAACTAAAGTGAAGATGGTGGTTATTAGATGTGTTATCCTTCATTGCTGAAGTTTGATGCTAAAAGTCAAAGGAGACAGAACTACTATTGCTGCTGTGATTTGACTTTGAATGTATGATCAGCTAATGCACTGAATGTAGTCTGGAACAAAAGCAGGTATAGTTTAAATATATCTTCTTGTTTGACAGCCTACCTTAATATCAGTGAACAGAAAAAGCTGTTACTGTGCAGTATTTTCTGATTTCCTACTCTCACAGAGTAGAACTGTATCTGTGCTAATTATACTTTATTTATAGTTAGACATTTGAGATAGACACACTTTTGTCCAGCTGTACTTGAGTATTACCAGGTTTTTTTGTACATCTTATCTCCCAGTTCTGGACAATATGATAAATGCACTGCGGAGTAAGTAAATCAAAAATTTTGCCTATAATATCAATGACTCATAACATTTATGCAGTTCTGTATCTAGTGCAATTAACCACAATGAGCCGTAGCATGAACTCTTCCCCTTCCTTGTACTGCAAACTTTGCTTTAAGTGTCCATAGAATTTCTTGTCATGGTTGTTCCTTGTGACAAGTCTTGGGTTTTGTGTGTGCCCTCTGTTACAGCAAAGTGGCAAAAGGAATCCCTTGAAGCTGCCTGTATAAAGACTGCTTGTCCTACAGGGGAAAAAAAGAAAGAAGAGGAGGTGCAAGGCAGGGAGGAAGGCAAGGCAGGAGAGAAGCTTGGATGGAAGGTTCATGAGAGGGTAAAGTCTAGAAATCTTTAGAGAGGAAAAGTTTAAGAACCTGGAACACAGTGTTGGGGGTTGATCAGGAAAGGAAAATAAGCCAAAACAAGGTGGTTAATGGAAGAGTCTAGGGCATAGGGGGATTGCTAATATTGTTAATTGCTAATAAGGGTTTGAGCCAGGTAGATGATGTACATTTGTGAAAAAGAAATTGAGGTGTGGTTGTTCATATGTGTGTGCAATACAAGCACAAGGAGAGTGAAATTCAAGAGCAGTACAGGTTGAAAGTTGAGAGGCCTGTGGGAGGAGACAGGAGTGATTTTGGATGTTGATATTTGTTAGTGGCCAAACAAGAGAAGATTGGAAAGGGGGGCCATGAGACTTGAGAAGGACTGGGAAGAGGACTGGAGCAGTAGTGAAAAATAAGCAGCAAATGTCAGACTGATGTAGGAGAACTAGTAATGCAGAGGTCACATGTAAAAACCTGACAGCAAACCACAAAAGGGGACAGCTGCAAGAAGCAACACATTCTTCCTCATTGCCTGTTCTTTCACACACTGTAGTTGCATGAAAGAGATGTGTGAAATGCAGGACAACAGGGAGCCACCACACACCCTGCCAGACCTCTTCACATGTGGTGATATCCACATATGCTGGTCCAGCATCTCCCACAGCACAAACAAGAAGAGGAACCCATGGCTGCCTGAGGAATGAGTGGTGTTTCCAGCTGAGTACTGTGGAACTGTACAATCCTTTTGGGCTGTACAGTGAGGCCCAGTTTAAAGGGGACCTGCAAAATCATGGACATTTGACATCACACACAAACATTAATACCCAATAAAAAAGGGGAGATATGAACAACATCCTTCTGTTCCACTGCCTATATTGACGCACTGCCTTTAGTCACTTACTTCACTGTTTACAGTATTCATGGTGCTTGTTCACTTTATTACATATTTATACTTCTAACTTCCTGATTCCAGAATGTCTTCCTCACCTTCAGGGCTTTCTGCTTGTTGAAAACCTCACTAGTTTTTGGCTGTTTCGGTTTGGTTTTCTTTTAATGAGCAGAAGGTACAACTGATTGTTGAGAACAAATTTTCAGCCTTCCTAAAGGAGTCATTGATTTGATTTCTGTTTTAAAATACCATTGGAAGAGAACCCTCAGCTATGCTAATATTTTTTTGCAGAGAAACTGGAAGTCTGGCAAGGTTAATAACATCTCTAAAAGAAAATGTATTTGGAAGTCCTACAGAATTGCTAAAATTAAGCGTTCCATCTTTGGTGTATGCTCTCCAAAACAATATGGCATTTGTGGCTCTCAGCAACTTGGATGCAGCAGTCTACCAGGTAATACACATTTCTGTCAGTAACTGATCTGTAAATACCTTACTCTTTACTGGTTCATGAGGCAGGTGTGCCTGGCACACAGCATTCCCTTTAGCCTCAGTGTTAAAAGCCAAACTGTGCTGTCACATTCAGAGCATGCACTCTGCTGTAGAGCTCTGGTTTCCTGAACTAAGGCACTCACTGCTAGAGTCACTTCAAATTCACTTTGTTGTAATTGGCAATGGCACAAAATTGGTACAAAACCTGAGGATCTGCAGGAAATCAATGAATATAAAACTTGTCATTCTTTAGTTAAATTTTCTATTTTATTTTCTTGTTTTCTGCACTGTGTTCCCATCTTCTTTAGGTGACTTACCAGATGAAGATCCTTTGTACAGCTTTATGTACAGTCCTGATGCTAAACCGTACCCTTAGTAGGTTGCAGTGGTTTTCTGTGTGCATGCTGTGTGGTGGTGTCATCCTTGTGCAGTGGAAGCCTGCTCAGGCCACAAAAGTACAGGTAAGAGTTTACATTTTGCCTTGTCAGATGAAGAATAAACTGCCCTGTGCTTTGTATTTCACTTCACAGCGGCTGGGATGAAGGTGCAGTCTCATATTCCACACAGCAGTATCTGTTTCCTATTTCCAGCCACTTCAGCTACAACATATCCATTGGTTTCATCATGGGCTCTCACATTTACAGTGTACTAGTTAAGGCAGGCTTGTGGTATTGCTCTGGTCTCACTTGTCGGAAAGGCAACCGAGTGCTACAATTAGTATCAATTACCACAGTCATAATTGGTCTAATGCACCATCCTAGGAGTGTCTGAGTAATAGATTGTTTCCTGCAGTTGGCCCTGGTAACATCGTAATTGTTGAAGCAGAGCCCTTGGAATCGAAGCACTGGGTGGAATTCAGGAAGCTCCAGTGCTGTGTGGGTATGTCATTTAAACACACCCTTCAGAGGCACTGACCTAATCCCATTCTAGGAAGAAACAAGCGTCTCCTGTTTCTGAGGTCACAGCTGCTACTCACAGGCATTAGTGGGAAAGGCAGGTCATTCCACTGGGAATACTGGCCACAGACGAGTAGACAGTGCCTCTGAGCACTGCAGGAGTACCCACAGAAAACACACCACCACACAGCTACACTGAGCTCCTCTGCAGGACAGCCTTAGATAAGCAAATACATCTCCCAGGCAGTCAGCAATAGGACAAGGGGGCACGGGCTTAAGCTCTGCCAGGGGAAATTTAAGTTGGAGATCAGAAAAAAATTCTTCCAGAGAGAGTAATCAGGCATTGGAATGGGTTTTTAAACTGAGATTGGACATGGCAATGAGTGCCATGATCTGGTAAATGGACTGGAGTTGGACCAAGGGTTGGACTTGATGATCTCGGAGGTCTTTTCCAACCCAATCGATTCTATGATCCTATGATTCTATGATCTTTATTATGCTGCAGTGAAATGCTAATAGTTTTGCTGTACTTAACAAAGTAGCTTTATGTCCTGGTTTTGGCTGGGATACTGTTAAATTTTCCTCCTGGCAGCTGGTTTAGTGGTGTGTTTCAGATTAGTATGAGAATCATGCTGATAGCACACACTGATTTAGTTGTGGCTAAGTAGTTCTTACCCAAAGTCAAGGACTTTTCAAGGACTAGTGCTCTGCCAGTGAGCAGAATCACAACAAGCCGTGAGGGAGCATGGGCAGGACAGCTGATCTGAACTGGCCAAAGGAATACTCCATACCATTGAGCATCATACCCAGGTTATAAATTGAGGGAGGCCAGGTTATGAATTGGCCAGGAGGTGCCAATAGCTGCTGGGGGATGGGCTGGGGATTAGTCACTGAGTGATGAACAATTGTCTCATGCTTGGTTTTCTTGGGTTTTATCTCTCTTTCTCATTTTGTTACTATTAGAGTTACTAGTATCTTTTATTTTAATTATTAAACTGTTCTTATAGGAGTTAAGAGTTTACCATGGAGTTTACCTTTTGTTTTCGATTCTCCTCCCCACTGCGGGGATTTGGAGGAATTTAGTAAGGGGCTGCATGGTGCTTCGTTGCATCACGGCACCCTGGAATCAACTATTGTAAATTACTGAAGTGTTGTATCCCTTTTAAAATAACAATTGATGTTTCAGGTGGAGCAGAATCCATGGCTAGGGTTTGGAGCGATTGCTGTGGCTGTGCTGTGTTCAGGATTTGCAGGTATCGTATTATTTCTGTACCTGGGTTACAGGAAAAGGATTGGAGAACTCACTATTCTACCTTCATCAACTCTCTTAGTTGATTAGTTTAGCCCCTCTGACCATAATTATCTTCTACTTGCAGTAATTAGGGCAGATTCATGACATGATTATTCCCATTGTCAAGCAAATGACTAAGAACATGTACTATTATAGGTTTTATATGGTGCAGCTTAGAAGGCTGGTTTGCAAGTGAAAGTGTCCTTCAAGTGCTTAGAGTAATACAGTAGGGAACATCCATAATGACTCTGTATAATTAATTAATGTTTGTTTTATAGTGAATAGCTCCCTTATGGTGATAACACAAAATACTTGCATTTTTTCTACAAGGAGAACTGAGCTCCTTGCTCAGTTCCTGCACCAGCTCAGCACCAAAAAAGTTTGCCAGGGTCCTGTAGGTGGTAAATCTAACTGAGATGCAGAGGGAGCATGAGTAAGGCAGAGAGGTAGATGAGTAGCAGGAAGCCTGGATGAACTCCATGAAGGATTTTTGGGTTTGTTTTGTTCTACAGTCAGCATTTCCCCTCAGGGTGGTTTTTCCTCTGTCTTCTGGAGGAGGAGACCAACACCTGAGGACAAGTGAGCAGGTGCTCAGAGACAAGGAAATGCAAAATTACTATTTAATTTGAAATTTGGCTCACAGGGGCATATTTCCCTGTCTGTAAACTGGATCCTTTGTAAGAAAACAAGGTAGTATCACGCACCTCTAGTACTGTAAAATCCTGCAAGAAAATCTTGTGCTGTGCAGAGGCACTCATTACTCACGGAAAACATTCTTGTTGGCAGAAGGAGGAGAGTGTCAGTCTTGTTTGGTGTCTTTTCCGTGAACTGGGCACTTTGAAGCAGAAATACTAAATAAAACTGTGTAGAACTCGATCAAGTTTTCCTAGAAAGTTATAAATGTCCTCACTTAGATAGACACTCCCAGCCACAAGACAATACAGCATTCACAGTGGAGCCTTCAGAGTCTCCTAAAGCTCTTCCCCTTTCTCTGATAGTGCAGGTCAACAGCTGTGCTTCTAGAGGTCTCCAAATTCAGAGCATTGAAAGCTGATGCAGGCAGCTTGAGACACTCAGGGCTTTCTTCTCCTGCAAAAGGATTGTAGTCTGGGTGTTTCCTTGCTGACAGCTGAAGCTCTGGGGCAGCTGGGAGGGACAGTGTTTCATCTGCAGAGCTCCTTCTGCCCTTGGGGCTTTATATGTTGAAAACATAAATCCTATTCAAATTCCTTTCCTCTTCTTCCTTCCCACGCTCACATGAAGCAGTTCTTTTGGCATTAGACCTTCAGTTTCTGGCCTGACCATGTTAAGTGTGCTTTATTATTCCAGCAAAGTCAAAAAAAGCGGTGTGGTTTTGCCCCTCAGAGATGGAAAATAAATTTTTTCTTCAAATTGCTGATCCTGTGATAATTTCCAAGTATGGGGCCCCAACAATCCTTATAAAAGCATTGGACAGATATGTAATGGCAGAGCCTTTGTGACTTTAAACAGTACTGAAGAGTAATTTTTCCTAAACAGCCCTCATTCTTTCTTTCTTCTTGGCTAGTGGAGTAACTTTTATGTATATTCAGAAATTTGAAAACAGTTTCGTTGGTTGGCTTATTGTTTTCTTAGTTTCGAAAATTTACAATTATGGTTCATATTCAAGCTAAATTGTTAAATTGATTACACCTGGTTGTGCTCTGGGGGTCATCTTAGTGAGGCAGAAATCTCAGGATAATAATTGTGGGTTCTTTTAAGGACTGAGGTCATTAACAATACTAGTTTGTTGTTTCAAAGATTTATATTCATATGAGATAATGTAATATTTTCTGAGGGTTTTTTATTATTTGCACCCCTGAAATATAGATCTGCTCTCTAATTTATTATCTAAGAATACTCACTATATTGTATTAAATTCTAAATTGCATTTTTCATTAAGATTGAGTAGCAAGACCTTACTTGATCTAACTCGGATTTTAGGGGGAATGCGGGTTTCTAACTCACAGGTCTTTGTGCCACCTTTGTTTGTTCCCTATTCTTTTCTCATATTGTATGACAGATCCTGGGTGATGTTAATCAGCAATAAACTGTCAGTCAGTAGGGCTCTCACCAGAAGGTCATGGAAGTGGCTGAGATCTGAGTCCTGTGAACTGCTCTATCTGTTTTGAAATGTGGAGGAAATTCCAGGGTGAACAGTGGTTAAAAAAGCAGGTAGTGATGGCCTTGTCAAAGGCTGGTCTTTTAGTCTGACAGAGTGGGATAATGAAAAAGTATTTGAGGAATTTCAATAAGGGAAAACATAAAAACAATGCTCATCAGCCTGGTATCTGAACCAGAGCTTTGGATTAAAATGAATTCCACTTCCTCAAAACCAGTCTGTAGTTTCAATTAGCAGAAGGCCTCGGTTTTGATTTGCTCTTGTAATCCCCTGAAGCTGTGGGTTTAGAACAACACTGCTCTGCCAAGTGCTCTGCAAGCACAAGGCTTCTGAGGAATTTTCAGTCTCAGTGCTGAGGTAATACAGCCCCCCACCCCCCCAGTTTTAGTATTTTACTGCTTGTAGCAAATGAGTGATTTAGGTTGCTGAAAGAATCGCTGGCAAAGATATTGGCAAAAGCAGATTTAAATGAAAGTAAAAGCATGACAAATTCTGATGGCAAGGTTCACTCTACTACTTACTAGATGGTTAAAGCACACAGAGAAAAATCAGATTAAAATCTAAAAATCAATCAATCTAAAACTAAAATCAACCTAAAATTATCTGTGTGGAGACTGGGGATGGAAAAAGGGCAAAGATGGGAAAGTGTAAGGATAAAAAGGAATGAGGGAGACCCTCCTGTTGAGTCACAAGTTTCAAAGGGTATCCCTTGCCAAACTTAGGCCCAGATCTGACCAATGGTTTAGGACTAAAGGTGTTTTAACTCCACTTAAACTGAAAATGTTCTTCCACTTGGGTTGTTATTCAGGCACTAAGTTTCCAAACCTGTTCATTAGACAACACTAGTTCCTGATAACAGACAGCATTTCTGATAAGCTCAAGAGAAGCCTCAGCCTAGGTGCTGTTCATCAAGGCTGAAGCCCAACGAGCATTTCTGAGATCATAGTGTGGCCCTGGACTGGGAGGTGGGTGGTATCTTACCACCACACTGCAAAGTATCCCAGTGGAGGGGGAAAAAAAAACCTGAAAAAAATACTGAAATAGGAAAATATGTTATCTCCATAATATGGGGATAAAATATCATGTGTCAAGGTGAAATGCTTCTTTCTGGTGTAGAACTGTACAGAAGAAACTGCTGGGCAGAAGCCTGGCCCATCAAACAGAATTGAGGAGTGGCCTCAATGGTCAATGAGGTTCATTGTTGGAACAACTGCAAAGAGAAACAGAATCTATTTTTGGTGTTATGTTCTCATTATAATGGTCCTGTTGTAGAAGACACCTTTTAGCAGGATTTGTTGTTGGGTACTTGGCACCAGGAACTTCTGTGAACCTCAGCAGTCTGTAGGACAAGTTGATTCCAGTAGTCTTGTCTGGTTTTAAAATGCACTAAGGATGACACTGTGCCTCACTGAAAATATCTTGGTTTTGTTTTTGGGGTTTTTTAGGAGTTTATTTTGAGAAGGTCCTAAAGAGTTCAGATACTTCCTTGTGGGTGAGGAACATTCAGCTCTACTTGTCTGGGATTGCGGTGACTTTATGTGGTGTGTACATGTCAGAAGGAGCCCAAGTTCTTGAGAAAGGGTTTTTCTATGGCTATACATACTACGTCTGGTTTGTCATCTGTAAGTATCTTGTGGTTTAGAATCTTAACACTGTTTTTCTTTTTTAACAATGATATAACCAATTGCAGGAAGTTACATATTCAGTCTGACACACACTCTAGTGTGTTTTGAGAGATTTTATTTGAAAGTATAATTTTCTTGGAAATGATTCACTTATTCAATTTAAAATGGTGCTGAAACAGCAGTCTAAATAACTGATTAGCGAGCAGATCATCTTCAAATGAGTCCCGTCTGATTTACTGGATGCCATATAGACATCCCATTCTGCTGAATGTTGCCAACTTACTGCATCTGTACTAACAGTAACATGTTATCTGCTTCCCAGTTCTTGCCAGTGTAGGCGGCATCTACACTTCGGTGGTGGTGAAGTACACAGATAACATCATGAAAGGCTTTTCTGCAGCAGCAGCCATTGTTCTCTCTACTGTGGCATCAGTCATCCTCTTTGGCCTCCAGATCAGTAAGTGTCTTTTTTTGGCTTGACAGTGTGTGCATGTTTCCTGCCTGCCCAACCCACCGTACACAGTTCATACCAAAGCCATCATTTATGCCTCCTCTCAGCTTTTCTGGGTTTAGCTTCAAGTCTTCTCCACTAATGCACTATCGATCCTGTTGTGTTGCACAAGGTGCCTGATGATCTTGTGCTTCCAAAGGCATTTATGGGTTATCTTTCAGAGGCAGCTACAATTTCAAATGAAAAGGTTCTTTTTGGTTCAAATAGCTTCATTTGTGCATCACTTTCTGATGCAGTTGAGTGTGTGATATAGCTGTTTACCTGGGACTGCTGTTGCTAAGTGATCATTTCTTGTTGGGCTTAGTACAGCCAGTGCCAAATGAATTCCTCAGCTACTTCTTCAAGTGCTTTACACGTCCCTGTTAAGTTACATCCACGACTCCATTACCCTTTACCTTCCCCATTTGCTGTGGACACCACCACGTAAGAGTGAATCAAGCAGCAGCTGCAGTTGTGACTGATGTGGTGAATATTTTTGAGAGGAAACAACAGATTGCTCTGCAATATTCTGCAGCTACAAAGGATTATCTCCCCAGTCAAGTCTGTGTTTGATACTGCGCCCAGTAGTTCCCACTCAGTTCTTCACTGTTTAGTTGTGGGTATTGTTTACTTTTCTACCTTAATCCAAAGATGGTGTGGTGATGTGGTGGAAGAACTAGCTTTGTGATGTAGCGTTAATGGGACAAAGCCTAAAGAAAGTTTGCATAAGGAGAAAGCCATCAGTGTTTGGCTGAAAAACAGCACCATAAAGCAAGCGATGAAAAAAAAAAAAGACTACCTAGTTTTAAAAACTCACTTGGGCAGAGCATTTTCTTGATGGTTCATACCAATCAAACCTGGACTAGTGACCTTTCTGTGAAAGCCTCATTAATAGCATTTCTTAACCCCATCTAAATCACAAAATCACAGAATATGCAGAGTTGGAAGGGACAGACGAGGATCATCGAGTCCAACTCCTGGCCCTGCACAGGACCATCCCCAAGAGTCACACCATGTGCCCGAGAGTATCTTCTAAATGCTTCTTGAACTCTGTCAGGCTTGGTGCTGTGACCACTTCCCTGGGGTGCCTATTCCAGTGCCCAACTACCCTCTGGGGGAAGAACCTTTTCCTAATATTCAATCCAAACCTCCCCTGACACAATTTGAGGCCATTCCCTCAGGTCCTGTCACTGGTCACCAACAGATCAGTGCCTGCCCCTCCTCTTCCCCTCATGAGGAAGTTGTAACTGCAATGAGGTCTCCTCCAGGCTCAACAGACCAAGTGCCCTCAGCCGCTCCTCATACATCTTCCCCTCAAGGCCCTTCACCATCTGCATTGCCCTCCTTTGGACACCCTCTAATGGCATAATATCTTTCATATATTGTGGCACCCAAAACTGCCCACAATATTCAAGGTGAGGACACCCCAGTGCAGAGCAGAGCAGGACAATCCCCTCCCTCAGTTGGCTGGTGATGCTTTGCCTGAGAGAGGCAAATAGGGTATGTTATCACAGGCTACTTTATCACATCAACTGTGTTTTTATTGTTAAGTTTATTGTAACATAAGCCTGTTCAGATGGCACCTGGAACTGCAGGAGATGCTTTGCTGTTGCTTTTATGACCATCACCACGTTCTTGCTGATATGAGACTAAATGGATTGCTGTGCAGATCGCAAACATTCCAGAGTTCCCAGCGACAGAGGATAAAGCTAGATGCTGTGAATTATTAATAGCTGCTATTCTAAGTAACTTCAACACTGTCATTCAGATATCATCACAACTTACATAGCTTGCTGAAGGTTTCTTCTTATATTAATGTGTTTATTTAAACTATTTTGTCTTCTTTCAGCTGTTACCTTCTCCCTGGGTGCTCTCCTGGTGTGTATTTCTATTTACCTCTATGGATTACCTCGACAAGACACCACAAAAATCCAGCCCTCAGAGACTAAGAGCTCAAAAGAGAGACTTGCTCCTGTGTGATAACAATGGACAAGAGAAAAAACAGACTTTTTTTAAAAAAATTACATTTTTTTTAAGAATTAGCCTTAAGCTAGTCATGAAATGGTTTAAGTGGGATAAACTAAAAGCAGAAGTTAGTTCTGTTTTACATACGGATTTTCCAGTGGCTGATGCTGAGGCTACACTGCAGCCGAGAAGCTGGATGGGTATTTTATGGAAGGTATTCTTCATTCGCATCAATGAAGAGTCTCATTTACAAGGAAAACTCAATGAAGGAACTGATTACGCAATTGTATATAATGTTTATAATGGAAGGAAATTGGTTCTTTGTGCATTTGATAAACTGTCTTGCCCTTTGAGGGCAGAAATGCCTGAATGCTTCATAAAAAAAACTATTAAAAAGAGCAACTACTGCCAGAATTTTCTCTTAAAATACTTGGCAATTGCAGTTTGATTAATGACAGGAAAAGTTTCGCTTCTAGGCAATAGGTACAAGACAGCACAACTCTACTGGAAATAACCATGGTTCAAACATCACTTACCTAGGAGTGATTAGAGGTAGCACATGCTCTTTGGTTTAAAAAGAATGAAAGACTGGGGTTTCTCTGAAGCTGTGAATTTCCTGTCACTTTTCAAATGTTTTTATACCTGCTGTAGCTGGTAGAGTAATCTTCTATGTGTTGTACAGGGGAAAGTTTGTATGTATTTCTGTATTTCTGGCCTAAGTATGGAGGAGTCAAAAGATTATCGTCAGTACATTTTCTCTCTCAACCTCTCTGTGCATATAGAGTGATGCTTGAAAAGAGTTCCTGTAATGCATATTAGGCTTTGAGTTAATTTATTATTGCCAACTGCATAATTTCAACTTCCTCCCTCATCTTCTGGGTCCATCCAGAAGCTGCAACTCTACATTGAGGGAAAACTGACTTTGGTGTATTTGGGCAGCCTGTTGTCATTCACAGTGGAGTTAAAATGTAACCAAGTTTATACTCTTGGCTAGATTCCTTCAGACACGAGTTAAGCAGCTGGGTTTCCCTTGAAAGTGGGGCATGTTAAACACAGCAGTAACAAATATGCACAAATTCTGCTCCAGTGGGAGAGAATGTTCCCCTCTGCCTTTTGCCAACTAGTCCGTGTGTCAGAGCAACCACCACGGTGCCACTGTGGGCAGTCAAGGCTTCCAGGGTGGAGGGCATTGCCAGCCACCCACTTGCAGAACCTCACAGGTGCTGCTTCGCCTCTCTCCACCAGTGTGATGGCTCAGGGGTGCCACGCAGCCCCTGCCATGCCTGACTGTGTGTAGGGTGCTGAGGGCACGCTGTGCTTCTTGCTCCACCAGCTGTGCAGCAGTGTCTGCTCCCTGGCCATCACCTCAGTGTGACAGAGTAACAGGGCGTGACAGCTGGCAGTTGGGCTGGGCTGAAGGGGGAATTCAGTACAACACTCAGCAAATGATCTCTGCATGGTCTGACTAACTTGGTTAGTTACACCATAGAGAGCACCTGTAGCTTTTGTGCCATTAGGCCTCGGTACACAATGACAACCACAGAAGGGGAGAGCTTTGCTTGGGGAGCACAGTTAATATCACTTCCTCTACCAAAAGGATGTTACATTTACATGGCAAACACAGAGTACTTCTCTTTTATGGGAAATACCAGGTAGATTAGAGTCTCAAGTACACTGCTCCCACCAAGCGCCTGGGAGAAAGTGACTGTGCCAGCCTTGCCCCCCACAAATGGCTGTGCCATGCCTGCTCTTCTGCAGTTGGAATGATGGAGCACAAACCTGCAAGCACAGATGGAGTTTCCAGCCTGCATTAGCAGTGACACGCAGGACAGCATTCATATTATCTTGAAAAAATCTTTTACTAAGAGATGTGACTGTGCATTGCATACAGGCCTGTTACATTTGAGTCACAGGTGTAATGCCAAGAAGTTTCATTCCATTGGCTAGAACCAAGCGTGCAGCTTCAAAGAGACAGAGCCTTGCCTGGAAAACAAAAGAAGACTCAGCATAAGGTAATGCTACAGAGTAGGGTGTGGTTCTTAGGACAGCACTTAGAAGCAGAAGTGAGAACACTGTGTGCATTCTCTGTCCCCACACCGGGATTTGGACCTACACATAACCTAAATACTGAGAAACACACCAACACCTGCAGAATTCACACCAGCTGTTGACGGCCCATTACAGTGTCAACAGAGGGACACTGTCAAGCAAAGAAGCTGGAAAGGCATGTCCAGCCCAGCCTTCTGGGCAGAGCAAGCAATGAGCTAGCAATGACTAAAAAGTGAAAATCTTTATGCATCACGGGCTGGTACAGCCCTGCGGGCACTACTGGAATCCCTCCCCTTGCCCTGCCTCGGTTAGAGGTTGTCAAGCAACTATGGGTTGCTTTGAAAATTTCCTCATCAATGTCCTGGCTGTAACACAGCTGGTTGTTTGCTTCAAAACCCATAGTTCTTGAAAGTTGTCACACTAAGATATTTAGAAATAATTTTTCTTTTACAAGATAAGGAACTTAAGTTTTCCTTGTAGCTTGGAATGTCTCAGTTTATCTCCAAAGGCAGGAATACCTACAGCATTTAAGCTCAAACAGAGACTGCAGCTCTGACGGTTTTACTGAATGTTATTCTCCCACAGCACAGTTCACACTTAAGTGTGATTTTCTACGAAAACCAAATAAGCAGTTGCTTTTGAAATAGATGAAAGAAAATAAGAAAGGCAGTGTAATTAGTGTATCATTTACTGAGCAGCTAGGAGGTCAAACATTGCCTGGGAGACTCTAATCTGCATTTATTTGGAACTCCACATTAACAGCTGTCAGCCTCTAGCTTTAGCTAGAAAGGCAATACTGACAACCTGGAATTTGGAGGTGGCAAGAGAGGAGACAGATTCAGTTCTCTCCTAATTCTGTCTTCCCACAAAACTGCTAAAGGAAACCATCAAAAATTAAACAGCAAGTTTAATGCTCAAATGTTTACTCTTAAAACATTCAAAGGAAAGGTGATAAGAAGGGGTTTGACTGGGTTTGGAGCAGTTGTCCTTAGGGAGCATTGTGTTTCAAGAGGATCAAGCAGAGCAGCCCTTTGCAGAAGGCACAGCTGTGAACAGCAATCCCTCCTGGCCTGCCTGCAGGAGCATTTCCACACAAGGAGTTACATAGCTGGGCTGGCAAAGCCCTAATGGGTCCTTCCTCTGGCACACCCCACACAGACTCCAGCCACCCAGGACACTGTTCCGTACCTGTGCTACTTCAGGGGTGCTGCCTTTCACAGGAAGGGTTTTGTGTGCCACGGCTGCAAGATGGCTGAGACGGAAAACACGGAGACAATGGTGAGAACGAGCAAGTCGCTTGACAGGAGCAGTGCTATGGGCTACAGAAAGCAGCAGAACTGGAAGGACCACCCACAACTGCAGCATGCCAGAGGCTGATTTACAACAGCCTCTCACCTGGCTGAAGGAAGGCAGGATTTTCTGTAGCCTGCATGATGTCAGGGCATGCCATCAACAACTTAATACTCCTAAAATAACCCCCAAATATTTTTTTCCGCTACCTGCTCCTCAAAAAAACCCAATTAAAAAAAAAGCAAAACCAACCTCAAAAACTGGTCTGGGAAGAGACTCAAGACTCTACCCTGGCATTCCCAAGGTGTGTAATTCCTCATACATTTTCCTTAATTTCTCAGCCTTCCCTGCACACAGGCTCTACAGCTTCCCTCACCAAGCTTACTCCAGCTGTCAAATCAGACAGGTCCCTATAGAAGTCACATAAGCAGTATGACTTACATTAATAAGCTTTGTTCATTGGCAGAGGCAGTGGCTAAAAATGGTTTAGACCAGATTTCCTAGCTGAAATTTGATATTTGAGAGGATGTTATCAGCTTAAATCTTCTTAAGATTTCATTAGTCCAGCACGATTTTGGTTCTGACACTGAGTTACAGCCAAGTGACTTTTTTCTTAAAAGCAGTTAGTTTTTGAGAAGGCTCCTGGCTCCAGCCTTGGTCTCTGCTATTGATTATATTATTTGCTATCCTACTTTATACATTTCCTGCTTCAGGAAAATCATCCCACAAATTTGCATCTTCCCACTAATTTTACTCTTCAAAGCAGTGCAGATATGAGGGCTGCAGAGCCAGCTCAGGACAACCTGTCCCTGCTGGAGACACGGCCAGTATCAGCCATCACCTTACCTAAGCGTGAGGAGGTAGCTGACAATGTGCTTGGGTTGCAGATCCTGAGATGATCTGTACAGGACCTCATCGTACCTGTGAAGGAAGAAAAGGATTGTTTGGGTGCTGAAGTGGTAGTGGGTGTACTCAGATATAAGGCGCAGACTTGCCTAAGTCAAAGCAAGCACATAACCACAGCTGCAGAATTAGCAAAACTGATCTTCTGAATGAGACCTAAGTCATGTCATTAGCATACAACTCATTATTCCTTCCTTGTTCACTTATTGTTGAAGGAGATTCTGCTCCTCCTCATGCAAACACCGTAGACAGCAGAGCTCAGATGCAGGATATAGCCAGGAGAACATAAGAGCTATATTTGCTCCTGGAACATTATGTTTGGTTTTACACTAATTGGAAGTTCCTAGGAGCAAAAACATGTTAAATAACAAGGAAGTCAAAATAGTCCCTTAGAGGGCTTTGCCTTTAGTAAGTGCAGCTTAGAATTTTAAGTAGCTAAAGGGAATCATGTAACATTAAAAAAAGACAAAACCAGTGTGATTTTACATAATCCTGGAATAGGGAATCCCACAAAATCACAGAATGGGTCAGGCTCGAAGGAACCACATCTGGTCCAACCTCCCTGCTCAAGCAGAGTCATCCTACATAACTTACACAATATGGTCAACTCGGTAAGTCCGTATTAAACTGGGTAGTACAGGCAAAGTCATGAGATCTGTGTTTTGATTTTATGTGTTCTGCTTTGCTTTTGCACAGCCTGCAAGAAGGTACCAACACCTCTGGGGCTGAAGAGATTTCAGATTCGAACTGGGGAGTGGACTTCCTAGTCTTTGCTCAGCTCCCAGGCCCATCCCTGTCAGCATGTCCAAGCTGTACTGCCGTGGAATCTTCCTCCTTTAAAGACACGCTGCAGAACTGGGGAGTGCACTCTGATACTGAGGGCTCAGCAGTCACACAAGATCTACAGCACCAGGGAGGGAGTGCTCCCCATCTCATGGGTGGGTAAGGCACAAAAACACCTCTTAGATGTGCACTCAGCAGCTGATCTCAGCCAGCACACCCCAGGTGGTCACTGGGGGGGAGGTCACTGACCTCACATCACTGACATGAGAGAGACAGAGCCAGGGGAACCTCTGCATTGCCTCAGGGCCAGCACAGACACAGCAGGTGCTGGGCTCTCAGACACAGTGACATAGGTACAGAGAAATTACTATCAACAAGCACCATCAAACAGACATTAAAAGCTTCATGAAGCAACAAAGTTGGTATCAAATGAAGTGGCCCTCTTTTGATACCAGATTTTTTGCTTCAGGAAGCTGCCATTTCAGTATTGGCCTACAACAACTTGTTAAGGTTATTTTATAAGTTAACTAAGTCCACTTTTGCAGGATTATACAAAGATCATAGAATAGCTTGGGTTGGAAAGGACCTTAAAGATCATGTAATTCCAACCCCGCAGCCATGGACAGGGAACCTTCCACTAGACCAGATTACTCAGAGCCTTGGTCTACTGGAAGGTTCCCTCCTTTCACCTGGCACCTTCTGTCTACTATTCATTAGTCTGCAAAGTTAATGGTATTCAGAATTGGGCAGCTATTTTAGGCAAATGTTTGGAAGCTTTTCAAACAACAGAAGCAGAGCCATGGAAGTGAGTTTCTGACAACTCAGAAGGGATTATCATGAAAACTTTTCAAAAGAATTGAGTCATGGCAACTCACAAGGAGAACTGAACATTGTTACTCCTGAAAATGTGGAGTGCCCAGTCTAATGGATAACCTAAATACTACCTTCTGCAAGTAAAGGCCTCAGGAGGTGCTTCACAGAGATACCATATAGCACTGGGGCCAAACTCAAAGACCTTTGCAATAGGTAGACCTGATTCTCAATAAAATCAAGAGCCCTGTGGTGGATCAACAACCTTTCTCTGAAAACGGACACCAGTCTGCGATGCCGTGATCCCTGCACATAACCCTGTCAGTTTTCACACATAAGACAGGCAGCTATACACTAATCTGATCAAACCCAAGAAATAACCCATGTATTTTCCATTAAATACAATGGCATTGGATAAATAAGACACTACTAGTCTTATTTAGAGTGCTGGCTGGTCCTGCTGTTGCTCAAGAAAATGTGCATCATACAATGAACTCCAGGCCGACCTCCTGGGGCAATTACAGTCAATGGCAGGACTCTGCAGGCTACAGTTGCAGGCTGAAAGGAGCCACCTGGGACACTGGCATGACTTTGGGAAGTCCAAATTTTAAAAAGATGCCCCCAAAGAAGGTCTTAGTATGGTTAAAAGAATTAACTGTCTGGCACTGCACTGTGTGCAGTGCAGTATATAGGACCTCTAAGTAGGAATTCTGAAAGTGTTCAGTTACTTCTGACTCTGTCACAGGCTGTGCAACATGGACAATTCTGTTGTCCCCTTATTTTAACTGCACATCTATGAAATAATGAAAACAGAAACTGCTCAACTTTAAGACTGAATTAATGAAGAACATTACTGCTATTAACAGGTATTAGTTGTGCACTTTCAGTAGCTACTGGATGTGCATGCACATACTCTGTTTCACCTCACCCAGGAGCACTTCCTCTCCTTTTTCCCCACATGACAAAAGCAGAACATAAGGGACTAAGCCAATCTGCAGTTAATATTTATATAGAGCTTATCATACTTTTGTGAAGACAAGTTAAGAGGCTCATGTACACAGAGTATGTCCCCAATAGTACTTTCTCTGTCATGGCTTCTAAAGCCACAAAAATTTCCAAGTGAGGGCTACTGTTTATAACCATTGTGGCTACTTCAGGCAATGACTGACCATGTAAATCTGTGCCTTCCCAACGGGCTGGTGGCATATCCAGAAGTTTATTTTAAGGGAATTGCTATTTGGAAAGAAAACTAGACAAACCTGAGAAGATGCTGAAGAACAGAGATGGCATCTGGCTCTTGCAAGCATGCCACATTAACATCAGTTAGCTGTGCACTCCCATGCCTTTGTTTCAAACTAAAATGGAAGAATGGAAAACAAATGTTGGATGAAACCCTCCTAATAGCAAAGCTGAACAAGAAAAACAGTGATTTGTGTTTTTAAGAAAAAAAAGGGTGGGCTCCTTCTGCTCAAGCTGAATGGAACGCCGAGACAGACCAGCTGACTCCAACATAAGATAAAAAAATATAAAAATTGTGCCAGCCATTCAGTATCAACAGGATTAGATATGCATGGACAACAGGTTCAGAAGCTGATGCTAAAAGACTAGAGAGGTAGTCAATACCCCATTAATGGTACCCTGGAACCACCAATATGTAGATGATATTGGAGTACAAGGGGAACAGACAACAGAAAGGGATCAGACTTGCAAAGTCTCCCTGAGCACCACCCTCCTGCTACCATTGCCTCAGACAGGACACCAAGGTGGTACTGACCTTTGGCCTGATCCAGGAAGGGATTTTACATGAATATACATACTGATGTCTGCATTAAAAATGCTCTGACAGTTCACTGTAATTGATAAAACTGTTCAGACTGGCCTGTTATGATACTCTTTTTAAAAAAATAATTAAACACGTTAGGTGTTTGTCCTGAGTCAACAGGAAGGAATTTGCTTTTAACCTTGGTTACCAACAGTGGGAAATAAAATGTGCAGAAAACCCCGCTAGCCACTGTGGAAGCCAAAAGTTCTATGATGTAGCTTATTTTACAAGTATGGGCATTTTGTTTTTTACGTCAGATGCCTTAATCCTAGAGTTATCATTCCTCATCACTGACACCAACTGCAGAAAGACTGTTCCTAGAACTGAGAAAGTACATGGACAGTTAGCTCAGTTCTGTGGAAATGAGGTAGGAAATTAATTTTAATTGGCTTGCTCCTCTGGGATGTCTCAATGATTCCTATTGTAAACTCACACCTCTGCTGAGAAAGTGAACACGTGTCATACTTACGGAAGGAGTTAACACTACTACTTAACAAAGCAGTAAGTTAATAAGGCTAAAATTCACGTCAAACTGTGCTTTTGTGCACAAATGCTCACTTACCTATGGAGTCTGGCATGGGTGTACTGCAGGAACACACCTGTATCTCCACGACTTTGAAGAGCTCGATCCCAGCTAAACTGATAATCAGATGACAGAAGGCCCCGGAAATCCTGGAACAATAAATTATTGTCACCTAGATATGGTTCTTCATCTCAATTTTTAACTTTTCACAGAAGACACAGACACCTTGTGAGGCATCTCAGACTCACCTGAATTATTAGTGCTGCAAGACCAACCTTCTCTGCTGTCTCCTCAGGGTCTTGTATCTCTTTGGTTGCTGAAGAGGAGCAGAGAAAGAAACAACAGTTAATTCTGCAGTGCCATGATGACTCTCTTGCTCAGACTTGGAGATGCCAGTAAAACAACAGATCTCACATAACTGTAAACTAGCAATATGGAAATTGTCAGGATGCATGCAGCAAGTCCAGAATATAAATCTTTCTTAAAAACTGGGACACAGCTGTTTCCAATGGGCTTTTCCCCACTTTCTCTAGTATGTATAACACAGATATTGAGGTCAGAAGGGTTCATAATGACAGGAAACGAAGACTAACCCTTAACTCCTCTTCACAATTCTGACAGCCAGTCTCTAAGATTAGGAAGAGAATGACAGGGCAATTCAGATTTTGCTGGAAAACTGGTAAAAAACTGTAAGTGATACAGCTACATAAATAAACAAAAAAAGTTGTTCCAACAGCTAATGGAGCATTTGGATGTACATTCAGACAGTAGTCATGCCATCCACTGGAGCAGGTACCTGAACTGACTGTACTCAGAGAATCTGAACTGAGAGAATCACAGAATGGCTGGGCTTGGAAGGGACCTTTTAAGATCATCCCAGTCCAACCCATCTGCTGTAGGCACCTTCCCCTAGAACAGGTTGCTCCAAGCCTCATTCACCTTGGCCTAGACTACATCAGGGATGGGGCAACCACAACTGCTCCAAGGAAACCTGTTCTTCTGCCTCACCGCTCTCATAGTTAAGAATTTCTTCCTTCTAATCTAAGCTCTCTCTTTCAGTTTAAAACCTTTGTCCCTTGTCCTATCACTACAGGCCCTGGTAAAAAAAAAATCTATCTTTCTCAGTCTTAACATCTCCCCAGAGCCTTCTCTTCTACAGGTTGAACCACCCCAGCTTTCTCAGCCTGTTGTCGTAGGAGAGGCGTTCTAGCCTTCTGAGCAATTTTTGTAGCCCTCTGGACCCACTTATGTTGGGGCCCCAGAGCTGGATGTAGCACTCCAGGTGGGGTTGACATGAGCAGAGGGGCAGAATCACCTCCCTCGACTTGCTGGCCCACCTCTCTTTTGATGCAGCCCAGGACAAAACTGGCTTTCAATGTGCAAATGCACATTGCTAGACCATGTCCAGTTTTTAATCTCCGCGTACCAAGTCCTGCTCTGAAGGGCTGCTCTCAATCCATTCCTCCCCAGTCTGTACTACTGCTTAGGACTGCTCTGACCCAGGTGCAGGACCTTGCACTTGGCCTTGTTGAATTTCATGAGGTTCACACAGGCCCACTCCTCCAGCTTGACCTGGTCCCTCTGGATGTCATCCCATCGCTCAAGCAAATCAACTCAACCTGGTGCCATGAGAGGTCATGGAGTCTCCCTCATTGTAGATATTCAAGAGCCATCTGGATGCAATCCTAAGCAATGTGTTCTGGAGATGACCCTGCCTGAGCAGGGAGGTTGAAGCAGGTGACCCACTGTGGACCCTTCCAACCTTATCCATACCATGATTCTTCAGCCTTGCTGAGGATGCACTCAATCCCCCTATGTCGCTAATGAAGATATTAAACAGTATTGGTCCCAGTGCAGACTCTCAAGGGACACCACTTGTTGCTGGTTTCTACCTTAAACATTTGAGACACTGACATATAACTCTTTTGACATGGCTATCTAGAAAATTCCTTATCCATCTAACAGTCCATCTATTAAATCCTTATCTCTGCAATTGAAGGTAAGGGTTTTGTGGGGGACCATATCAAAGGCCTGGCAGAAGTCCAGGCAGATGACATCCATAGCTCCTCCCTTGTTCACCTATACAGTCACTCCAGCATAGAAGGCCACTAGATTAGTTAGGCACGATGTGCCCTCCTCCCTGAGTGGACATGACAAAAGCCTTTCCAAAGTTCTTCTGTCTAAACAGACTGAACATAAGTCTATCATTGTAAAATTGAACTAATCTCAAAGAGCCTAAGAGAGAATGTCCTCACAACAGCTGCATAGGCATGTCTGCAAAGCAATTTCCAGGTTTTTCACAACTCAAGTGACATTATTGCACAGAATGAGCAGCAGTACCTTTGTGTACAGAAATTCACCAAAGGACCTGTCTAATTTCCTGTCTCACAGAGAAGTTCACAGAGCCAAGCTGTTGCTTCAATTTATCAGAAGTGCAGTAAACTTGCCTACGAAGCAGCATTTTAAATGCTGGAACTTGTGGTAAATCAAGGACCCACAACCTTGCCTAGTGAAAAAGTGATGCTTTTGACATACATAAGAGCTTTCTATTTCTAAAGTCAGACCACAGTGTGCTCTGCCAGGGTCTCCTCTTCCCGTTTGTCTCTCCTGGAGAGAGAGAAGGATTCTTATCATAGTCTTTTACAAGGCAAATATGTTTCACTTTAGCAAAGGTCAAGTGCATTGTTTTTTATTGAGGTATATGTAACCTATTAAACTTTCAGCATTCAGCTTATCATTTCCTGCCCCAGCTGACTTCCCACTAACAGCAGAAGATGGAGAATTCAGCTGTTCTCTTAAGGCATCACTTAAGCTGAAGCAGTTTTGCAGAGCAGTTTAAGTGCACTTAGATTTCTGTCTTTTACTTGGCTATTTCTTTGTGTCATATTAGCAAAGCCAATTGAGGCAACTTTGAGTAGTTCATGCTGTTCATGCCTTTGCTATTTACAAAATTCTGAAAGGGTTAAACTTGAAAAACATGGGCATAGTTCATGGCCTTGTGAAGCCTCAGACTGGCTGTACATTCACAAAGACATACATGTTTTTATAACATGATTACAATTCATAACAGATTTGTTTCAAAACAGAGCAACTGTCTCAGAATTCAGGCTTTTGTTTAGATGCCTGAAGAGACACAAAACTATCAAATACAAACTAAAGTGGTGAAGAAAACAGGCATTATACAGAGGATTTATGTGGACAGCAGAATTCATTGAGAAGAGTAGAAAGAAAAAGGTTGCCAATAATGGAAACTTAAATAGTATCTTATAATGTACAGCTTAATGTACAGCTAATAGCAAGAAAAGAGTTTATACAAAGTTTCTTAACTAACCAGCTCCAGCTCCACACAGACATGATTTTTAAAGCTAGCACTGGCAGTCAGATGCCCAGCTCACAAAATCTTTTCTATTACAGTGAGGCATTTGGATGCCACACAGGAGCTCGCAGTATCTTTCACTGTGTATCCAAACACTTTTCAAACATCAAAGACATTGCTATGAGTCAGGAATTTATGATTTCTAATTTAGGAAAGGGGAAGTGAGGTAGGAATTCAAACGTAAGGGGAAAACCTCTACAAGCATGGGTACGATTTAAGATCCAGTGGATGAGCTCTGGGTAATGCTGCAGTGTTATCTGAACACGTTACTACTTGCAGGTGTTCCTCTGCCTCCTGCTTGTGCAAGGGAACATGGGTCTGTTACCTCTGCCATGCCACTTCACTCCAGCATAAAAACGTTTCCTTTGCACTCAGCTACAGCACTAATCTTTAAACAGAAGCCTAAGCTCCAATCCTCTCTGCAGTAAAACTGGTTTGAATTGAGGGCCACCCGTGCATCATTCTGCCTGACCCCCTTCTCTGTGTCCACTCTACAAAATTACCTGGATTAACAAAGCTGATGAGCCAGAGCAAGGAAGATGCACACTCCTTAACCTGATCAGATGGTTGACTCAATCTAGCACTGAACTCCAGAGAGCACAAGAGGGGGCAGCATTTCACTGGGAACTGCTTAAATCTTTACTGCTTCATGAGGAGACGATCACAGAGCCACAGCTGAGTGAGGTGCAGGCAAATATCCCCTTCAGCACACTCTGCTGCAGAGCAATGACCTCCTGGGCACTCTGGGAACAGCCATGAGGCTGGGAGGATGACAAGGCAGTAGTGGCAGACAAACTACCATTATTCTTGCCAGAGAAAATTGTCAGAGCCACAAATCCTGACTGTTCCCTGAACTCCAGTCCCAATCCCACTACTGACTAGTTTGTCCCTCCAGAAAAAAGCAACTGTTGTCTCCAAAGGTAGGCACTTCCTTCCCACTGCAAAAGTACGATGCAATAATTTCCCTGAATGTTAGAATTTGCAAATCTGTAATTTAGGGAAGTTCACAGAGTTGCAAAGAATTACTTTAACATTGTTATAATATGAGAGGCAAGAAGTGCACAGATCAGGACATTTCATGGTGATTAGTTTGATGCAGGGAAAAGTGAGGGGTGGAAAAGACGACACATATTTGATTAACACAGAACATCAAAAGAAACCAGTAAGACCTGAAATAGCTAACTTTTTGCAGAAGTCATGTTTTGTAACATCCTTAAGCGAACTTCATTTAAAACATCTTCCAGGAAAATCACTTCTCCTCTCCGAGTCTTCATCCCTTGAACTAGACCAAAAGACACATGCTGGCACCTGTGTTGAAAAGCAGCAGGACCTAAAATTACATTTCAATCAAGAGAAATGTTTGCAGTGTTTGTTCAGAGCTGGATTCTCTACCAGGAAACAGCAATAACAGCTGAATAAATAACACTCCAACGTAGGAAGCTTGGTGATATAATCAGTAACCCATTTCAGCAACCAAACCTGCATATTTTTTATACAATGGGAAAATTATGACCAGGATTATAATAACCTGCTCCTTTGTGTGCTCTCAGGAACCTCTCTTGCTACTAGTTTCAGTACAGAGGCCTCAGTGCAATAATTTGAAATAAATTAAGAATAGGCAGGACATAGACAAATCAAATTACTGTGCCAACACAGATCTGTTAATGTAATTAGAAAGGGAGTCATAATAATTCTACTGTAGCCACATTAAACTAAAAGTATAATTAATCATTGCTATTAACAACATTATTCGTTGCTTCTGCTCATAATAATCCCAAGCATCATTCTCGATCCAGAATCTAAAACAACTTTAAGCCCTGTGAAAGGAGGCAGTTTTCCTGAAGGCTAAAACCCTACATTTAAAACACAAAAGACAGGTAGTCCGGCAGAGAGGAAGGTGATTTAGTTTGCAGATCTGTTACTGACCTTTGCCCAGCTAAAACGACTGGTAATTACAATGAATAACAGCAGGGATACACTTCCCTGCTACAGATACTTCCAGCCTGAAGCATGGTTCAAACTCAGATTCAGATCACTGCTAAAATACTTCAAGAAGTAATAATTTAACATGTGATCACACAGTATCCCAGAAGCTAAGCTACAAAGTCTCTTAAAGATTGATTCCCTTTTTCATACCAAGCAGTTATGAAAAACTTGTTAAAATTAGAGACAGGACTGTTTGTAACACCCTGAACACATGGCAATGACTCCACTCGCAAATCATTCGGAGCAGCCGGAGTGAACAAATGGAACGAAAAGGCTGGTATTGAGGACATAAGGCCCATATTGCGCACAATTCTAAGGGTTTGTTTTGTTATTTTTTCCCATCCTTATTGGATTAGTATTAGTTGGGTCCCACAGGCCAAATGTCTGCTTGCACTCTGGAGTTCATTAATTGCACACCAGCATCACATCTTGCAGCTCAGCTTCATCCAAAATGTGTGGTATAGTATGATGGTAGGTGGGCACAATCAGGAGATGCTCCTCAAAAGAGCACTCTACTGAAATTCCAATGTACATATCCATTCTTAAAAAAAACATGCAACAACCAAATAAGGTATATAATTAAGATTCATAAATACATACCTTTCTGCCCAGTCATAACCCATGAGCTTCAGTATTTGGAATAAATGTTGAAAATGATTACTTTGACTTTTATCTGTCTAAGGAATAGAATTGATGCATATCAGAAAACACTCCAAGTCTCACAGGGGTTAGCTTTTAGCACACAAACACACACCACCACAGATACTGTGCCAGTAAGTCACTGTAGGCAGAATTAAGGCCTATGAAGACAAACATGACTTGAAAATTGTGACAGCTGAGATCTATGTTTTGCATCATGTAAGAAACAGTAATCTACCTTTTCAGAAATTATTCAGGTCATGAAGCAAAAAGACATGAAGAGGAAGGAAACCTTGATGTTCTTTAGTTTCCCATATTCTGTGAGCTGCTCATCCAAAAAACCATCTCCATTTTCACTTCAGAACCTTGCTGCTCTTGTTATATACCCACGTTTTACACCACAAAACTCTAGGGCTCCTCTGACTTATAAACAAACAAAACACCTCTTTAACCTGTCTGTCTCCAGAACCCATTAGTTTCTATTGTCTCCAGTGTGATTTGTAGTTTTACATTGTCAGGCAGCTATATAATTTTAAAAAAAAAGTACAAATTATCACAATTTCATAACAATTATGCATTTTGTGCTCTCTTCCAGTTACTTTCCTCTATGAACTGAAGTAGTTTCTGATGGCAGTTTATGTGTAACAAAGATTTTCTTAAGTGTTTCTAGCTCCAGCTGTTGCTACAAAGTTCACTTTCCTACCTAATTGTTTTGACTACAACAAGCAGACTCCTTTTTATCCCTCCTTAAAAAATACTGCAGAGAGATAACCAAATAATCACTATTTCCTGGTTCGGTGCTGCAGCATAAGGAGTGAGCAGTGAGTGAAGTCCCTAACCTGTGTTTTTCTCAATTCTACCACTGTATCAAGTACCTGCCTCCTCTTTCAGGGTTCCTCATGACCTGCTCCACAACTATCACCTCTCTGTGTTGACTCACAAGCAAGGCTGACAAATGGATAGAGTTCATTTCAAACCAGGCCTTCCAGGGTGTTTTCCATGCATCTTACATATATCTCTGTACCTGTAACAAAGCCAGATCTCTCTCACTAAGCAGTTAGCTTTCAGGGAGATGTTTGAAGTCTGGCAGCATGGATTATATTTAATTCTTCATATATAAAAGCAGTTTCATCCCCTGTTTTGAGCGCAACATTCAATGGAATCTTAGTACCTCTTTAATAACATGTCACACATTTTAAAATGTTTTTAATGTTTTGCTAATATCACTGGCTCTTTATGAAATAAGTAGATTTTTAAAAATCTAAATTGGTGAATGCACTGATTTAAAGCATTACAACTAGTAAACCAATTTAATGTTCTCTTAACAAGTTGATCTGATGAAAATGAGATGATCTCATTAAAATAAGGCTCAAGCATCTCCAAATAATTTCCTTGTAACTAGATTAGGATTCTGACACACATTTGTATTTATTAATTAAATACTAAAATCATCAGTGTTCTCATTTAAACCCATGAAGTCCTCCTGCCTCTGGCAACACTGAGTTAAGTCTTAACCCACTACACAGGACTGCCACAAAATGGCAGCAAAACTCAGCAAGGCCGGCAGTTCCATCAGGCTGTCCGTCCCATAAAGTCTCCTAACAAATCTGTATTATCATCCTCTCATGCTTTAACCCACTTCTTCAGTCCTCAAAAAGCCAGAAGTGATAAAAAACCCACTTGAGTTAGACACTCGATCGACACATCAATGACATCACAGTCGAGTTTTGCTGCACATCTGTTTGGACTCCAAGCAGACCAACGAGGGCCAGGCAAGGAGCAAACAGTTACTGGAGCTCAACTGTGAGCAGGCAGTCAGTTCAAGACTATTGCTTACACTTCATGAGCTGAACTTTGAACTGACATCCTCATTTGTGCAAAGTAGAGACCCAACTATTCTTTCTTTCTAATTGTTCCTTCTTTGTTCCCCACTGCCTTATGGTATAACAAATACAAATAATTACCTATCCAAATGAACTAGACAGGAAACATCCCTACGTCCTAAAGTATTGCATTTTCACAGCCACACTGCTCTTCAGTGCTAATGAACTCACAATATTCCAGCCAGCAGAGGCAGAAAAACTCCCACCAAAACCAAAGAATTTGCAAAACCAGTAAAAACAAGAAATCCTTGTTCTGTGATAAAATGTAGGAATGGCAAGCTACGCAAAATTTCCTGAAGACTGAAATAGAAGGAGGAACGTGACAATGAAAATTCGCACTTTCAACTACCTGTGTATTTAATGTTGTGCTTACTGATCTCTCCCCCTTCCCTGAATCTTATTGGCCACATTATACTGATGTTTGAAAAAGCTGTACCAGAGAAGGTACATGGGCATTACCAAACACATCACAGCAATACACAGATTTTTCCCATGTTATTAATTGCCTCGTATAAGAGAACATGCTTTTCAAAATTATTTTTGTAAAGTTGGGAAAAAGAAGACTTAAAAGCATAATGTGGTATCTCCTTGGTAATATTAGACTAAAAGAGAGTTTCAGACAAGTGAGGAGATAATCCAGGTATTAATTATTGATACTGCTGGAACCATTAAAAACCAAAATAATCAAACCAAGAAATATAAAAACGTTCCCTGACTACAACTGTTTCATCCAGATTGATTAAATAGTACTTTGTGTGCCATTTCTACATAATGAAACTAAGGCATTGTTCAAAGCCATATAAACGTACATTTCAGTTGAGATCTCAGGACTTTAGAGTAGGCTTGTATTAATTTTAGACCACTAATTTCTATAGTTCTAAACTAACATTTTACAACCCTTTATATCACTAACAGCTTTTTCTGTCTTATTTAAATATTAATTACACTATTTACATAAAAAATACAATGTCAAACCAAGTAAGAGGTCCTTTGAAACTAAACGCAATGAATTTTTATGATAGAGAATAACTCCAGAGCAGATTTTCACAGAATCATAGAAAGGCTTGGGTTGGAAGGCACCTTAAATATCATCTAGTTCCAACCTCCCTGTTATGGACAGAGACATCTTCCACTACACCACATTGCTCAGAGCACCTTCCAACACGGCCTTGAACATTTTCAAGAATGGGGCACCCACAGTGTCTTTGGTCAGCACTCTCACAGTAAAGAATTTCTTCCTAATATCTAATCTAAACCTATTCTCTTTTAGCTTAAAGCTATTTTTCAACCATTCTCTGGGTCATGAACTGAAACAGAAGCAAGAAACACCGCCACACTGAGGCACAGCTGCTGGGCAGTAAGGGCATCTATTTTACTGCCAAAAATACCATGTGTCAAAGTCATATTGCGAGCAGGAGGCCCCCCTGGATTACTGGAGAGATTCAGGCTCCGAAGTGTTCACTGCATCTAGAATTACTTACCACATAAATCATAGTATCCCAGCTGTGCTTATCCATTCGGTCTATAGCAGCCGCAAGATCTCTGAAAGAGATAAGAAGTTTGGAATTTCACTCAAATATACATCATTATTTGCCTCTCAGAAAAATAATCTACTTTTTATGAAACAGAGAGGACTGCTTGATTAGAATGATCCATGTATGCTTCACACAAAGAAAGAGATGCATATTTTGCTGATGACATGTTTGAAACAATTTTTTAAAACCCCCAGCTATGAAAATGACTGAGGAAACTGTTCTTAGGTGCAGAATAAGTCTGGTCTTTACCTGCCTACTGGGACATGAGAGAAACAACCCTCTCCTGGAAAACTAACCCAGTGCTTAGCATTAGGTTATACGCTACAAAGCTCATCTTCATGCAGTGCTACAGGCTGGGGACAGAGTGGCTGGAGAGCAGCCAGGCAGAAAGGGACCTGGGGGCACTAATTGACAGGAAGCTCAACATGAGCCAACAGTGTGCCCAGGTGGCCAAGAAGGCCAATGGGATCCTGGCCTGTATCAAAAATAGCATGGCCAGCAGGACCAGGGAAGTGATCCTTCCCCTGTACTCTGCGTTGGTGAGGCCACACCTTGAGTACTGTGTTCAGTTCCGGGCACCTCAGTTCAGGAAAGAGATTGAGGGGCTGGAGTGGGGCCAAAGAAGAGCAACAAGGCTGGTGAAGGGACTGGAGCACAAGTCCTACGGGGAGAGGCTGAGGGAGCTGGGGTTGTTTAGCCTGGAGAAGAGGAGGCTTAGAGGCTCATCACTGTCTGTAACTACCTGAAGGGAAGTTTTAGCCAGGTGGGAGTTGGTCTCTTCTCCCAGGCACTCAGCAATAGGACAAGGGGGCACGGGCTCAAGCTCTGCCAGAGGAAATTTAAGTTGGGTATCAGAAAAAAATTCTTTCCAGAGAGAGTAATCAGGCATTGGAATGGGCTGCCCAGAGAGGTGGTGGATTCCCCATCCCTGGAGGTTTTTGGACGTGGCAATGAGTGCCATGATCTGGTAAATGGACTGGAGTTGGACCAAGGGTTGGACTTGATGATCTCAGAGGTCTTTTCCAACCCAATCAATTCTATGATTCTATCATTCACATACACACACAGCAGTACAGAGAAAAAAGTTGCTCAAGGCCCTCCCAGGGCAGTCACAGGAGAGCCATCGGCCCTGTATTCCAGTCTGAAACCCTCCTCAGGAGTCACTACAGCTACTCTCCGGACCACCTGATTGAGGGAGGGTACTGCCTAAGGGATCTGGGACACACAGGATGAAAGGGAAAAGCATCCTGCAATTGCTCAAGACTTATTATGGGATGCTTAGGGGTGGAACCAAAGATGGGAAAAGAAAGGGAAGAAGATGATAACAGGGACAGGTGGCCTGTAGGAGGATTACTGGTTAGCATGTTTGCTCAGTTGTGCCCTGAAACTCATTAGCACAATCTCTCCTGTCTTCTCATGAAGCTCCATTTCAAACTCTTCCTGGGTGAAGGGCTCTCTCTTCTGTGTGCATTTGTATTTGCAGGTCTAAGTATCAATAACTGGATTTGGAGTCTACACCTCATATAGGCTGTGCATCTGTGGTGCCAGCAACTGAAGGGAACTGGGCATAAGTGAAATTAAGTGGTAGCAACTGAAGTCTGACCATGGATCACGGGGCAAAGGTGTCTCTGCTGCCAGCAACTGGAGTGAGGGCACACACATCCCCATGTGACTGAGCAAGTATCAAGCCAAACTGCCAGCAAGCAGGTGAAGTAACCTGGCAAGTATCCAGATAAGTATGTGCCTTCAAAGAGAAGGCACCCAGAGCAGTCTGTACTGTTGGTGTCAGGGGATCCAGGCCAAGAGCAGGAGAGACCATGGGGCTGATTGAGAGACCTATCTGTGCACATTGTATCTGTGCAGGAGACAACGGAGCAGAGCAAGGATCCAGGGCCAGCGGTCACATGTCTAAGCTCAGTTACTGGAAGGATCCAGTGCATCTATGCCAGCAACCAGAGTGGGGCTGTAGGCCTTGGGGACTCACATCTCCAGGTGCCAGCAAGTGGGGAGACCTGGGGATCCAGGGACAGCTAATGGGCAGACTGAGTGCTGAATCTCAGCTACTGGAAGGATAAATATTGTACATACATACTCTGTGCCTACAATACATATTACTTAGATTACTAAATAATATATATCACATACATAAGTGTGTATATCTATACATATATGTCTATTTCTTCACAGTAACAGACCTTCATCCTAATCAGCCAGAGGAGAACAAAATGCCAAATGTGCCATCTGAGCACTGAATGATTTTGGCTGGAGTGTGTGTGTGTGTCTGTCTGTGCCTATTGGGAACAGGTGCTCAGCCTCACTACTGCTTGACCTGTGGGCATGGAGCTGTGGCATCGTTGTCTCTGTTTGGCTACAGGAGTCAGCAGGTCCCTTAATGTGCAGGATTGCCTGCAACATCTCACTAATACCCTTGCCCTGAAAAGCTGTACATAGTTTACCCTGAGGATGAGACATCTGATTCGTTTGCATTACTGGCACAAAGAAACAGTTAAGGCTTCCATATTAAAATACCCAAGAGGAATCTTAGGATACTGATGATGTGGCAGGAAAACAGCAGTAAAATTGATGTTACACTGCTGGTGGTCTGCAGTGTAAAAGAAAACATGGCTGATAAGTCATTTTTTTCTCCATCACATTGTCAATAAACATTTTAAGCAAAGGTCTTTCTAAAACCTTCACTATTTGGCAATTATTTACTAGATCAAGAGATTTCAGTTTTGTTTTCAAAGTCAGTAGCTGGAGAAAGTATTATGACTCATGCAAAGAGGACATTTATTAACAGACTGCTTAAGGAGAGAAAAAGTATTTAAAAGCCATTGTTTTTCCTGATTTGTCTTTATCCCAACATTAACAGTTTCAGTTACAATTACTCAATAGTAAAGGTGTTCCATCCCAGAAATAAAAAGCTTCAAAATCTGTCCTACCAGTTACAAGTGTACTCATGTACAAAAGTTTACTGTCAAAATAAACAGCAGTGAAGACAGACGGGCTTACTTGCCTCGTTATATAAAGAGAAGTCCCATCACTACGCATGACGGTGGAAACCAATGAGAGGTCTTTCTTTTCCGAAAGATCCACAATTCCTGTTCCTTTTCTGTAAGTTGAGACAAAATACTGATGTAACTGCAAGCTAATATACAGGTAAGTTCAGATAAGATTGAGACTAGTACCAAGACAAAGGCCTCTTGCCACAAACTCCCTCACTTGAGACAATCCCATTCGTTTTCTTTGAAGGTCTGTCTCCTATCAGTATTTTTGAAGACTGTTCCTGTAAGTTTGTTGTCAGCCCTGCCTGTGCTCAGGGAGCAGCCTGCCCACATTCTGGTGCATTCCATGCCTACAGCTTCTATCCCAGTTCAGCCAGGCACCTCCTTCATCAAGGCAAGGATCTCATCTAACTCTGCTCATTCAATGGCATATGTAGCTACCAAACTAACTAACAGCCTAAAAGGCCATTATGAGTTGAACACTGTCATTGTAATTAATTTGCCATGGCCAGGCTTCTGTGCTAGCCACAGAAAGGCAAACTCAATTTTTAGTGAGTGCAGAAATCCTCTTGGTCTCCTACTAGGACAGCCACCAAGACCACCCAAAGAAAACTCTTCCCCTTAGATTATGTACAAACCTCACTCATCATATCTCGTTTGAAATGCTACTGAGATGTTGAGTAAACTACACCAATAGAGTGAATAATGAGTTCATACATTGTTTTCTGAAGAAGTCCTTTATCTTCCAACATCTTTAGAACTTCCTGGGCCTTCTCTTGGTAATATGACTCTCCAGAGTATTCATCAAAGTGCACTCCTAAACGCTGAAAAGTTCCAAGAATATTAAACAAGGGTAACATTGTTAAAATTGAGGCTATTAATTTCTTCAAATTCAGTCAGATGATAGGTCTGTGTCACAGGTCAGACACGATGCAAAGATTAATTTTTTTCCAGGAAAGGTCATCTCATTGTTAAGAGGAAAGGATGTTTGGATTTTGATTTAGTTGACTTCTGCACTAGAATTAATCTCCCTAAGTTGAAAACAGTTTGGGTATAATGTTCATGAGAAATTACGCATAAACTGGTTAGAGCAATTAGTACAAAAATTCTGAGGTAGGTCTCTAACTTGCTGTCTGGAGGTGGAGCCCGTGGGCTGCAGAGCAGGTACTTGGACATGAAACCAACTCTAATTTAAAAGGATACTGAAAGAAATTTAAAAAAGCAGAAGCTGCTCACAAACATTGCTGAGCATACAGAAGTCATCATTACTATGAAGCCTGAGGGTACCCCCAGGAGAGACAGGATGACCTTAACTGTCAAAACTGGTCAGTCTATCAGCTCAATATTTATTAGTTTGGATGAAATTGGGAGAGAAAGATCTAGCTGTACCAGTCATCATGGGATCAATGATGAGAGACCATGATGATTCAGCTGCATACACAGCCCAAAATCCACTTACCCTTACAAATCAGCTTTCCACTAGAATTATCAAGTGTGTCACTTAGGAGATCTTAACTTAAAATACTTGGCTTGACTCCCCTAATTATGTCTCAGGGAAAAAATTAAAGCACAGCTAGATCATCTGGATTATTGAGGAAGGGGCAGACAACTTCTATTCTGAACTTTGCAATCAAGGGTGAAACAAGAAATGATCAATTTCTACAAATACATCAAGAGGAATGAGATGGAAAAGTGAAATTTTAAGTAAATAATAATAACAGAAGAAAGAAGAGATAGAAAATGAGTCACAAATTCTCTGGAGCTGCAAGTTAAAAAAAATGTCTAAGCCCATCAAAATTGGGCAGCTATTCCAGAATTTCATCACAAGTAGAAAAAACACTAGCTGTTTTTCAGATGGACTCAGCTGGTTTTTGAGCAATATTACATAGCATCAATAACAAGAGAGTGAGTTCAGTGACAGAAGGTGTATTTCACTCCTGTTCCCCAATCGGTAAGATTCATTTTGCAGTCAGTGGCACAACCACGAAACAGTGGACACTGGCTCCATTCATGAGCTACCTTATGCAACAGATGGCTGTATATTAGCTCATCTCTGCCTGTACAGAACTCATGCACTGATTACTATTGCGAACTCCTGCTGCTATAATTTCTTACACCCAATTTAATATGCAACATACACAGCTCTGCATTATAACATAAAATCAGAATGGGAAAACAGAGTTGCCTCCTAATAAAATTTATTGCATGGAAACTGTTAAATTTAGTGAGTTGTTGCTAACTTCAAAGATAAAGCAAAACTGAACAATATTCATACAACACTCATTTGCCTTGCTGCTTAGCACCACGCTCTTGGCTTCAGGACTTCTGAGAAGGGAGAATCACAGAATCACAGACTATTCTGAGTTGGAAGGGACCCATAAGGATCATCAAGTCCAACTCTTAAGTCAATGGCCCATATGGGGGATTGAACCCATGACCTTGGCATTATTACAACCAACTGAGCTAATCTCAGGGTCACTTAGTCTAAAGGCCAATTACCTGGACACCATTAAATAAAATGTGTCTAGGATGTCAGCAACTAAAGTGACAGTTTGCTTGGATGTAGATCAACTACTGTGCTTTTTCCAAACAGAATGGAGCATAACCTGGCATACTGAGGAAAAGCCTCCCCACAACACACCAAAGTTTATGGGAAAGGCAATGAATTGACATTACAGCAATCTCTGTTCCTAAGTGAATTCACTGCCTGGCCGTCTCCTGGATGAAAAGGTGCTGTGCATTGTTCATGCTACTGATGAAGCAATAGAGAAAAAGAGACCATTTTACCAACAACACAAAGAAAGCAGTGGATGATTTGTACCTTATACATCTGGACGTATTCCTCAATACTGAAGTCTCTAAATTGCTTCCAAAGTGACAATGTCTGCTCATCATGTTCCTCCAGTTTTCTAAAGAAATCCTTTGCCAGCTTTTTTGTGTTTTCATCTTCTGCTGCTTTGTTAATCTGCACATACACCTAAAATATAATGACACTGAAAATGGTGAAGTAGTATAATCTCCTTCTACAATAAAAATAAAGTTCTACAAGAACAATACGAATACATTTAAAGATGACATTTATAACATCAAAATTCTAAAGATGTGTTAAAGCAGTACATATCCCATTTAAAGAATGAATGAGTAGCCCAAAGTCCAATAGGAAAATGTGCAGCTTATCTTGAAAGAAGACTAATGCCCTAATTCCTTACTGCTGTTGCTATGATCCTCTTCATAACCTTGAAACTGCTGCAGCAGCAAAATGTGGAAAAACAAATTTATACATGCAAGGGAAACCATCTTGCACATCTAAACTTTTCTTTAGAGAACCACAGAGTTCATACTTATAACAACTGAACTGCCTAAAAACAAGATAGCAACTGCAACAGCAAAATTCTTGATAGACTCAGAATTTTACAAGCTCAGAAAGAACACCCCAACCCAGTTAAGATCAAAACAAACTTAATGCTGTTTAACTTTTAAATCTTTGTTGCAGTTTTGATCTCCAGATCATTACAATCTAGAAAAAAAATAATTGTAAAAACTCCATTCCTGCAAGGTTCAGACAATGAGTTTGCCCACAATACCTTGCTCAGATGGGTTCCACCTATTTCAGGGCAAAACTCACTTTCCTCTTGTAAGTCCTGAGATTTTCAGAGATTTTTAACTGCTGACAAGACCTCCAAGATTATTGTTTGCTTAATTCTGCTATCAAAAGTAAATTTAAAGTAGAAGGAAAATTCAACCTGTTCCAAGAGCAATGCTCCTCCTCCCCCATCAGTAGTTTCACACATTCTAACACCTGTCTGCCCTCAATCTTCTATGTTAGAAGGCAAAAAAAAGTAAAAGGCATATTTGCATCTGACTTCCACCAAAATGGAAGGTACAAAGATGTCTGGAAAGGTACATCTGTGTATACATTTATTTATATAGAAACAGTGCTATGGAAACGGTTTTTTAAAATGAACTATAGGAAAGATTAATTTCCTACAACAGCAGAAAATGAAACACATCTCAGCTTTTGATATAACTAGGGACGCATCTGAACAAACACTTAAAACCGGGGAATAATTGAGAAATTAAATTGGTATCAAACAACTACTGTTTTAGAGGCATTTGTATCTTGACTGAATACTGTTCTCTGCATTTGAAGGTAATTTTTTAAGGTCAAAAAGCCTACACTCCACTACAATAGGTGGTATTTTAAAGCTTTAGAGCAAAATTCAAGTATTAAAAATATAAGTTCTAAGAACGGACTGAGATTATAAATAAAGTAATACACGGTGATGTACAACTACAAAAATATGCCTACTTCTTTTCCTCTCTTTAGCTCATTCCTACATCTCTAAAACACCTCTGTGTTGAGAGTCTATCAATTTAATTCAGCAGGGCTCAGGGATGAGGGAAAATGGGAACGTTATTTACCTATGTCAAAGAAACTGGCAAGCTCAGAAGGAGCTATTCTGCCTCATAAACAATCTGACTGACATCCATTCAACTGTTGGCTATCCAAGTATTAAAACAGAGTTTGCTCCTTTGCCAATAAACAGACTTATGCAAACTGTTATCCTGTAACACAGTCTGAACACCAGCATCAGATATAGTTCCCATATCCAGCTCACAGGGTGAAGCACAGCTCAGCTAAGTAATAAGTGAACACCTGACAAAGCCTCATTACCATGTGAGATCTTCCTTTTAGAGGATGAGGGCTTGAACATCAGCCACTCAGGAAAGTTTGCCCACCCATCTACATGGTTATTGGATCTGTGCAGGTAAGTAAATAGCTCCTTCATGTGTATTGTATTTTGTATGACCCATCTTCACAAATGCAGATTTGGGCAGGGCTCTCCCCACGTGGGTGTGCCCTTCCAGCCTGTGCAGTGGATTTTTTAGGTGAGGCACAGCGTGCACAGAACTGGCCCCACCGTTTCAGTCCTGAGGTCCATCTGCCATGGCCAGGCGAGCTTGGACAGTGACAGGGAAGTCCTCGGGACTGTCACAGCACCCGGCACTAACCGGGGCTGACCCTGCTGAGTATCTGAGATGTGACGGGATGGGACGGCAGGGAGGCATTGAACTGCCAGGGGATGGTCCCACTGAGACTCAAACTCAGGTCCTTGGGATTCAGAGTCCAGAGTGCTCTCCTTTACACCACGGGACCGCCCTAATGTGCATTGTATATATGTTACATCCATCATGGCTGTCACCCAAAATCACTTACAAATACCAAAATGTGACTTACTGCACTATATGAAACCAGAAGTGATAGAGGAACTGCTAAAGAGGAAGGAATAAGCACTAACTTGGATGGTATCAGGCATATTGGAATGGAGCAATGCAAAAATCAAAACCATATTAATCCTGGAAAGACAAAGCTTGTTAAACTGCCTCATTCTTTATTGCTGAGTCAGGTTTGTCCCTGACACACAAAAATGTAATTGATAGCACTTGCACCACCTGTGACTTAGTGGGTAACTGAGAAGGCAATTAAACAGCCTTCCCTACTGATGCAAGGCATTTCCTGAATGGCTATTAGCAGAAACTACACCTTCTAATACTTCTGGCTCTTTCACACTCAAGGAAGAAGAGCATTTTGCAAAGCCAGAGAAGTGTTCTGTAAAGTGACCTATATATGTTAAAGCTCCACGTTAGATACAAAAGACTTGCAAGATCCTTTTTCCCCAACCGCAGTGAATTGTGTATTGGGCAATGAAAATTAAATTCTAAAAACAGACACACGTGCCACTTTGCACAACTTTGGTAACCAGCAGCATCAGATGCAGGTTATGCTGCCACAGCCCAGGCTTGCACTGCTCCTTCAGGTAAAGTCCTTTAAATCCCACGAGTCTTGTCATGACCTGCAGACACATCATCCTGTACAAAACGAACAGCTAAGTTATATGGACTGTCCTCTGAAGTGTCTCGCTGGTCTTCTCTGAACTTACCTCAAAAAGGTGCTGTAAAGGACTGGATTTTAGTTTTTCTTTGTTGCCAAAGGACTGGAAACCAACACCCAATAAGCCTTGAATAACAATTAAATACAGAGTTAGACAACAACCCAGAGTATGTTGTTATATTATTTACATGAGCAAGTCTAGTCTTAACACTATAACCAATAAAACAGACACCCTACATTTTAAAACAATATAATAGTGTATGCTACAAAAACAGATCAAAAGCATAACCTATTATTCCACTGTATGAGAAAAAGCCCACAAAATATAATAGCTAGAAACTAGGAAGAAATCCTATGTTGATTCCCTCGTAATTCAAATTTGTGTTTTTGGACTTGCAGAGAAAGTTATCTTTTACACAGCAGTGAGCTGCAAATGAGAAGCCACACAGTCAAAACTGTCCAGCCACAGAACATGCTCAAAACTCTTTGTTTTGCTTTCTCCCTTAAGAGTATTATAAACTCAAGAACAACAGAAGCAGGGACACAATGTGGTATTTCACATACCACTCATATAATATTTTCAAGGGAACTTTTTGCTGCATGTTTAGAATATGCAGTTTTTTTCACATGTCCAGTTTGGCTTCAGCCCTTTCCAAAAGCCATCTGAAAGGGCAAGAAATCCAACCCCCATCTTTTTGATTGAATAAAAACACCCCATTAACTCCTTCAGTAATGCAGCAATATTAACCCAGCAGTCTCTCAGATTATCTGACACTGACTTTAAGGTCATCTTATTCCCCTGAGTTGAAAAAGACCAGGACTGATGTAGGAACAGGTATGCAGTTACTCTTTTGAAAAACCCTCTGTAACTAAACAAATAGCATGGTCCAAGAACTTCCCTCTTAGAAACACTGAGTGCTGTAGAAGTCATGGCAGATTTAAGGAAGAAAAACAGGTTAGGGTTTAGGAAATAAAATTAGTCTAGTCCTATTGAAAGGGAGTTTAGTTGAGGACACCTTGTTCTGCAAACAATCAGAGCCTGACTTCCTAATAATCTCTTAGATATTAGTATACCTAAATATTCCAGTTTTCAATGGTGACTTCATACTCCAGTCCCCAGCATGACTGCCATTCTTTATTCAACTCACACAGACCCTTCCACACATTTTCTGTCTTCCCCAAACTATCCCCAGACCTGGTTACACTCACCAGTTAATGGCAAGATACAGCACATGTCAGGACAGAGTCTGACTTAGAGGTGCTAACTGGTCTGCTGGCAGGCTAAACACAAAAATTAACTCTCTCCAAGAGGGCATTATACTGTATTTCTACCCTACTCAGCTGCCAATTGTCACAATTCCAAAATAAAATAGTTTTCTTGAAGACATTTTTCTTTGTCAAATCTAGCTGAAGTTGGCTGATGGGCTCAAAATTAGAAACAGAGCAATAGAAAGACAGATGGACAGAAGACAGTGTGGCTGCATGAACTTTGTTACCTTAAGGAAACTGCCCCAAAACTGCCTAAATGTTGAGGACTTCTTTGCCGTGTTTCAGCAAAATATGTTTTCAATTATTAAATTTCAAAGCCTCTGCCAATAGCAGTTGTAAAAGGAACACTGGCAGATCATTAATGACAGCACTGCTTCTGAGAAAGGACCATTTTAATATTTCAATGCTACAATTTTGTGAAGCATGACTACATTATTTGTTATAATACCTGTTATATACTTGAGCTAAGCCAGCCCAAATAAAGAGGAGATAACCTATTTTGAAAGAAATGGTTGGAACTACTCTAGGTGAGTTGTGTGCTGCACAACAGGTACACGTGTAAATAAGAGGCACTGTGATCTTTATACTTTCAGGAAACTTGGTATTAAAATACATAAAATTCCTGATATTCAGACTTCAGAATGGTATTTAGTATCTTCCAACACAGACTGAACAAGGTCAGCTGCGAAGCCTTTAACCACATTGCATTTCATTGCTTAACTGTCATTGCCACATTCATTATACAATAGCACAGAGATACAATTATGTCTAAGGGGCAAAAATGAATGAAATGTGCAATAATGAAATAATGAAACTGACAGAACTTTTGGTGAACTCATTCTGTACTCACTTCCTATGAAACAAATCCTAAGTGAGGCAAAGCTCTGTCATAAGCTACTGTTTCATCGGAAACAGGATCAGGAAAGACAAGCTGCAGAGGAAATAATTTAACAAAGGAAAGAATATTCTATTACTGCTCTCACAGTCATAAGACAGACAGACTGCACTGTCTAAAATCCAAGAATTCAGTCTAGAAAGATAATGGGCAAACTAAATATTTAAGTTATGTTATCTACACTTATGAATCTGAATGCACAAATGGAGTGAAAGTAAGGTATTTACATTAAGTCTTTAACCCAGCTCTGTTCATAAAATTGATTCCTTGATGTCCCCATAAGCAGCAGTACCACTGAAACTGGAGGGGGCAGCATAAGGGCTGGAATAAGCAAAAGTGACTGCTTAATAAACACTGCACTTTGTGTTTGCCATTGAAAATAGTTTTCAAAGCCCATTACAAAAGAAGCAAAGGAATTTTATAGTTTTCACAGGTGTACTAGCTTTCAAGAGTGAGGAAGTGAGCATGATCACCTTTTTAAAATGTCCAAAAATATGTCAAAACCAGCTTTTGGGGGGAAATTAGAAAAGGAGAAGGGAATATGGATCAATTTAAAGTGCAAGATTGACAACAAAGTAGGGAATTCTATGGATGGGACAACTGCCATAAAGTGGGATAGCTATAGATCCAGCAAATGGACCTAAACGATCTGTGGTCAGGGAGTAACTATCAAGGCAGGCCAGGCTGCACATGAGAGGGTGTTTCAGTCTCACTTACCTGATGGACATTTCACAAGAGTGTCTATGTTGTGCCTACAAGATTGAGAGCCTTCCACAACCTATTCACTTGCATATTCTCCACCTGAACACCTCTCTTTTGCTACAGTTTAATCAGAAGCTGGATATTTTGGGGAAAGTGTAGGGAAATCTTTAAAGATACAAACTCTCTGGGCCCCAACCTGCCAAAATGTGGTTGGTGTGGAAATTAATTATGCTTTATGAATAATGAACTAGTTTCCAAAAGGAATGAAACACCACCAAAAAAAAAACCACATAAAGAGAACACACAAACACACACAAGGACAACCCAATTATAAAATACACATTGTTACAATTATTCTATTGTTGTGGCATAGGTAAGTGAGCAGCCTTACTCTTCCACAACTGTTACCCATGCAAAGTCTGCACAAGGAGGACAGGATCACAGCAGACGTGCAACACTTACGGTAACTGGCACACCTTTTGCCTGGAGGCAGCAACAGAATCTGCTCAGCCAGGTGAGCTCCAAGGGTGTAACGACCATGCTCAGAAAACAACCCCCAGACTTACACACATGTGACCTGAGAGAGGAGCTACTGAGGGACAGAGGGACTGTTGAGTGAATTTCCTCTGGTTATTTCTTGCACAGTAGTACAGGCCATACTGCTGCTGAATCAGTCTGGATTTTTTTCTTCATATTTTAAGGAAATTAACTATATATTACATGCATGGAAACAAGGTATCACTCTATGAGTGCAGAGTGAACCCAGAAGGCCTGCAAAAACTCAAGCTGGAAACCTAGACCAGATGATACAGTAGAAAAGGGCACAGAAAAACAAGCATTAAAACATACCAAATTGCATGCCCCAGTCACCAAGGTAATTTATTCTTACTACTTCATGTCCCAGTGCAACTTTGAGATTTGATATAAAATTCCCTGGTAAGGAAAAAAAAAGGTATTACTATTCAGTTGTAGCTAGTCCCTCATCCCTACAAAACAGTTCTCCAGTTTTGTATGATTTGTAACCAAAATGAAAAGGAAAAGAAATTAGATGGAGTACTCCACAGAATTTACTTATATATTTCACAGCTAAAAGCAATAGTAGGAGTAATAGTATAAAGCAAGTTCCTTTCTGAGCAGGAAAAGAAAGGTCATGCATTTGAAAAGTGCCATAAAGTATCTCACACAACAGTGATAAAAACTTAATAGGTGCATGTGCAGGCACGGACTGCAAAGTACACAATCATGAAAAACATCTTTGAAAGTCTTCTTGTATTGTCATGAATACGTGGCAGTGCACATAATTCCATCAGTCAGGCAACCTCACACCAGGAGGTCAGGCAAGCACTCAAAATTCACAAACTTCTGTGAACTGCAAAGTTAAATAGACAGCACCAAGCAGTACCACCTGCAGCACCCAGAATATCAAGTTCTGCATCTCTATACACTGATGGAAGAGTTCTGAGCTCTGCACTTCACACACTGCACCCCAAACATATTGTATCACACAAGGACATCTTAGTTGTCAACTGTTACTACAACAACATCCCTTTATCTCTCTCCTCAGCTTAGTGGCACAGAACTACAAAGAAAAAATACCCACATCCCTTCCTCTATTTTCCTGCATTTCAAGGGTGTCTTTTTATTACAATACTGATGTAAAGGATGCAGAACGTTTTCTCTTCTTCTGTTGTTATAATACCATACTATAGCCTGCAATTATTTTCAATTACATTCTCTGTAGTTCATTCACTCTATTACTATGGGACAAACACTGATCTACAGAACTGTTTTTAAAAGATTTTTTTTTCCTGTATCAAAGGGTCCAGAAGTGGAACACCAACAGTGATCTCACTCAACTATCAGTCTATGAAAAGGCAGAAATATTAACTTTTTGTAATTAATAATTATACATGATACTTTAAGTATAATTAAAGACTAATACATTATTAGATGCACAGATGCTGTAGGATCTTCTGCTAATAACCTACTAGTTTTTATTGTGAGAGAGGGAAATGAGGAAGAAATAATGTTTTCCATGTGCCACTAGAGTACAGCACAATAAACTTATTAATTATTCCATTAGAAATTACAGCAATAGTGTCAGTAATTAAATAAAAAAGCAAGCTTTTTGCAAGGCAGACATCAAGACATAACTACCTGACTGCTCTGCAATCCAGGGCAAATGGGTAATTTAAAATTCAAAGGACTCTCATCACACCTCAAAGAAAACTGCCCTGGATGTCTCTGTAGCCCAATTTTAAACTACTTCATTTAATATTCACAGTCATAAAACTACATTATGTGTGACAATAAATCTGCCAGCAACACAGTAGGTTCTTCTCTTCACTGCATAATAAGCAAAAGCTTTTTAATTAGCAAGTTAAGCCCTTACATGGCCACTCCACTAGGGGAGTGACAGGTTAGCAGTGCCCCCCTGTCAAGTGAAATAGGAAGACAAAGAAGCCCTGTTAAAAGGCAGTTCAATGCACACTTACCTACTATTGTGGAGCGCAAATGTCCTATGTGAAACTTTTTGGCAATATTAGGGGAGCTGTAACAAATTTTCACAAATAACGTTTGTTCAACATAAGAGACTGCCAGGTCATCAAATCACAAGAATTCAACTCATGCATCTAGCAGAAGAGCTGAAATAAAACTACTATTTTCAATTTTCCCTTAAGATTCCCTGATTAGCTTCTGTTCTAGACATCAAATTTTCCCATCCAACCAGGTTTTCCTCCAGTATCAGTCAACAACCAGTTTTGAAGGGAAGAAACCACAAAGCACCCCAACAACAAAAAAAATCAAAACAAAACAACCAACCCCACCTGTACTAGTGACCTGAAAATATCTTCCCACTATTTACATTTGGACACACAGATCATTCTCTTCAGGCCTTTATTAGAGATAAATCTGATACCAGGACAGGGGACCTTGTATACAAAAATCGGTAACTAAAATCACATCCTCTCCAGCAATGCCTCCCTCAAAAAAAAAAACCCAAACCACAACCCTGTACCCACAGCTGTTTGCTCTCATAATAAAATGGAAGTTCAGCTATGAAAATTCACCCTTCAGATTAAAGCCAAGGGCTTACTTTGCATGACTATGGAAGCCTGCAGAGGGAATGTAAGTGAACAAAAATATTTATCCATAAAGAGATCTGAGCTAGCCACTTTTCATTCCACGAGCAGGTGACTGTAAACAAAACTGCACTGGACAGAAATTTTGGGGCCAGCAATGAAGATGATTTAGCAAGACAAATGCCTGGCTGCTTTAACACACCAGGGAGGAAGGTATTTTGGTGACAAAAGGATTAGTGGCTGAAAATTCAGATCATGTTTCTTGATAACAAAAGAAGCCTAACTTAAAAAGTGAATGCTACCGGGCACTAAATCAGAATTATTCTTACTGGAGGGCAGTGTGAGGTATGAAGCCCTTACACACCAAAAAGATATTCTGGGAAAAAGCCTTAATTCCTTAAATGTAACTTCTATTCTACATGGTAAGTTAGTGAGTATCAAATACAGCTGAACACTGTAAAAACACGGTTTGACATCACAGGCATCATACATTAGAGCAACGAATATCAACCAGCAAGTATCAATCAGCAAACAAGGCAATTCTCTCAAAGGACTCCTCACGTGCACTTACCTGAACTCAATCACTGCCTTTTGTTTGGGCACTGTAGAGAAAAGTTCACTTTTTACTCCATACTCTGAGCCATCTTTCAACACCTGACACAACACAGTCTAGAGCACAAGGAAGATTAAAAAACATACAAAAAAAAGTTTCAGCAACAGAAAGCATCGTCAGGAAAACTGTTCACCAGCCACCCTGGAGATTGATGCCAGTTCTTTATTCACACTAGCAATAAGATGGATGGCATGGCAAGCAAACAAGGTTTCACATGCAGAAGAAAATGTCATTAACTTTTGAGAGCTGTCTCTGACCCACTAAAACCATTAGAGAAATTGTAACATACTAACATACTGTATTGGGCTTCTGTGGCCAGGGTTTGGCAGTGGGCAGAGCTACAGGGTGGATTCTGTGAGAAGCTGATGGAAGCCCCATGTCTGGTAGAGCAAATGCCAAGAAGCTCCAGGATGGTCTTCCTGCCACTGGCCAAGGCTGAGCCAATCAGGAATGACAGTAACACCTCTGTGACAGCTTATTTAAGATGGAGAAAACCAGTTGTTGTGTAGATGTAATTGTGGCCAGAGAAAAGGGGAGTGAGAGAGCAGCTTTAGTGAGTATCTGGCATCCAGACAGGGGCATCCTGCTACACATATGAGGCTGCATGTACTGGGCAAGGTTTCTGAAGGACACAGGAGAAGCTGAACTAAAGTGGAAGACTCCATTCAGTGGAAACTTTCCCTTTTTTTCCTCTCCTCAAAAAATCACTTCAGAATTTTTCTGCAATAGCTACTACTTGCTTTGTCTTTAAAGAAAAGGTGTCTGTAGAAAAAACTTTAATTCTGTTCTTATTGTAACACCTAAGAAGGCACACTAGACACACACAAAATTTATCTATATACCTATTCCTTTTGTCCCCAAAAGTTACAACTAGTTTATTTCTCTTATTCTCTCCTCAATGACATAATGCAAAATTACATGTTGTAATTCCACAGATTTTTTTCCAGCAAAACTCTACTAGGCCTGACAGTTTTGCTTGAATCATTAAACTGTGAGAATCCCTATAGATAAAACACCTCATGAAACCCTACCCATAAATAAAATTTAGCACTGGAACTTCTCTTTTAGTGCTATGTTTTCGCCAAGATGCATTGAACATAAATAGCTAATGAAAATTAAAGCAATAAAGCAACTGATTGAAAGGTATGCCTATGCAACTCATAAGAAGAAAGAATCTTATCACTCAGGAAAAGAGGACTGCAAGCCTAAGTGACCCAGTGGAAGTCCTGGGAAATGGGCTTCACTAGTATTAAATAACTCTTGATTTCTTATTTTCCTTATTTCTTATTTTTGTCAAACCATAATATCATTTTCCACAAAAATTCCTATTCCTATAGATTAAGACCATGAACAACAACACATTAGTTGTTAATTGAACAACTTAGTTGAACTGGTTTAGCCAAGCTTTCATTCAGTCCCAGTCTAACAGTACCACATCTTTATGAAGCTCTTCAAAATAATCACGAGTACAACTGTGACACTACTCTAACAGACTGAGGTATTTCTTCCTTTCACTACTGGTTTAAAACATTTTTATTTTAGCAATTTTGAACCAAACTTCCATGCTTCTATTTCCTATCAGATCCAGCTGGTTTAACTTACTGCACACAGACAAAAAACTGTTAATGAATTTCCTGGACCATTGGCTATAAAGGGCATCCAAAAACAACCCTTACATCCACTAGCAAATTTGCTTCCTCTTCCATGGCATGAAAAATTTCTTTGGAAGTGCCTTTGCCTCATCTCAGATTTGAAGGCATTTATTATGCAGAACTATGGCTGCTTGAATCTGCCAACCCTAATATCCATCAGCTCGGCTTCAGGCATTAGGTATATACCTTCATTCAGGATATAGAGGAATAAATCTTCCCTTTGGATTTTTTTCCTTGATTTTTTTTAGGAAAGTGTGTAATGATAGATCTGCTATCAAATACTTTTATTTGAGGTAAAAAGAGTCTTTACATGCAAGATCAAAACTTTTGAGTAGTATACTGTAGAAAATCAAAGTAGATGTAATCAAGTAACCAAGGCTGTGTTTTAAAGCAGAGAGAGGAAGAAAAAGGAGTTATGATTATCAGTGAATAGTAGGTACATTATTTCCTCATAGGGATAAACTCGTGTGAGCCTCATTCCAAACTCTAGGCCTGCATAACAAATCAGCAACAGAGATCCTCAAAGAGAACTTATGAAAGGCAGTTTTACATAGAAAATACCTTTCTAAAACAACAGCAGGGATTCTGTAGTTTCATATTGAAGAATTTATTTTTACCTTAAGCTCCTGAAAGATACTACTCACCTTCGCTAATAATTCCCTGTTTATTGTAAAGTTCACTGTTCCTGGACCAGCACTGATTTCACTCACTACAGCATCACATTTTAGCTAAAAGAACAAAACAAAACAGAAACTCTACATGAACAGAGGTAAACTGGAAAACTGTAATTCAATCCACTATAAATACTAATTTAATCCACTGCAAACAATTAAATGTTTTTGTTAGTTTGAAGCAATCACAACTGGACCATTTCATCATCATCATCCTGTTGGAAAAGGGACAATTTTATTATTTCCCACCCATGCTTAATACCTCTGAATACAACTCAGCTTTGAAATGTCACACACATGTTCTACTTCACCTCCTGCCTGTGCACAGTCTGTGTTTTCTTTTGACTTGGAGCAGTAGTTGAACTCTTTGTACACACAAAAGCTGAGTTACCCTTGACAACTTATGCAGTACCCAACAGCACTTAACCAAAACAAGAAGTTTAGTGATAATGTGCTGCAGTACTCATTGAAAAAGAATATACCCTGAGACTGGTTCAGTTGGTTAGAGCATAGTGCTAATAATGCCTACGTTCAATCCCTCTATGGGCCATTTACTTAAGAGCTGGACTTGGCGATCCTTGTGGGTCCCTTCCAACTCAGAATATTCTGTGATAATATATAAAATAAAGATGTTAAAGGCCAATTTATTAAAAATCTCACATACAATTTCCACAAGGCACATGTTTTGAAAATTCTAAACCCATAAAGCATATTTGGGCACTCTGCACGTAATGTCAACACAAATTTCGGTCTCTCCATGGGCTGAGATTTGGATCTCAGCCTGTCAGGTTTGAGAGCTTCTTATTAAACCAGCTGTTTTTCATAGCCATGAAACTATCTAAAAAAGAGGCATCAAAAGCATATAAAAATGACACAAATCCTATAATTTGGTTAAGATCTTTGAGAGGCAAGCTATACATTCCTACTGAAGGTCATCAATGTGAAGAGGAAACTGCACCCCCATACTACATCTCCAGCTTAGACACTGACCTAACCAGGAGAAACGACAGATAGACTTGAAGTGCTTTAACCTTCACATGCTCTGATAACAACAAATCCCAGTGTTAGTTCACAAGCTGCATGAAAAAAAAAATTTACTGTATTGATGCTGAATTTCCTATCTTACTATTTTACAGAAGGTCCTTTCTACTTCTGGGTGGGGCAGACAAAAACCTGAAATATTCACAAGACTTTCTCCATAACATTTGCTCTGATAAATAATTTCTACATAGTCTATCACTTATCACGTCAGTAGTTTTCATCTCTTTAGTATGAGAGCTGATCTGGCTTCTCCATAGGTTTGACAACCTCGCCTCCAAGTGCCCTGCAGTTCTTTAGTAACCAGATGTCTCCATGCCCAAGGCTTGGGCTACAATGCCAATGTGCTGCACAGAGGCACAGAACCCCCCAACACAATGTCACCTGCACAGAGAACCAACAGCACAAAAATGAGACAAGAATCAGCCAGCCAGATGAAATCAAAAGCCCACAGAAACAAGACCCTTCTGGCCTTACTGACAGACAATCCTCAGCACTTCAGAGAACATTATGCTTCATTTAGTATTGTGCTGCTGTATTATCTAGGCTATTTTAGTCAATGGGACAAATTTCCATCTCTTCTGGCTAACCTAAATATCTTAATTGAAAATACTGTAACCTATTTCCTCAGAAGTAACCAAGAGCACACTGCTGAATCTTAAGGCACTGCATCAACTGCTCATCATGAAAAAAGCAGGTAACTGCCTGCATTTTTGTGTCTCTCTGCCAGTTTTAGATATGCAATCTTACTTTGTTAGTCTGTACACTGCTTACCTTTGTAGATGACATGACCAATTGCAACAAATCATACTAAAAGCACCTTCTTTATTCACCACCCAACAAAATACATTCCTAAGAGATAATGGATTTTTTTTCTTTGTCTAACTGGCACGGTATATGCAGTTTGGGGGCTTATACTGACGGTCTGTTTTTCTTTACTGTTACAATTGCTCCTCGGTGTGAAGCTGTTGAGCTAAATATCCCAGGTTTATTTAATGAGCTATGAACAATAAAGGAGGGAGGCAATTTGCAGCTTCCAAAGCACTGGGAGTAGCAGCTGTTTTTAAAATTACACTAGACACAAGGTAAAAAAATTTGTTACCATGATGATCTAGACATTGAAACAGAGTAAAAGAAAGTCGCCAGATCTTTCAACATCTGATTGCATTTCAAAAGGCCTCAGCAACTTCATTCAAACACCCTGCACTGGGCATAAGATGAGAAAACTTTCTGAGGTCCTTTCCAACCTGAATCACTTTAAGAGTCTAGATAAACCTTATGGTGTTTCAGAACTTCTGGCTGTACATCTGTGCACCATCAATTCTTTTACCTGAGTAAGAACACACATCCTGTTACAAGAATGGGTTCAAGACGTGGGATGTCTTCAACATCCCAGCAGCGAAAAGTGAGATGAGAAATAGTTTAGCTTCTGTCATGGGTTTAACCAAATAGGCCAAGAAGTTAGGCTTTAAAGTTCAGATTAGGCCTGAAATTGTCAGATGACTTGAGCTGGGCTGAGCTAGCTAACAGCTGACTTCTTCAAGCCAATAATATTGTATTCCATACCACACTACATCATCTCAAAGGGTGTAAAATCTAGTGTGTGGGAGTGGCTTAGTTCAGTTGCTTCACAGCTGTGGTCCCAGCAAGACACTCTGCCGTCCCAGGAGGGATGGGGAGGCCCAAGCCTGGAGCGCCAGCTTACCATCATGTTATCTTAGGGAAGTAAAATGTTTGTTCTTAGCTTTTCTCTCTGCTTAAGTCTGTCTCTGAAGAACTGACTTCTCTAGAATGATTTGTAGTTAAAATGGTAGACTTTGTGTTTACTGGGAAGTGGAAAATTATTTCTTGTTATAGATAACTTGTGTAAGTGTGTGTTATATTGTAGTTTCCTCTTAATTTTCTCTTTTCTATATGAATACATGTAGTTAGTTTCAGCATAAACCTGCTTTGAGGGTCTTTTTTCCCTCTCTCCCTCTTCTTCTCCCCTTAGCTGACTGGGGGGAGGAAGAACCCTTTTCACTCTGTCTTGGACAGTTGGCGATTTGCCAGCTCAACCCAGGACAGATTCACAATAGTATTACAACTGGTTTCATTTGTCCTTTTTAACTTCTGAATGAATAGCAACTCTGCTGATCCTTCCTCACGCTTGCTCACGATCTCCTAGTTTATACTTCTCTGCATTGGCATCAGCAATGCAGCTGTGGATTGCAAATTATTTTTTTTCAGCACAAATAACCCCTCCAACCTCAGCATCACCATTCTGACTCCCACTTTTGTCCAACTTTATGCAAGCCAACTTCTCCAGATTTTTTTATTTCCTTCCATCCTTCAAGGTTCTGTAGACCTTGTTTTGCATGCTTTTTCCTTTTTTATGCTGTAATTAGTCTTCACACCTCAATTACTACCATTTTCCAAACGAACACACCTGAAAAAATTGCTGTTCTAGGAAAACTCAATTTCAAGCAGCTAGGGATTTGCAAGTTTGGCCTGTTTCCCAAAGGCAAATTTATCCACTGTCTTTCTAGTGCTGGATTTTGCATTCTTTGGTTTTCCAAGCCATCACACACTCAATTCACTTCAAGTGCTGGGCAACAGTACAGACCCACCTAATTCCACCAGTATTATTTCTCTCAAACTCTTTGAAAACAGTAATTTCACAAGAACCTCAACTGAAACTGCTTCTCCAATTCCCTGTGAAGATTCTGTGTACAATTACAAGTGCAGTCATCAAACTACTCCAACCCAGACAAATACTTGGGGAAAGAATACTTTTTACCTTATGATGCCCCTTATGCCTCTTAGTCTGCAAGTTTGTTATTGCATTAATACAGGATGAATGCATGAGCATACCCTTTCAGCCAACTTCTGAGCTTGAAGGTGCAAGTCTTGGGCTAAGCAGTCACTAGAACTGTCCTCTATTACAGAAGCAACAGAGAGCTGGAAATCAGCAACGTGCCTGAAAAACAGCAAATACAATGTATGTATACGTATGTATGGCCAGACTTGGCAAGCGAAGATTTGTGAAGGGCTCTCCCCACGTGGGTGTGCCCTTCCAGCCTGTGCAGTGGATGTTTTAGGTGAGGCACAGCGTGCACAGAACTGGCCCCACCGTTTCAGTCCTGAGGTCCATCTGCCACGGCCGAGCGAGCTTGGACAGTGACAGGGAAGTCCTCGGGACTGTCACAGCACCCGGTACTGACCGGGGCTGACCCTGCTGAGCATCCGAGATGTGACGGGATGGGATGGCAGGGAGGCATTGAACTGCCAGGGGACGGTCCCCACTGAGACTCGAACTCAGGACCCTGGGATTCGGAGTCCGGAGTGCTCTCCTTTACACCACGGGACCGCCCCTAAAAATACAATAATCAGGAAGAAAAACCTGTTGCAATGCTGGGCAGATCTGGCAGATCCAAGCTGACTCTGTGTATGACAAATCTAATTGCCAAGTGTAACCCAGTCAAGATATCTGAAGGTTCACTATGTTTAGAAAGCTGCAATAGAAGGCCAAATATAACCTTTGCTCTAATACAATCCGAAAGTAAATACAGTGAGCACACCATTTCAGAATAGACAAAACCTATGCTCATGTATAATTTACTTGCTAACATTATTACAACTCTTGAGAACAATACTGAAAAAGTCCTATTATAACTTCACATTGGTTCTAAGCAGTTTCACATTGAGATCATTAACGCTGAAGCATTTGCCATTCAAACACTGACCCTAACTTGTTCAGGCTTTTAAAAAATTGTATTTATTTTGACCTTGCTTGAAAAAATACAGTGATTTAAATAGATTGAACTAACCCCTTTACAATGAAGTTGGTATATAAGGTTTGTTTTTTCCTGTATTTCTTTTTCCCTAATGCCCCATTAAGCTCTTGCACAAACAAGCATGACATAAAATAATAAAGTGTGACATAGGATTGTAAGATAAAATGTAAACAACTACCGTTTTCTGAAGACAGGAACTGCAGATATGGATTTTATTAAATTTTCTGGGGGCAGATCCAAAACCTTTGAAAGCTAAATTGGAAATAAAGAACAAATCAGCTTAATTAAAATTTTTTTTAAAAAAAAAGAAATGCGAGGAAAAAGACTGCTCCCTGTTTAAATACCCATAGGGGATGCATTATTTATACCTGAAAGCAAATTCCAATCCAGGTGAAAAAGGAAAGACTCATTAACTACTATGAACGATACAATAAAGTACGCAATAAAAACTCAAAAAATGTTAAAGAAGCCTTAGAAAAAAGGCAAGGCAAAACACCACAGAGGGTTAGGGGGGTTTCCCCACAAGGGGTCCCACTAAACACTCCCGTGCCACTATCATAGAATCATAGAATCGATTGGGTTGGAGAAGACCTCCGAGATCATCAAGTCCAACCCTTGGTCCAACTCCAGTCCATTTACCAGATCATGGCACTCAGTGCCACGGCCAATCTCACTTTAAAAACCTCCATGGATGGGGAATCCACCCCCTCTCTGGGCAGCCCATTGCAATGCCTGATTACTCTCTCTGGAAAGAATTCTTTTCTGATCTCCAACTTAAATTTCCCCTGGCAGAGCCTAAGCCCGTGCCCCCTTGTCCTATTGCTCGAATGGAGCAGTCGTGGAATGGCAGAATTGCTGGGTGGGAGGGACCTCAAAGTTCCACCTCCCTGCCCAGGCTGCTCCGGCCGCCATCCAACCTGCCCTCCAGCGCTTCCAGGCACGGGCACTACAACCTCAGTCAGTCTATCCCAATCTCGGCAGGAAACGCGGCCCGCGCGCTGAGCCCTCGGTAGTGGATCGCGGGCGGGCAGGGCGGGGGGGCTCGCAGTGAGGGCGGGACAGGGACACGGGAGCCAGGCGGGACAGCGAGGCCAGGTGGGTCGGGGGGGACAGGCGGGACAGCGGGGACAGGTGCGCCGGGGGGACAGGTGGGCCGTGTGGGCCAGGGAGGACAGGCGGGCCGGCGGGGGGCCGGGTGGGCCAGGAGGGTCGGGCGGGCCGGGGCGCGTACCCGGGCGGCGATGACGCTCCGCAGAGTCCCCACCATGGCCGCGGCGGGCTGGGCTGTACCACCCCCGGCTTAAGGGGGGAGGCGGAGCCGGCTGCTTTCCCCGAGCGCGGAGGCGGCGCTAGCGCAGCGCAGAGAGGGCTGTACCACTGCGCGGGGAAAGGGAGGTGGGCACAGGCGCGGGGACGCCCCGGGAGCGCGCGTGCGTCACAGTCCCGCGCTGTTCCCGCTCCTCCTCCTCACCTTTTCTCCTCCTCCTCCTCTTTCTCCTGCTGCTCCCGCTGCTGTCCCGGAGCGCTGGCGCGCGGACCGACATGAGCACGTGCTCCGTATCCAAGGTGAGGCGCGGGAGCCAGAGGAACAGGGAGGGAAGGAGGGCCCCCCGGGAGCAGCGCGGGCCGTGCAGGTGCTGATGGAGCAGGACCCGCCGCATCCCCCGCATCCCGCGCCGGCTTCGCTCCCGCCTCCATCCGCCGCCCTGTTTCGCCTCCCGTGTGCCCGGGTTCCCGGGTGCCCTGTTCCGCTGCCCAGCCCTTCCCAAAGCCTTCGTGGCTCTCCGTCCGTGCCCGAGTTCCGGCCCGGCCCCCTTTTGCTCAGGGCGCTTTTTGCCCTCGCCGCAGTCACAAAGCATCACAAAATCGTGAAAGGATCCACAGGGATCATCTAGTCCGACTGCTGGCCTGTCCGGGACATCCCAGGAATCACAGCATGGTTGGTGACTGGCACACAGCCATCCATCCGCCTGCTCCGCTGTCCCGTTGGCACAACAGGAGCGCTCCTTGGAAGTGAACCTGGGCAGAGCTGGGACGTTGTGGCTGTAGCTTTTGTCACTTCCAGCTGAGGCCTGGCACGTCTTGCTGCTGCTTTCCGACAATCATTGCTTCTCTTCCCACAACTAAGTCAATGCATAAATAAAAATTAAAGTGCTGTCACCCACAGGTGATGTTAAATATCTGTTAATGCCTTGGTGTTTCCAAACTGAAAGCTTTTCTCTGGCCTGTACTTTGGGCTGGCAGTAGGGGAAGTGCATTCATCAGTGTTAAAGCATAGCGAGACTTAAAGTGTTACACTGAAACATAGAATTATGGAATCGATTGGGTTGGAAAAGACCTCCGAGTCCAACCCTTGGTCCAACTCCAGTCCATTTACCAGATCATGGCACTCAGTGCCACGTCCAATCTCAGTTTAAAAACCTCCAGGGATGGGGAATCCACCCCCTCTCTGGGCAGGCCATTCCAATGCCTGATTACCCTCTCTGGAAAGAATTTTTTTCTGATCTCAAACTTCAGTTTTCCCTGGCAGAGCTTGAGCCCGTGCCCCCTTGTCCTATTGCTGCTTTGACTTGTTTCATCTCTGCTTGATCGGATAGTGAACAACAGCAGTCCTTTCACAGCACGTGTTCTACCATCGCAAGACTCCTGTCCCTTTTATTGTTTTCCACTCGGTTGTGATGTGCAGCTGGATCCTTTGGTGTGGAAATTGCTGTGCAGGTTATTATTTTCAGCAGCAAAAGGCAGCACTTCCAAACAAACTTAAAACTTAATCTGAAACAGGTGGATTTCACTTTTGAAAATGGCAAGTGGCTGTTGCCTTTTAGTTTGACAGTGAAATACATCACTCCACCTTGCCTCACATGTGTTATATGTAATACTTTGCAGTTTTGTACTCTGGTCTCAGCTACGTTTGGTGGTGTAGGGAAATCCAATGCTTGTGCAGCATTCAACAGTATTTGTGTTTGGTTTGATTAAGCACATATTCTTTTATATATATGATCTATAGTTACTCTGGCCAATTCCATTTGTGCTTCTGCTGTGCATACAGCAGCACTAATAAATCTGTAGCTTAAGTTTTTGCAGTGGAACTGTTCCAGAGTGTTTAGCACCTGTAGAATAAACATAACTTTTGTCCAGCTGATTTTAGATTCTCCTTAATATACGTGGTAAAATGGAAAGTATCTGAAGGCATCTCCAGTTCATAAGGCTATTGTTCAGAGGAGTTCAGAGTAATTTTGGTATTTTACTGCTGTATTTTATTTGTATAAGAAAGGAAATAACATATCTGAAGTCACTCAACAGACTGATTACTGTGATCAAAATTGAACATACCTCTGGTATTTGATTTTCACTACATCATTCTTACAGTAGTGGCTGAACTGTCCTAGGTTGAATTCTGTAATCCTGGCCTGTATAAGCATATTGAGCAATACACGATGGATTCAGTCTGTTTATCTATTTTCAGCACTTATGTGTTTTCTTCCCCCTTGCTGTAGTACAAGAACCTCACAGTGAGAGTTGTGGAATGCGTGTGATTTCTGATATGTAGGAAATCCTTATAACTCTTCAAAAGAGATGAGCTTCTATAGAGAGGATGGGGGGAGAACTTTCAGATTTTCTAGAAGAAAATTTTAAAAATCTCACAGAATTCAGAACTTTATACTTGTGTGATGAAGTAGGTCTAACTGGGAGGTGCCTTCTACCTGGAGGAATTCTTTGCAACAGCAATTCCAAACTCTGTCATTCTGCTTCTAACCATCTACTTCTTTGAGCTGGGATGCAGTTTTCCTCTAGCTTAGGCTTGTCATTTGCTTTCTAAGTGACTCCTTGCATTGTTCTGGAACTTGTTTTCTATTCATCTCATCCTCTTCCTGTTTGTTTTGTTTTTAACTGAAACTGTACTGAGAAAACTGTACTGTGTCCCCCAAGGAATCATTTCCTCTTAATTCTAAACCTGTTGAAGGTTTTCAGACATTTAAAGAATCTGCTGCTGTTACAGTAGATGACTAAATTGCAGAACATAGTGGAAAGATGTAAAAGTTCCTCACAAGTATCCTGGGTTACAGCTTCCACTGGTGTTCCAGCATGAAATAGGAGTATAAAGGAGCAATATGTAACTTGATAGTCTTAAGAGGCTGACAATTCAGTTCAAATTATTGGTTTAATAGAGCACTGAAATGAAAGGATAATAAAGTGGCCTCAGGAGCAGGTCAGACTGAGCATATTGAAGTCTGGTTTTTTTGCTATTCCCTAGGGCTGCTTTGTTTTTAAACCAAGTGCCAAGAAGAGAAGATTGTCTCAGAGAACAGGTTAGTGCATTTTCATATATGTTTCTGTGCTTGAGAATGCTTAATCTTGGAAGCTTCATCACATCTGATTAAGTTTATATGATGAGTTCTGTCATAGCTGTGTGAGGTTTTCTGTTGCTTCTTGATTGCTGAAAACTTATTTCTTCAGAGGAACACAAGCAAAGTATTGACTACTGTAAATGTTGGGGGTTATTTTTATCTCTAGCACTCAAGATTGTATAGCTGTCATTGTCTTTGCATATTTATGTTTTTACAAAAGAAGTCCTTACAATGCTACCATAAATTGTTTACTAACTGATAAACAATTCATCTGAATGAGCCACTTTTAAGCTATAGGAGTCAGAAATTATATCACATCCATAAGTTTCATATTCTGTGTAGTTTGCCTAAGTTTCTTGAGAAAAAGAAGAAAGAAAAGCCATTTGTGAAGATCCCATGGCATCTGTCCACTAGTATTTGCTGTATATTTTCTCTAGATGTGTATCTCTAGATCTGTTGTCATTTTAGGAACACTGAACAGGACTAATTCTTCTTGGAACCACAAATAATGCTGCTTAAATAGTTGCTGTTTGAGATTCCATTAGGAAACTTATTGTTCTTATTCCCAGGTTAAACTAATTTTAGTATCACCAGAGCTGTGACAATTTGTATGAAAACGGTGGAAGGGAGATTAATAAGACCAGATTTTTGTGGAGGTCACCACAGGCTCTCATTCATTACCTGCTGTAACATCTTCTTTAATATTAATCCCAAATTATTTTTACTGTCGAAGTTGTGACATCTGTAGTTCAGTGAGTGAGAGGCAGGGGAGTAGAATCCAGTCTGTCATTGCAAGTCATTGCAAGGTAAATAAACCAACAACCGGGACCTATGCACTTAAACCACTGAAATTATCCCTTACCGGATGTTATGTTTTAATTTTTGCAAAGTTATTAATACTTGGATAAACTACCAAACACGTTGTTCTAGTTAGCAAATGCTTTGAGGCAGAAAAATAAATCTGACTGAACTAGGCCTAAAAGAAAGGCAGAGGTGAGCTAGTTGGGTGTGTCACAGCAGCTGGTTAGTGTGTTGTTTTAAAACAGTACTTTGATGTGCATCCATCCAGTCTGGAAACCCAGTCCTGTGAAGTTTCAGTTGTGAGACTCCACAGCATCAGTAGCTGATAATACTGTCAGACCCCACAGAAGGCCTTCTGAGCACATTTGCACCTATAATTTGAGTTTTGGTTGTGTAAAAAAGAATGTTATGCTTTGGTATGTTACCAGTAATATGGTAGCTAGTTTTTTTTCAACTAAAAATCTAAGGCATATGTAATCAGAGTGAGTTATGTATTTTAACTGATTTTTCTTAGGGATACAAATGATGTGGGGGCAGTCCCGTAGTGTAAAGGAGAGCACTCTGGACTCTGAATCCCAAGGACCTGAGTTCGAGTCTCAGTGGGACCATTCCCTGGCAGTTCAATGCCTCCCTGCCGTCCCATCCCGTCACATCTCGGATGCTCAGCAGGGTCATCCCGGTCAGTACCGGGTGCTGTGACAGTCCCGAGGACTTCCCTGTCACTGTCCAAGCTCACTCGGCCGTGGCAGATGGACCTCAGGACTTAAATGGTGGGGCCAGTTCTGCACATGCTGTGCCTCACCTAAAATATCCACTGTGCAGGCTGGAAGGGCACACCCACGTGGGGAGAGCCCTGCCCTAATCTGCGTTCGTGAAGTCTGGCCATACATACATACAAATGATGTGATAGTTTAGGGGGAACAATGAAAATGGAGAATGAGGGATGCCTCTTCTTCATAATTTACAGTGCTGTTCTGGGTGGTTTTTGTGCTTTGTGAGATTGTGCTCATCAACTGGTTCTTTTCTAAAGATCAAAGCAATGCTGATAGTGAAGAAGGATTAAATACTTAATAGGTGAAAGAGACCCACAAATCTTTCTGAAGCAAGGAAAAGATTTTTTTTAAATTTTGTTTTATTTTAATAATAAAGGCTCTTTGCTCTGATTTAGCCTTTAGCTCATATGGGACTTGAGTTGGAAGTCAGTTTTTTACTTTTTGCCTGCATACTTGGGTAATATATTCTGCTTGTTTCCTCGCTTATTCTACCAGATACCAGCAGTTAATTAATTGGTTAAGAGGAAAGTGATCTCCCTCAAATATATGTATATATTAAGATGTTCGTTTCAGTTGTTTTAGTCTCAAGAAAAAATATGTTTTGTTTTCATAAGCTTATTTGTGTTTTCCTTTGCTTTCTGTCTTTCTAGCTGGTGATTTTGGAAACAGAAGTGGTAATTCAGAGGACAGTGAGTTGCAGTTTTTAACTTGTCGGTCTTTATGGAATCAAATCAAGTCAGAAACAGAGGTGAGTCTGGCACTTCCTACTAAAGCAGTGTTTTGCACTTATAACAATGCTACTTCCTTCTTTGATTCTGGAGATCTTTTTTACATGCTTAAAGGGGCAGGCAGTTAACACAATAAGAGGGCCAGAGATACTAGCTGAGGCTGAAATCCTTGTTCATAATATAAAATTGTAATAGTAAATCCATCAACTACACATTACTTCTAACCACAGAACTACATGCTTTTGGTGGTTCAAGCTGCTGCTTCTCAGCTTCTCTTCTTACTAATTGTCCTTTTTATTAACTCCTGGCATACTGCTGTTTTCTGCCTTCAGTTAATGCTTGGCAGCCCTCTGAGGATTTCAGGCTGGCCTTGACCTCAGTGTGACAGAGTTCATACACAGCAGCCCAGGACTCACAGTGGATTTATGTGACTACAACTGCATGGACATCAAATACCGAATGACACAGCTGCAAATAGTCTATTGAATTCATACAGACAGTATGAACAGGGTTGTCTGGTGGGGGTCAGACTTAATTTCATACTGAACTGTGGCCTCCTAATTGTTGTGTGTTGCATGGCATGCTGTTGTTGTGTCCCTATAGCCAGCTGGCTTTCATTACAGTATGGATAATTGCTTCCGTACAGCAAGGATTTCCTCCTCTATTCAGTGTCATGGATTCTGGGCAAGTATTCCATGTTCCTCTGTTTGCTTTTGGGCTCTAGGTATTATGAGAATTTTTTTCCCAAAGTTTGTTTGGGGATGTGAAGTAGAAGCCAGATGGTTGTAGCTTAACATCTGGACCCTTGGGCTAAACTCATAAATTCCTCTAATTCTGTTCCTACTATTCAGTGATTTGGCTCACTTGGACTACTCAGCAGCCTTTTCAAACCATAACTAGCCAGGCTTTGTAAAGCAGTACCTTGCGGTGCCAACCAGAGAGAACACACAGAAGTTTGTGGAGGTATATTTGGTGTCTGTCTGACAGCCACCACAGCTCGATAGGTAACTACCATCACTGGCAGTGATGGTGGCAGCTGCATCAGAAACCACTTTGGGAGCTCCGTGCTGGACTGTAGGGAAGATGACATGCTGTGGCTGCTTCCAAAAGACCTTTCCTGGATCTCCTTTCTCAGACACAATGTAGTCAAGACTTTTGAGACTCCTGTGTGGCCAGCAGTGGTTACAGGATTTTTTGGCTGAAGGATTGTTGGATTTTTTCCTAGTATTCTTCAAGGCTTTCTCCCAGAGCAGCAGGCACAGCCCAGCATAATGAAAGCCTCCCTTAACCACTGTGACAGAGCAGGAGTGAGAAGCACAGAGCCCACCATGCTTTCAGTCTGAAAAATCATCATTCTTTCTTGCTCTAAATCTCCTACCCTTGTTTTCATTGAGGCTGTTAGGAGTTTGCCAAATATTTTCTTCTGGTCTTACTCCTCCTGATGGAAGACAGTTCATCCTTCATTGATGAATTTGTATGGGCTTTTCCTTGGAGTTTGAGTTGCCCAAAGGCACATCACCTGCAGTTACTTTTGCTGTTACATGTAGAGTTTCCTTCATCCAGCCTCTAGGGTATCCGTGATGCTTTTCCTAATGAGTTTTGAATTACCATCCTTTAATCCCACTGTTAGCTGATGATGGTTTTTACATTGTAAAAAGTGTGATAATTCAGGTTGTAAGGGATGTTGGAAAACTTTTGCTGAAAGCAGCATCATCTTTGAGGCTAGGCCATGTAGGTAAGGACTTTATCTAGGTGGGATTTCATTTCTTATAAACTTTCAAACCCTGGTGTAGTAAACCTCGTCTGTAGCAGAATACATGGGATGGATGTAGTTTGCTAGCTTGGATTTATATTCCAGGGGTTCTGATATTGTGCTAAGGGAGCCTCGGCAGGATGTTCTCCAGAGTTTTTGCCAGGGTATTCCTACCTGGTGATTTGTTGGCAGGCCATGTGCTGGTGTTTTCCTAGTTCTTGAGAATCATCCTGAGGTGTTGAAAAATGGAGAGAAATTGACCTCCAGGTACTTTGTTGTGAAGTGCTCTTGTACTTTGTATGTCTGTCATGAACTGTGCTGTGGCAGAACAGTCTGTCATCTGCTTCTCACAACATGAAAAGCTGACAAAAGTACAATGGGAACTGTCCTTTGTTTTTGGAAGGTGAATTTTGCATGGCTTTTTTGTTTCGGTATTGCATGGTATCACAGTTCTGAACCCTGCAGTCAGAAGTGGCCTTGCAAATGTTCTTATTATGATAAATCTCATCTAGGGCTTTCAGAAATATTGTTTTCTTGTGTGGTAAGGAATTCCAATTGAACTACCAGCATCTAGGTTAGAAATACAAAGTGCAGGGCTAAAATACAGTAACACTAGCTCTACTGTGAAGGTAATGGTTTTCAGATTGCACAACAAATAGTCATGACCAAACTTAGTGTTGTAGCAGGGACTGAAATTCCAGTTCATATGACCTTTACAGAGTGATACTCTGGCGTTTTCATATTTTTATAAATAAAATCTCTGTGTTTGTTTACAGAAAATACAGGAAGACTTGAACAAGCAGTTGCTTGATAATCTGGTCAGTTTTTTGAGCCGGTCTCATTCTGAGTTTCAAGAGAAGACGACAGAATGGACTTGCCGTATGAAGTTCAGAGAAATCCCTACTGCAGCTCTTGTCTTAGGTAATTTTTTAAGTTACATTTTCTTACATGCATCTGTTTAAAACTAACAGACATCACAGAAAACTACATTGCTGACTCCCAGCAATTACTGTGAGCAATATCTGCTTCAAAAATGTTAATAGAAGAAATTGGGCTAGGAGGAGGAAGCAAGATAAAACCTCCCTCCCCTTTTGTCTAAATGCACAATAGTCCAGTATGTCAACACCTTTCCTAAAGCTCTTTCTTAGGCAGTGGGTAGCAATTCAGGTTTTTTTACCTGAGGCACTTTGATTCTGTCCCTGTTTCTGCCACCAACCTGCTTGGTGGTTTCTATGACTTAACCATGAAATTACATAGCTTCTGTATTTCTGATAGATGTTCTTTCAGTGCATGTGCATTTTCATTTCGGAAAGCCATGTCTTTGTCTTGGAAAAGGAGCAGAGGATGAAGAAAATGCCTGTTACTAAAAAGAGTAAATTTCTGAAGATTTTGGGGTTTTTTCCTCTGCTCCTTTCTTTCAAGGGTTTGTAATTATAATCCTAAACCTGATTCAAAGTAAGTTAATTGCATCTTCAGTGGATCACAGAATCACAGACTATTCTGAGTTGGAAGGGACCCACAAGGATCATCGAGTCCAACTCTTAAGTCAATGGCCCACATAGGGGATTGAACTCATGACCTTGGCATTATTACAACCAAGTTTTAACCAACTGAGCTAATCTCAGGATCATTTTAGGGAACCTAAAATCAGCCAGTGCTTCAAACTTACCATATGAGCACTAAAAAATAGTAATCTGCTTTTATAGATAGTAAGTTAGTAAGACAGAAAGTAAGTTGCTCCTGCTCTGAATATTTCTGTGAAGGAAGCTCTGAATTGCCTTCTGGAGGGGCTTGTTTTTTGGTTTGTTTTTGGCATTTTTTTGTTTGGTCACCTGAGGATGATAACAGAGACAGTAAATACTAGGTAGTGAATTCAGATGGAGGTTCATACTCATTCGTAGTAATTTTCCTCTTTACATAAGCCATGTGAGGATCCAGGACTTGGGCATATGCAGTATCCTTCTTCTGGTGCATGTGAGCTTAACTTCTTGTCTTCAGACAAGTGGATGGCTTCTGAGGGTATCAATAGCAGGGAAGTCGGGAAACCAATCCTACTTCTTGCAGTTTTGCAGTCTTGAGAAATCTTTAAAAAACCCCACCAAACTATATGAGGGGTCTTTGCAGTGATTCCTGTTTATCAGGGACTATCAACGTGTATGTCTAGTCTTGTGCTAGTTTTTAATTTTTTGTCAGAGCTGATGCCACGCTCAAATACTTAAGGAAGGAATGGAATCTCCTGGCTTTTGTCTGGTGTTCAGTTTGTTATTCAGTCGTTGTGGTCACAAATCACAGGAAAAATGCCCTTAAAAATTTGTCTTTTTCTTTTCTAGGTGTAAATGTTACGGACCATGACTTGACTTTTAGAAGTCTCTCAGACTTCCTTCAGAATAACATTACTCCTTATATAGCCTTGCTGGAAGCCAAAGATTGCCCGGGTAAATGATGCAATAGTTTTGCTGCTTGTTTGAATCAATGAACTAGAAGTTGTAGCTTTTATCCCCAAATGTAAGAATAGTGGATGGGGGGATCTTGAAGACTTTCTAAAAATGTCATCATAGCAGTAATATCTACTGTATTTTAAGACATATCCAGTTCTTTTTAAATCAACAAAGACTGAAATACTACTGAGCTGTAGCATAAATGTCAAGAACATGCTGCTTAGTGCATTGCATGTTGATACTGTAGGCTGGCTGTCTTCTTGTTCAGTTGGACAATGTACATATGCATTCCGCTTTTTAAATGCTTACAAGTCACATTATTATGTGGGAGAATGGGTAGAATAAAATTTTGTCCTTTCTCCTTGGTCCTTTTTTATTTTTTAAATAAAAAGATTAAAATCAATTATGGCAGTATCCTCAGTTCTGTGGATTGGCTGCCTTCTTTATTTTTAGGTCACTAATAGCAGGTGACTGGAGTTCAGGAAAGGTGGAAGACCAGCATCTTAACCTGAATTGTTGCCATCTAGGCAAGTTAATAGGATAATTTTTATTTCATTAACATGCATTAATGCTTTCCAGAGCATGAGATGTGCATTCTGGAGAGAGAAGGAGAATAATTAGAAATGTGAGAAATAGTTGGGATAATATAAAAAATAATTGGTGTCATATTTTAGAGTGTGGATTGGAGACGTGTTACTGAATAATCAAATGTCTTTACCATATGTCTAAAAATGTACTGTGAAGGCATAAAAAATCTGATGCAGAAGCTGATGGGGCAGCTGATGAACTGTTACGTAGATGTGGACTCACTGGAAGATGAGGACTGTGTGCAGGTTTCCCAGAATAGAACACGTTGTTCAATGTCTTCTCTTATCAAATGGTACAAAAGTGTAACAAAGGTATGTTGTTTGTTTTATTTTTTAATCAACAGTTGATGAAAATGCCAACCTTTAGATATGTTTAAAACAAATGTAATGACTCATATTTCTGTGAGAAAATGCTAAAGGTTAACTTTTAATTTAATACTAAAACATAACTTGAGATCAAGGTGATTGACTATAATATGTAATACATATAACAAATGTGGAGGTAGTTAATGATGACGTTATGAATGTCACAGAATCACAGACTATTCTGAGTTGGAAGGGACCCACAAGGATCATCAAGTCCAGCACTTAAGTCCATGGCCCACATAGGGGATTAAACCCATGACCTTGGCATTATTACAACCAAGTTTTAACCAACTAAGCTAATCTCAGGGTTCTGAAACATAAGCAAGAAGTACTATTTTATCATAAGTTTAATTGGGAACTAGAAGCTTAAAATGCAGTATCAACTTCATGCCAGATCCTTTCCTCCCAGGAGTATTGAGATGTTTTATTAAAACTTGATGGAAGAACAGCCATGCAGGGGAAAGGTACTGTATTACTGCTAATGAGCCATGATGTCATCTGCAGCCCACGGTACACTGGCAAGCAGTAAGAAAATAACTGTCAAAATGTTCTTGTATCTTTCTGTTTGCTAATGAGGTTTTATACTTTGTTTCTGTCACAAATACAAGTTAGAACTGATTTTCTGATGACTTCATCAGAGCAGTGTGGTAAACAAAAGTGTAATGAGTTGAGTACATGCTCTTTTTATTACTGAGTAGATGTAGAAAATAAGCAATGTCTGTGTACACAACTCAAATCTTCTCCCTCAATCCCAACAGAACTTCATCAGTTCTGTCTCACAGAGCTATTCTTGTCTTTGTTGGAATGTGTGCTTAAAATCTGTTTATGCTTTGTACTTCATGCTGTGCCAAACTGAAGGATGAAAAATGGCAGTTCTAGATGCTAATAATAAATACAGCAGACAAAAAGTTCAATCACGTCACTTTGGAGTAATATATTACTGTAGGTGTGATTCAGTCTTTTTACTTTACTGTCTTCTGTTTATTCATGTTTAATTAACGGCTTTAAAGAAAACAGATTCTGAAACTCCCAGCCAAAAAAGAACTTCCTCTTCTACATACTGGCAATCTCCTCCAATTGTGGTCATATTCAAAGACATGGAAAGTTTCACCACAAAAGTACTTCAAGACTTCATAGTCATCAGCAGGTAATGTGACTTCAAGTTCAGTTCTTCCACTCCTTCACCCATTTTCTATTTGCAGCTGTTTTGAAATGTAACAGTGAGGCCAGTGGAGCATTGGAATCCTATAATGATGCTGCTTCTTTACAGCAGCAAATGGGCAAAAACCTATTTGGTAGGTCTTGTGGATCAACTATCCTAAAGCTAACTTGGGACTCTGAACCAGAGCACCTAATCACAGAATCATGGAATCAAATGGGTTGGAAAAGACCTCCGAGATCATCAGGTCCAAGCCTCGGTCCAACTCCAGTCCATTTACCAGATCACAGCACTTAGTGCCACCTTCAATCTCACTTTAAAAACCTCCAGGGATGGTGAATCCACCACCTCTCTGGGCAGCCCATTCCAATGCCTGATTACTCTCTCTGGAAAGACAATTTCTTTCTGATCTCCAACTTAAATTTCCTCTGGCAGAGCTTGAGCCTGTGCCCCCTTGTCCTGTTGCTGAGTGCTTGGGAGAAGAGAGCAACCCCCACCTGGCTAGAACTTCCCTTCAGGTAGTTCTAGACAGTGATGAGGTCACCTCTGAGCCTTCTCTTCTCCAGGCTAAACAACCCCAGTTCCCTCAGCCTGGACCCGCTCCAGCACCTCAATATCCTTTCTGAACTGAGGGGCCCAGAACTGAACACAATACTCAAGGCGTGGCCTCACCAATGTAGAGTAAGGATTGGGGTGGGATACAGAGTGTCTGATTTTAATTCTTCACATAGGTACTAGTTATTATAGAATTTGTGAATGTGAAATTAATTTTTTAAGATGCCTTGATCTTTCTTCTCTAGGCTTTAAAATTTTCAAAGTATTTTTTGTGTGACTACTGATGTAATGCTGATTAAAGGTCACTAGCTTACTAATAGCAGGGTATGTAACACTTCCCTAGTTGGTCAGGATCTGTAATCAGCAGCTGACTTCTTCAGGTGCCCCTGTACTTCTGTCCTTCCATAACCTATTTCCCTTGATATCATCTTATGTATGCTAATCAAAAATTCATGCTTTTCTCCAAATAGAGTGTCTTGCGCCTTGTCCCCAGGTCGAAACTACAGTTGCATCAGAACTGGGGCTGCAGTTTACAGTTAATTCAGCTGCAGCCTATGCACCTGACATCACCTCTAAACAAGGACCAGGGAATTTCACTTGCTGAGAGACCAACAATGAAAATAGTTTTCTACTTCTAATATGGCAGATGGATTCTCAAACGAACATTTTGAAATGTAAAATCAGAAATGCACAGTTATCTGGAAATAATTAGGTTGTAAGGCAGTGAAAAATTAGGTTTTAATTGTTTTTTAAGTTGCATTTTCTTTTGCTTTTTGTGGCAAGGATAAATTTTTAATTATGAGCATATGAAACACAGATGAAGTGCAGTTCAAGTCTCGTCTACTATTTGCAAGTACACTTTGTGTGTCTTCAGAAAAAATGTTTAGAGAATTCAAATGGTCTTATAACTAAAGACTGTTGATTAAAGTAAAGTAGCAGATGGATAAAATAGAAGTTCAACAGTTTTACAATACTTTTGATGCCGTGAATGACCCTTCCCCTCAAAAACAGGACTTCGAGCCACGTTAGTGTAGGGTAAGATAAAAAGTAAAGGTCCTTTAATAACACAGGGCCTACAGCCCACAGGAATACAGGATGACATGCATGTGTCTCAGTTCTTGTTTCCATGGCTTTTATAATAAGATCCCTCCAATCATTGCTTTACACATTTCTCAGTCCAGCCCCAGTCCCACCCCTGGTCCAACCCCCTGGAATTGGGTCTGGGGTCGTCAAGACCCTCTGTCTTCATCAACTCTTCTTCCTCATGCACACAAAGGTCTCTTGAAGTTCATCCAATTCTGGCTTTTGGGTCACTCTCACCTATGTTTATGTTTCATTCTGTAGGCCTTCTGATATCCTTCAGCTCTTTACCTTGGAAAGGAGTCTAAACAAGATTAATTAAGTAAAGGAATTTGAGCTCCCTGTTCTGGGACAGGGGTAGTGATAGAAAGGCATTAAACTTAAGCTGTTAGAAATATTAACCCTCTAAAAATCTACAACTACTGTGTTACTAAAATCTACAAAATGTGAAAATCAGAACAAAAACCCTTTTGGCATCACTTTGAAAAAGATCTTTGGGATAATTTTATAAGGTTGTGTTTATTCTCTCCATTTCAGTCTTCAACATGTTTAATGATAAGTGGGTAAATGTGAGAGGTGGTTCTGATTTGTTGATCACAAGTTTTAATTCCTTTTTGATGTTCTCTAAGTTAGCAAACCTGGACAGTAATATATGAAGTTTATTGGTTTTTATGTTCAAGTCTCCAGCAATTGCTTTTGACGAGGTAGAGAAATGAAGTAATTATGGGATAACAATTAAAAAGCCGTGGTTGAAAATAATTATTAAAATAATTATTAAATAATATTGAAAACACTGTATTTTGTATAATTTGAATGCTTCTGAATACGCATTCAGTTCTGGTTTTCAGTTCTCAAAGCAAATACTAAGAAATTATCTGAAGAGGAAGATTAATCTGGAGAAGTTGGAATTCTTTTGTTTTTTTAAGTACGATGGGAACATGAAATGCTGGAGAGGTTTCATATTTATTTTTAATGGTCAAATGGTGTAAAATTAGTAAATTTTCTTGAGGCTGTTAACTGTTTAATGTGTCTTCTAATTTTTTTCTCTGTTAAAATAGAAAACCTCACCTTATTATAAGATTCAGTTCTCTGAATATAACTTTGGGAACATACAACCAGCACAAAACTGTAACTGAAATTGTGCTTTTATATGCATCATTTTTATACTTTCTGAAATTTGAATCCTAAAATAGAATTTAATTTTCTTACCCTCTTTAGAGCTTTAAATAGCTTCCTTTCATTTTAATTTTATTCCACATGGGAACTCTTTTGGTTTACTGGTGACAAATCTTTTAACTTGCCCCTTTCTGCATCTAAGCTCGGTGCTGTAGTAAGAACATAATGCATTTGTTTCATGAATTTCTATTATGTAATTATTACTTCTTTTTTTTTCTCCCTTCTCCCACTGTCTAGTCAGCATATTGATGAATTACCTCTAGTGCTGATTTTTGGAATTGCTACATCACCAATGATTATCCACAGATTACTTCCTCACTCTGTTTCCTCTCTGCTGTGCATAGAGCTTTTCCAGTCCCTTTCCTGTAAGGAGCACCTGTCTACTATAATTGACAAGGTAATTCCCTTTCTAAATAGAAGGAGTGTGTGTGTATTGAAGCACAGTCTACATATGTGGCCTTTAAGATAAGTTTATCTGAAGGTTTTGAAAAGGAATCTGTTCCTGAGAGCTGTGGATTTTTGATATTTTTACTCATGGCTTCAGGGTAGCTTAATGCTGGGCTCCCTTCTCACAGTAAGACACACTCAAACAACTGCTTCCATCTTTCATTTGCATTGAGATCTGTGTGCGTGGACTTGGCCAGTTACACTTTCATATTCATGGAATCATAGAATTGATTGGGTTGGAAAAGACTTCCGAGATCATCAAGTCCAACCCTTGGTCCAACTCCAGTCCATTTACCAGATCATGGCACTCAGTGCCATGTCCAATCTCAGTTTATAAACCTCCAGGGATGGGGAATCCACCACCTCTCTGGGCAGCCCATTCCAATGCCTGATTACTCTCTCTGCAAAGAATTTCTTTCTGATGTCCAGCTTAAATTGCCCCTGGCAGAGCTTGAGCCTGTGCCCCCTTGTCCTGTTGCTGAGTGCCTGGGAGAAGAGACCAGCCCCCACCTGGCTATAACTTGCCTTCAGGTAGTTCTAGACAGTGATGAGGTCACCTCTGAGCCTCCTCTTCTCCAGGCTAAACAACCTCTTATTCAAAGTAGTGCTTTGATTTGAGTTTCACTTTATTCTAGAAAAAGATAGCTTTAAAGTGAGAAGAATAACAGTTCAGCCTGAGCTTTGCCACCTTTCAGACATTAGCTCAGTTATTCAAATGTTCAAGCCATATAAATGTTATGCCTGTGGGTTTCTTGGTACGCTGCTTTGTGCAGGATTTCCAAAATTACTGTTGCACGTGCTGAAAGTCGTGTTATTCGTTACAGCAGTGTCTGTTTGTTTGCAGTTTTACAAAGAAATACAAAAATAGCATTAAGCAAAACTAACTTCAAATGCTGCTTTAGTAAAAGGTACTTAGAAAAATGTGATAAAATAATAAACTGAAAAAAATCTTTGCATTAGTAGAAATACTGATTTTAGAAGCTGGAATTGTATTTAGTATCTCATTTAGTTGAATGCAAACACATAGTGAGAGTTGTATCAAATTATATATATATGTTTTGCTTATTTGAATTCAGGAGAAAATTTCTGCTATGGCTACTTTTTCTTTTTATCTCCCTTTCAGTTGCTCCTGACAGACCAGTTTCCCTTTAAACTGGGTGAGAAAGTTCTGCAGGTTCTCATCAACATATTCTTGTACCACGATTTTTCTGTCCAGAATTTTATCAAAGGATTTCAGGTAGGCAGTGGTAACAAGAATTCAAATTAGGGTTGTGAAAACAAAAGGTAATTACTAGGCACTGAAAGATTTCTTAGGACCTAATATTCCTGAAAAAGTGTCCTTTGGAAACAGTTTGGATCTGTGAACAGATGTGTGTTTTGAAACCTTAACTGGTAAGAGTTTTACAGAAAACTTGTAGGATGGGTATGGAGAAGCATGTAAAAGCTTACTCTGCCCTAAAACCCTCATTATTTTATGGTTACATTAGAAATGGTGACCTGCCTAAGTGAGTAGAAAGAGCTATATTTTTCTGTAGATTAACCTGTAGCTTTCTAACACCCCTGTCAGAACTCTCCAGCTCTGATTGTCTCTACCAGGTACTTGGATCTGGCTTGCCTTGTTGTGAGTAGGCTATAGTAGTGTCTCTCCCCCTCTTGAACTCTTCTCACACAGTTTCTGGATGCACACTTCTTACCTTTTCAGGGAAATAAGGGCTACAGGGTCATTTGCTTCGTGCCTCAGAGTAGTTAATGTTTGTGCTCCAAGCAGCTCTGCATGAACGTGGAGTTACATTTCTCCTCTCTGAGGAGACAAAGTGGAATAGTTCAATGTTTCCCAAAATAGCCTGTACAGAGCACAATAATTAAATTTTTGTTGACTTATGTAGCTCTTCATATTGAGATGTATTTCTGTGTCTGAGTCTCCTTGTAACTTCTGTGGATTGCAGACAAGAGTTCTCTGAGTAATTTGTAGTCCCTGTAATCTGTTTTAATGCAGGTTTGTGAAATTGTGTCTTTCTTGCCTGGTTCCATGTGTGACCCTGTTAGTAAAACATGCCCTTCTAATGTTATATACTTTTAGAGTTTCTCATATTCTTTGATATCTAAGTTTGAATGATTACATGTGGCCAGGAGAAATATCCTAGCCATAGTACCTCTTCCTGCAGACAGACCTGTGTGGACTTTTCAACTCCTCTAATTTGAAAGAGTCAGCAAAATTTAATAATTCTCCATTGGCCTGATACAAACATGCAAGTTCTAGCTGTGACATTGTATGGCTGAGTCCTTGTATGTTAAAAGTATTCAAGGATGAAGCAATTTCATATCAGATTTTCTATATAATGAATAGAAGGTATCAGTATCATCTCATTATGTCTAGGCATAATGTTAACTTTTCTGAGAGAGAATCTTTTGTCTTTGGTAGTTTTTATGTTTTAAAAGTTTTTAGTGAGCTAGTCTGTTTGACTGGGTTTTGTTTGGTTTTTTAGAGTAGATGTGATGAGCATATGCTAATGTTCTGCAAGGCCCTGATATTGCAAATGTTTAATGCAGGTGAAATCAGTGATAAAGTGAATTTGTATGTATGCACAGACAGAGCTTAACAGTGTATTTTTGTATACATGAAGCAGAAATTGAAATTAGAACATGTGGTAAGTTTGCTTGTAAAACAGCAAACAGCTGTTGCTCTTCATATCTCTTAAATGCAGCCTTTGTTATTTGTGAGCATTGGAGCTGAATATGTAACCTAAAGAATGCAGTAATTCATGTAAGTGAATAGAAGATATTTGACAAGCTTATAGTCATTACATAAGAGAGGGGAAGTATGAAATACTGAAAATGAACAGCACATACAGCAAAGAAGGTAGTTACATGACTATTTGAAATTGTATAATCAGTGTCCTGTAATGACTTATGGAATCTTTATGAATTGTAATGCATTTTTTTTGAAGAGTACCATTGTAGCAATAAGAAAGCATTAAAAGGTAGATAGATATAGCAGGGAGGATGAATTTTATTAACACCCCTATTTCTTCCTTCGTTTTTCAGCTCTGTGTTGTGGAGCACTTCTTTTCCCAGCCTCTTAGTGTACTGTGTTGCCAACTGGTAGATCTTAAGGAGAGAGTTACTTCTTTATCTCATAATCAGTGTGAAAACATTCGGAGACTGCCCTCTTTTAGAAGGTAAAAGGGAAAATAGATTTTTTGGACAATCATTTATTGGGTCAGCTTTAAAATAGAATTAAATAATCTGTAAATGTAGCTCTGCAAAAACTGTAGCTCATTTGTGCACGTTTCTATGGCAAAGGTAAATTGATCAAGTGGAGTACAGGAAGCCTTAATCTTCTGATCTAGAGAGTACAGCTTCTGTCATGTGTAATCACTTGATTTTTTTTTCTTCTTGTTCTCAATACAGAAACAAGATATTATGACAAATAACCATAAATCACTTTTGAACTTGTTAAGCTGATTTGGAGCATAATCTCCATGGTTTTGGAGTGGCCTTCCAACTTGTTGGATTGGACTGTCCTTTTTGAATCTTTCCAAAGAAATCTTTCTAGTAGCATAAACATTTTATTTTTTGAAACCCTAGAATCTTTCTTTACATTATAATTTTTATGTTGTTTTTCTTTCTTGCCATCAGGTATGTGGAAAAGCAAGAGTCAGGGAAACAGATTGCACTGCTGACAACAGACAACTTCTTAAAGGTAGAATTTTAAGAACATCTTTGGAAAACAGATAACTTGCCCAATGTATTAGTTCATGGAGCATAATAAAATACAAGACCAAGATGTATAGTTCTATATAACATCTTTCACACAGAACATACTGTACTTCATGTCCAGTAATTAAGAATTAGGATTGGCGGGTCAAAATTCCAGATCTCTAGGGTTGCCTTTATATCAAGCTGCACAACTTTCTTGCATCAAGAAGTTAGTTACGTTAAGAGACGTAACTGCTTAAAGAGAAGATTGCATGCTTTATTTATGGCCAAGTCCTTTTGTGCTTCCCCAGACTGAGTTTCTTGGAAGTTCAGTTAAGAGTCTGAAAGAATGTGTAAGTAATCTTGGAGGTTATTTCATAAGCTCTTAATCCTTCATGCCCTCTGCGTAGTTTCTGATTTAACTCAGTAGGGCCAAGTCTATATCCCTAGGCACACATTCACACTAGATCTCATACAGGATTAAAACTTCAATTAGTTACATGTTTATATGAAGCTTTGTCATGTGATTGAAGTCACACTACTACTATTGTGAGCCCTTGAGGAATTCACCATCACCTGAACCACTCCCAATAGAAGCATTGTTCAAGGTAAAGGGTTTCTCCTAACTCTTCAAGTCTACCTAACCTGTCAGGCAAATGGTACTACAGAGAGAAAGCTATTAGTTTGTCTTAGCAGAGCTTCCTGGACTGTGAGGCTTTTTCAAGTGTGAAGAACTATGATAGTGGCTGGAAGGGAGGTTAGTAGCAGGCAAGTTTGCAAGTGCAATTACAGGAGTCAAGGCAAGGCATCATTTTATGTCATTTTATGATCCATAATCTTCATTGGCAAAAACAGACTAAGCTACTGCTGTTCCCTTGCTGGCAGTCCTGTGGTGTAAAGGAGAGCACTCTGGACTCTGAATCCCAAGGTCCTGAGTTCAAGTCTCAGTGGGACCATCCCCTGGCAGTTCAATGCCTCCCTGCCATCCCATCCTGTCACATCTCGGATGCTCAGCAGGGTCAGCCCCGGTTAGTACCGGGTGCTGTGACAGTCCCGAGGACTTCCCTGTCACTGTCCAAGCTCGCTCGGCCGTGGCAGATGGACCTCAGGACTGAAACGGTGGGGCCAGTTCTGCACACGCTGTGCCTCACCTAAAACATCCACTGCACAGGTTGGAAGGGCACACCCACATGGGGAGAGTCTGGCCATACATATTCAGACCCACTTTAAAAGTTGAAGACTCATCAGCTTTATATGTTTTAAACCTTATGTTTCGTAATATTTATTTCACAAGCCTCACCCTGTAAGTTTGCGTAGGAAGCCGGAATTTTTGTGCCTACGTGTGTATGATGCTTCTCACAAATTCCAATTGAAGGCATTTGTTCTAACCTCTACAGTAGGGGTAGGACCATTAGTGCCCTGCCAAGCTGGCAGTGTGGTGTGCTTGGGAAGAAAAGGTTCTTCTGCAGCATTGATGAGGAGCTGTTTATTCTGTATGTCATGCTAATCTACAGTATCATTTCGAACTTTGGAAAGAAACACTTTCAAAGTCACTTTTGTACTATTTTATATAAATTTACTGTTCATGCTTCAGGACCAGGTAAACTTGGTGTTCAAGCTTAGCCCCTAAATGTGCAATATCCTTTATCAGCTGCATTTATATGGCAATGTAGAGAATCCTGTGTTTTTTTCCTCTTTATCTTTGACTGAAGACAGGGGAGAGAAGACCTTTTGATTCACAAACTGAAATGTAACGCCCAGAGTACTTTAGTGTAGTTACCAGAATTTTGGAGTGTGGTTTTTCGGAAGTGTTAATATCTGCTTCCAAGAGAGGCCAGTGATAATGAGATGCCATTCAGCAAATTAAGTAGCAGCAGTCAATAGTTTCTTTTTCCTAATACGTGATTTTTTTTCTACAGTTCTCAACTCATGAGTATAAAAAAGTCAAATTAAGAACACATAGGAGCAGCCACTGAATATTTCCTTACTTTCTGTGAACTGCTCTTTTTATGTATACCTAGCTAATAAAAACAGCAGCCACCCACAATTTTAAGAATTAAATGCATTTGTAATATAAAAATGCACATTTTAATAAAAGTAGCTATATAACTAGTCATTGCCTATTAAAGGGATGATGTATAGTCTCATTGTTAGATAACATAGCAAATACAAAGGCCTAACTATAGGTGAAAATGGTAAAATAATAATTTTAATGAATAACAAATATCTGATGAGCTGCACAAAGTACATACAGTTAACAATATGCAGTGTGAATGCAGTGAGCTGTTGAAATACAGTGATCTTAATTTAACATTGGTGATTTCAATCATAGCACACTACAATGTTAAAATTACTTTTAAGTGCTCTATGAGAGTTTTAAGTGGATGTCAGAATGACTTAAAAAATTATTCTGTCACTGTAGGAAGAAACACAGAAGTTGCTGGAGGACTTACATGTTTACCATAACAATTATGTTTCAGTTCTGAGATGTCTCCATGTTTTCACATCTTCTCTTCCAAAATATCCTTTGGGCAAGCAGGTGAGGTACTGTTATATATGGGGTTTGTTGGTTTTTTTCTCGAAGTATGATATCTGAATAAATATTTACTCTTTGTTTACTAATGTGCTGGTTTGCCCCCTTAAAATGAAGACAGATTTCTTACTATGGGCGGAGGGCAACAAGAGTTTCTTTATGGCATGGATGATACCTTGTCAGCAAACAGGAAGGAGTTTCCAGGGGATGCAGATGCACAGATCAGCAAAAGAACCCACACATTGACATTCCCACTTCTGGGATCATCTGTATGCATTGCAGACAGTGTATACTCTTCTGCCACAATTAGGTCAGTCATCAAATTCAGATTAAGAGACTGAGCTTTTAGCAACCTTCTGTACAGGAAAAAGTGATAGTTAAGAACAGTGATAATTGCTCTAATAACCCTATTGCTATAATGTCATTAAATCCACCTTCTCATGGTAAGCAATTTCTTCTTCTGGTAGAAGAGCAATATATTCTGTGCATGTGCACTTGTTTCTCAGTTCTAAGTGTTTTACATACTATAACTACAGTCTGTGCCTAACTACAAAAGCAGCGTGAACTGTACCAGTAGTTGGGAATAAAAGGATGTTTTAGGTGGGACATTTGATTTGAGTTCTTCCCTACAGTTATCTTTGTCTGAATGTTAGTTGTTTGAAACATGGTTCAGAGCAACACTAGAATCTTAGTTCTGGAAGATATTAAGTGCTCTCATTTCTTTTGCAATCATTCTGCATCTTTGGAAAACAAGCTGCAAAGGAATTGCATATTACTTTAAACAGCTTATTGTAAGATTTCTGCATTGCTTTGTAAAACACTTTATCCTTTTTTCATCCTCTGTGTAACAGATCAGGGATCTGCACTGTGCATGTTTGGAAAACCAAGTGTGGGAGACAAAGGAGTATGAGTCATCTCTTCAGCTAGCAAGGTGATTTTTTCCCCTATTTTGTTTTAATACCACTGTACACATGGAGAGTATCAGTCATCAGTTATTCCGCAACTTAAAGCTGAGGATATTACCTGTTTTAGGATTGCTTGCAAGTGCAAAACCTGCTGTTTTCACTTTTGGTTTTCTACTGATTTCTGTAAAATTCAACCAGGTTCTAATATCTCATATTCCCTGAGTAATTATGATGAAACCACTGAGATTATTTTGTGTGAATGAGAACATGAGCTGGGTTTTGTCTTCTAAAGTATGATTGTGTTAGATGTTATCAATCAAATTATTAGTTTCAGTTGGCTGTGAAAATTAGAATCTGTTCCAAATAAATAATAGCTTGAGACCTTTCTTTTTTATTTTACTTCTTCTGTCCTTCTTTTGTTTAATAGTTTGTACAGGGACTGAGTTAAAATTTTGTGTTATTGTGAGAGTAGGACTTTAGTAGAGTCTATAATTGCGTTGCCAGCCAATTCTCTTAGAAGAAAATATTTCCATTGCAGTGTTACAGCTACAGACTTTTAAATGTGCTTTAAAGAGACACATGGCAAGTGTCTGTTTCCTGATAATTGCATCATTCAAATGGTACATGGGTTGTGCTGCACTTGAGTAGATGCAACACTGTTACTGTGAGTGTTTCTTCTGGAGTCTCTGAGCTGGTGAGGTTTGATCTGTCACGCTGGAAAACTGCTTAGAAGAAACATGTCAGTGGTAGGTAAAGAATAACTTTCTGGGCTCATATACACAAGTAAATATACACTTCAAATTCTACCTTTGCCATAGCCACCAGAGTGGTTCTTAGCCATAGCTACCACGCCGTGTTCTTCACCCTTATCCCTTTGAAAGGATTACATGCTTGGTTTGTCATTTCTGCAATCTTTCCTTATTATTCCTTCTCTGACTCTCCTGAATCTTGACAGCACTCGGTCACCTATCAACTTTTGCCCACAAATGCATCATTCTGCTTTCCTGTATTGTTTCTCTGTAATCTCTTAATAACACTTGGCCATTTTCCCTCTCCTTTTTCTCCTGTGTTTAATTTGCTTTCATCCTCTCTGAATTTGTCTGTCTCTTCTGCCTCAAAGCTGATGCTGCCATCAGATTCTGGCTTGCTCCCCTTTTATTCTTATCTGTTCATCTCTCTCCTGTTGTTCTCCTGGTCTTGGCTCCCACTGTGGGAGCTTTGATAGAAATACAGTGATTGTGGTCATTCCTTTCATAGATGATGATTCTTTGCTTTTATCCAGAAAGTCTGTCATTTTCCTAACAAAACTTGTCCAATACAATTTCTTCACATACTTGGAATTCTAGCTGTGACTATTAATTTTTTCAGCTTTTAACTTTAATTCTATTTTCCATTTTACACATACTTCCTCTTGTCTCTGCTTTTTCTACATGGAATCTTGCTGCCATCTTTTAGAAGAATATGATAAAATGTGGTCTTTCCCCTTCTACTGATAATTTTTTTTCCCCTTTTCCTCAGCTTTAGAAGTTACTCACTGTTCTTTAATATCTCTGCCTTCTCAGAAGCCACATCATCTGTGTGTTCACCCTTCCCCACCCCATGTTCTTCTTTTCAATGTTTTTCTGGAATCCATCTTTTCTCTTGTAGAAAGTGAAAAAAAGCTTTAGATCAGCTTATTTCTCATTTTCTAATGAAGTATCTCTTTTGACTTTCATGAATTATGCTTGAATGTGGGGGTTTCAGTGGTTGAATTGAGTTTCTTTTTTAGTTTTTTTTCTCTGCTTCATCCTTTCCTTTTGTCCGTTCTGGTAGAAGTGATTACCCAGAGATCCTGTTTCAGGTCATCTTAACTTTAGCAATCTAGACCACAGTTATTCTGCTTGAGTTGTCTACAGTCTATAAAATACCATGGGTCAACAGGAAGAATGTTCGCTTTGGATTAATCCAATCAGAAGAGAGAGGAGATAAGAGGTGTTGCAGAGTGTCTCAGTTGATTGGTTATGTGGAGCTAACTGCCTGGGACTTCTGGTCAAACTCCGAGGCTGCAAAACTTGCAGGCTAACCTATTGTCCTCTGTCTAGATGTTGTACTCTGTTTTTTGTCTGCCAATCATTGATGGCTTTTCATCACATGCTGCTTATCACAGTCCTGCCCTTCTGTGACTCGTCATTTTGGTGCTGACCAATCTCTGTTATTGCTTCTTCAGGTGATTCCCCACTTCAGCATTCAGAAGGAGTTTCTGTGGACTTCATCCCAGCTTCCTTTCTTCTCTTTCATAACTTGAAATAAGATTTATTTACTGCCATATAATGATCTGAGATCTTACTTTCTGCTTTAAGCCTGACTCCTAATCGCATTAAAATCTTAACCCCACTCTCTGATAACTGGCATACTTTGCAGTAATCTCAGGCCTAAAAGAGTGAAAAGGATCCTTTTCTGGTTCCTTGTAAATGATAACCATCTCTTCTGTTCTTTGGGCCCTGTAATCCCATTGTTGCCATAAACAAGTTTTTCTACAACTTGCAGTTTCATTTTGAATGATATTGCTAAAATAAATTTGTTCTTTCCCATTCACAGATCTGCAGCTCTTCTTATCCTCTCTCCATTTTGGGTGTTTAATTATTTCAGTGTTTTGTCTGGCCTGGAACAAGGCTATCTTGTTTACCCATTGTGTTATACAAGACAGTTTCAAAATGTTTTCTAGCCTTTTGTGAAGTCAAGGCCACTCTTTGTGTTTTTAACTCCTACTGCTTTTCTGTACAAAACAAGTGTGTCTGAAAGCAATACTTGATTTGGAAAAATCCATAACCCTGAAGCAGATAAACTGAAGTTTGAAATTCTTACCTTTATAAGAATTGAACATCAACTGCCAGTAAGAAACTAGAACTCAAATTGCAGTTGTCCCTCCAGGTATCCACAGAGCTTCCCCAGCCTTAGTCTGAATTTCTTAGTGTTTATGTAGCTGATACGGAAACCCACTGCCTGACACACTGACCACCACCCTTTAATTCTTCTGTCATATTCCCTTTTTTGTGTAGCTGTACTTTTTGTGTCTTCTAAAGTCCTCAAACTATTAGCATTAATCATAGAATCATAGAATCAATTGGGTTGGAAAAGACCTCCAAGATCATCAAGTCCAACCCTTGGTCCAACTCCAGTCCATTTACCAGATCATGGCACTCAGTGCCACGTCCAATCTCAGTTTAAAAACCTCCAGGGATGGTGAATCCACCCTCTCTTTGGGCAACCCATTCCAATGCCTGATTACTCTCTCTGGAAAGAATTTTTTTCTGATATCCAACTTAAATTTCCCCTGGCAGAGCTTAAGCCCGTGCCCCCTTGTTCTATTGCTGAGTGCCTGGGAGAAGAGACCAACCCCCACCTGGCTATAACTTCCCTTCAGGTAGTTCTAGACAGTGATGAGGTCACCTCTGAGCCTCCTCTTCTCCAGGCTAAACAACCCCAGCTCCCTTAGCCTCTCCCCATAGGGCTTGTGCTCCATTCCCTTCACCAGCCTTGTTGCTCTTCTCTGGACCCGCTCCAGCACCTCAATATCCTTTCTGAACTGAGGGGCCCAGAACTGAACACAATACTCAAGGTGTGGCCTCACCAACGCAGAGTACAGGGGAAGGGTCACTGCCGTGGGACTGCTGGCCACGCTATTTTTGATACAGGACAGGATCCCATTGGCCTTCTTGGCCACCTGGGCACACTGTTGGCTCATGTTGAGCTTCCTATCAATTAGTACTCCAAGGTCCCTTTCTGCCTGGCTGCTCTCCAGCCACTCTGTGCCCAGCCTGTAGCGCTGCAGGGGGTTGTTGTGGCCAAAGTGCAGGACCCGGCACTTGGCCTTGTTGAACTTCATCCTATTGGAATCAGCCCATCTCTCAAGTCTATCCAGATCCCTCTGCAGAGCCCTCCTGCCTTCCAGCAGGTCGACACTCCCTCCCAACTTGGTGTCATCAGCAAATTTACTGATAATGGTCTCAATCTCCTCATCTAAATCATCAATAAAGATGTTAAACAGGACTGGACCCAACACAGACCCTTGGGGAACACCACTAGTGACTGGCCGCCAGCTGGATGCAGCTCCATTCACCAGCACTCTCTGTTTTGTACTACTAGCACCTTTGTTTTGTGTAAGACACAGCAAAAGCACAAGAACAGGCTGGGAAGGGCTGCAAGTAACAGAGACTTCACATCTGTGTGGTTGTTCAGAACCAGAGTGTTTAGCAATGGGAACCTCTCACGCTGTGTGACAAAAGTTACATGCGTGTGTAATGGTACTGGCTGGATGCAATGGCTAATTCTGGATTTCATTTATGGATGTTTGCAAGGACCTGCTTTGTTGTCTTTTAAATTAAGAGTCTTGAGTAGTGTTTGGTGACATTTATAAAAGGCCTTAATAATTTAATAGGAAGTAAATGCAGGGCTGGAGATTGGGCTAGATGATCTCAACAAGTCCCTTCCGACTTGAATAGTTCTGGGATTCTAGTGGTGGTTACAATTACAGCAATTAAAGAAACCCCAATAAAACAGCAATTCTGATTTCATTTGAGAGTCATTTTGAATCACAGAAAGTAATGAATTTTGTGGATGTGTGTTTACATACTGATTTATTTTTTTTTACCATTTCATTTACCATTCTTGGGTATGAGTTATGAACCCTACCATACTTGTTTTTTGATGGGTTATTTTTGTTTGGGTTTTTTGTTTGTTTCTTTGGTGCTTTTTGTTTGTTTGGTGGTTTTTTCTGACTCACAGTTTCAAAAATTGGAACTCCTGTATCTAGCAAGTGATTTTAGGTAGACTATCAGAAAACCTTTTGTTCTGCCAGAAAATGTGAAGGACATCTTCACCAAAACAAATGGGTTTGTTTCTTTTTGTTTAGGAAAGCAAGAAAAGAATTGACTTTACTGCAAGACTGAATGCTTGAAATCTTTTTTCCTTTTAAAGGAGTCTTTAAATTTTTGTTTTAACTTTTTTTAAACTAAGAACATTGAAAGCTGTTTCATCATTCTGCATTTTAACTTCAGCCAGCAATTGTGTCTTTCAGGATGTTGAATAAGTCTGACTTGGTAACCATGCTTCAACAATGTGTGGAAATTTTGCTGTCATCTTCTGGAAAAGAGTTTGATAAGACAGTAGAGAAGTTGAAGGAGTTCTTGACCCAGTTTCAGAATCTAGAAGGTGGGTGTGCACCATCATGTATTCCATTGCAGATTATGTAAAAGCTGTTTTGTAATCTGACCAATGGGTTTCATTTTCCCTGAGATATCCTGTGATTGTATCAAACCATCAGATTTGCAGGATTGTTTTTTTAAATACATGCACAAAATTGCAAAATCTTTATATTCTTTACTGATATGTGTTTTTTATAATATGGAAGAGTGATGTAAGATAAGAAATTGGACAGATCAGCAAACATTACTCACTAAATCTCTCATGCTTGTATTTTGAGCACTTTAGCAGGCGATGCAATTGTCAAAAATATTTAACAAATAAAAAACTATATTGAAAGATAATAGCAGCAGACTTCCTTAGGACCTGGTATTTAATTCAAATGTACATGAAGTTCTTTGACCTGCAGGCTCAGAGCCCGGACACCAAGGGCCAGTTGCCAGGGCTGGGCTGACATGCTGTAACTTATCAATATATTGATTGTTCCTGGTGGAGGATGTATTACAAGGCTTAGCAAGGCAAATGAGCAGCAGCCTTCTGTCTTTCAGAGGCAGGCTGACAGAAGCTGACATCTTCCTTCTGAAATAGTAGTGTGACATATCCCAGGATTCTTCTGGAATAGCAATTTCGTTGTTTCCCCTTAACAGTGAAGTGCTCCCCAGTGATTCCCTTAAAGATGAATTGGTTATCATCTGGTCTCTTTTATGCATATTAATTAAGCTCATTATCGGTGTGGTTGCTACCTAGCATTTGGATAAGTAGATAATATGCCACCAAATGCAGTCTAATATTAATTAAAGTAGTTGTGTAATGCTTTAGGGTTAATTGGGAGTTGTTTAGAAGAATTGGCTCTTGCCTGTTCTGTGTATTTTTAATAGGTGTAGTAATAGCAGAAGGGCAGTCCCATGGTGTAAAGGAGAGCACTCTGGACTCTGAATCCCAAGGTCCTGAGTTCGAGTCTCAGTGGGGACTGTCCCCTGGCCCTCCCTGGCATCCCATCCCGTCACATCTCAGATGCTCAGCGGGGTCAGCCCTGGTTAGTACCAGGTGCTGTGACAGTCCCGAGGACTTCACTGTCACTGTCCAAGCTCACTCGGCCGTGGCTGATGGACCTCAGGACTTAAACGGTGGGGCCAGTTCTGCACACGCTGTGCCTGACCTAAAAAATCCACTGCGCAGGCTGGAAGGGCACACCCACGTGGGGAGAGCCCTTCCCAAATCTGCGTTCACATAGTCTGGCCATACGTACACATACAGTGATAGCACAGCTGTGGTAGAGGAAATAGGTCATCACTTTGAAAAAGCTGTATATGTCACTGAAGGTACCAGCACTGAAGAATCTGAACTATGACAGAAAACCTAATGGTTCATCTTGTTTGGCTAAAAAGAATTGAAGCAAAAAACTTTTAAGTAGTTGTATTTTTACCTTGAGGAAATGAATAAAGAACAACAACTGTGAATTCAGAGACTCACAGAATTATAAAACACAAAAGACAGTATTTATTTTCACTTAGGAGTTGAAAATGATTTTAAAGCAGAGAAGGTCTAATGAACTCATGAATGTTCTTCGTTTTCAAAGTGATTTAAGCTATAATGGAAAAGTGAGAAGGGGAAGTTAAGAGAAACTGTATGTGAATAGGTTGCTGAGTTAGATAACTTCTTACTCTATATTTATGTGATTTTATTGATCTTCAGCAGTTCTTGGAAGTCTACCAAAAATGTTACGTACCCAAATCGCCCACAGAACCTTTAGAGTGAAAGGATAGTCCAAAATACTATTTTTTTAACAACAACAAAGTCCATTTTCCTGACTGCCTAATGAACTGAAAAACATAAAATCGTGAAGCCTGAGGAAACATGATATCTTTATGTTCAGTCTCTTTTGACCTGAAAGATTTGAAGGGGTCTGAGGGGGCTAAATTGATGTAGTAGTGGTGAGGAAGTTTTCTGTTTTGAAGTCTTCAACATGCCTACCAATGTCCACTGGGCCCTGGAAATACCAAATTATGCTATGCAGGTTGCCCAAAAGCTTTTATATATCATGACTTTCACTGCTGATCAGAGCTTTGCTTGTGACCTGTAGGTGGAATCTCTATCTACCATCTTCTTAAGTAAGACAACAATTTTAGTTACCTGGTTACCTTTTGGTTTGATTTTGTTTGTAGCTCATCCTGTCATTGGTTGTGCTTTGGGAGTTTTTGCTTCTTTGGTTTTAGTTAAAAATTACTAATAATTGATGGAATTGATAACAAACTGCATGTCTATGAAATTGAAATTTTGTTATAAATGAAGATGAGAACAAAACTGGGCAATTAAATGCCTTAGCACACTTCTGTTTTGCTGCTCTGGTTGCAGTTTCTGGGTTGCATAATGAGAACTCATTTCTTACTCAGTGTTTTTCTACACATGGCAGGGTTAAAAATACATGTGTGGCTTCTTGGATACTCCTAAAGCATTAGTAGTATCTCATACTAATCTGTCCAATTTACAAATGTTTATAGTATGGCCCCGGATAGCATAAACAGAATTCACATGATGTGCAAGGCTTGTGCTGGGTCTTTGCTCAGGGCTGAATTGTTTCAGTTAGTTGATTGCTGTTTAAGCTGCCCTGCAGATGCCTTTTTTAACAATCTTTGCAAGGTGCAAGACTCAAACATTGCCTGTGTTTGGTCTATGTGAACAAGTAACTGAACACTTCTCAGATTGCTTGGGTGAGGGGGTTTATGTTGGTAGTCAAGAAAAGTTTATCCCACGTATCAAACATTAGTTTTGTTCTAGTAGCAGAAGCTTTCCAAGAACGAGATGTGTCCATATCATCACAAAAGGAGCTCCAGAAGAAGACAGACCTTTATCATCTTCAGAAGGTTAGGCCTGCACAGGCTTTACTGATTCCTTAACTGAATCTTTTAAGTTGTAATTGTTTGTGGATGGTTCTTCCCAGCTTGCTGGAGCTCTGAGTAAAGGTTGTGTATAAGTGTCTAATCTTAAAAATTAATGAATAAGTACCAACTATGTATGTCAGACCCTCCTGACACATAGAAAATTATAGAAAATACCTATCCTAATCTAGGATTTTAAAATGCAAGTTAGATGTCTTTATTTAACTTGTAATTCAAACATTCTGTCTAACACATATTTCTCTGAATTTCCCAAACTTCTACAGGTGTGAGAACTGAATACATTGGCCTAAATAAAAATAATTGCATAATCACATTCTCAAACATCATTAGTGAAGGCATGACAGCAAAAATTAATTATACATGTTAAACATACAGATTGTGTTTTCTAGAGAATACCATGTAGTTTCATGTACCACTTTTTTTTTAAAGACTTTGTTGGAGTTGAAGGAATCAAGGCAGTCTAAGAAACTGACAAAGTTTGAAATGCTTCGCTTTGAAGTTGTTGACTATATAGACAGCCTTGTAAGGTGAGATTTCCCATTTTATATTCCTGCATTAGTTTGCACCATAAATTGCAGATTAAATTTTACTAATATGTTATTCTTGTTGAAATTGTGTCTTGGTCCCTGCAGCACTTTTTTTTCTTTCCTATTATTTCTTTGAGGGCTCTAAAAATAATAACTAAAAAAAAACCCCTCTTTTCTATAGATTAGTTTAAATAATTGGCATTATGAATTGACCAACTTACTGTGACTACAGAAAAAAGGTTGAGGGAGAACTTGGTATACATATCAGAATAAAGTCAAGAGTTTTTACCCTAATCTTTGCTGATCTGTTCTACTTATGAAACTGTACAGATGTCAAGTGTGATAGCCTGTCCGTTTTGGCAACTGTTTTGGTGAGCAAGGCATAGCAGATACGGTTTTGGAGGCAGCTCTGTAGTGAAAAATGAGAAAGGCTTGTTGTAGTGGGGCGAGAGATAAAGGCACTTGTTAATTATAGAGCCAGTGAGGCAGGAAAGCTAACAGAAGTATGACTGTGCCAAGAAAAAAGCTTAGATATGGAGACAAAGATGAACAGAGACTCATCATGAGGCCTCAAGATGGGCAACCAAGATCTATGGAGTACACAAATGCTGTTAGGATTTTAGCTGCAGCCTGTATTTTTGAATTTGTTGGTGGCCCTGCTAGAGTTCTGTGCTAAATCCATTAGATGTAGAGTTGATAATAACAGACTTCTCAGCTTAAAAGTTTATTTCAGTGCTGTTCATCTTGATTTTTTAGAGATTTTTCAGTACTGGTTGGGAAACATACATTCTTGTAGTCTCTGACTGCAACAGATTTCTGTTATTTCCCTTAAGGTGAGGCTTGTGTCTCCCCTCCTCTCCCCATACCTCGTGCTTTTTCAGAAAATACCTGGTTCCTGCAGACCACAGGACTCTGCATGAGATACTGTATTTCAACACAGCCACTGTTCTCCGTGAGCATTTGAATGCTGCCCCGAGGACTGCACTTCATACAGCTTTAAATAACCCACAGTGGTACCTGAAGGTAAGAAACGAGTGAGTTGTTCGTGGTGCCGGAGTGGTTTCTGAAGGCTACGTGTGAGGATGGTGTGCAAGGCTTGGTTTTGTTGTTTCATGAAGCTTGGCACACATTCAGCTGTTTTGCAGAGAACCAGCAAGTATTGATAAGCAACTCAGGACTTCGTTCAAACAGAGTTAGGGAATCTGGCTGAAATAGAGACAGTAATTTTGGAAAGAGTTCCATATGAGGAATCCATTTTCCAGAGCATATTCCAGTTAGAATATTTTTCTTTCTTCTGTAGATGTATCAGAAAAGTAATTTTGTCCTCCACTGCAAATGGGATGGCTGTCCATGGGGAAAAATACAGTGTCTGTTGTTTCTTTATAGGACTGGTGCTTGGTCCACACTGTGTAGACTAGCTGTAAGTTGAAGGCTGTTCAGGCAGAGTAATAACATGAAAATAGCTTAAATACAGCATATTTATCAGAGCCCTTTATTTACCTTTAGTTTAATATTTGTTGTGTATTGATATCCTTTGTTTTCTGAGTCCAGGAAAATGATTGTCCTTTTGTTCTATCAGCTAACCCTGCCCTTTTCTAGAGGAGAAAAGCAGCCCATTTTCTACTTCCTTCATAAGTAAAACTCATAGGATGACCAAAAGAAAGAAATAGAGCAGGATTTGGAAAAGGAGTAAACATATTTTTTTTTGTCCTTGATTATAGATGCTACTTGAAGTTGTCCTTATGTCCTAACATTTTTCTTAAAAACCCAGTCATAGTTTCGGAAAAAAATTGGTTGTAGCTTTATCTGAGTGATCATATGTTACTTGAGTCAAAGCCAACTCTTCATACTCGATAAAGATCAGCCTTTGAAATCTACAACCCAGTTTGTATTGGGTTTGTTGGCACTGTGCCTCAGTTTGAATGAGGGTTGTCAGCTTTACTGTGTGGAGTCACTTCTGAAACGACTTACAGAGCTTATTTGTGAAAACAGTAGTTAGCAAGTGAGCAACCTAATATGGACCTCAGTGATTTATGTATTTTAGAAACCTAGAACAGGACAGCTAGCAAAATCTAACTGCTGATATGTCCTCTTTGATGAGTTGACAGGATTTGAAGTCCTCTGTCATCCTGTACTTTGTTCTTTGACATGCTTTAACATACTTACAATGTTTTCTGAGTAGACTCTGAAGGTTTGGCATAGTTTCTAACAGTAGCAATATTGGCTGAATACCTTGCCTAGCATTTTAATCCATGTGAGTCAGATAGAATTAAGAAAAAATACTGATTTATGACTTCTGTATGGCTTGTGTTTTCCTGTGCCATGACCAGACCAAAGTCTCTAGAACTGTTCCTTCCAGAAGGCTAGGACAGAAAAGGGCTTCAGTGGAGTACCAGTGAATGACTAATATGTGATGCATTGCTTGCAGGAATCCAGTCCAGTTGTTTATTTAGCAAATCATGAACCAAGGATCATACTTATCATGGGGAATAAAAAAAAAAAAACACCAAAAAACGTGCAGCAAAACCAGTGTAATTCTGTTTTCACCGATCCCTTGAAAATTCAGCAAGTTGTAACTTGGGATTCCAGCTCCCATGTCAGGGAAGGATTTGGTCCTTGGAATAACAGTTTTGATTCCAGAGCAAGGTAGGAGTTTGTCCCCTCTCTAGCTTCCAGGGAGAGGGTTAGGCAAGAGAAACCCCTCATCAACAGTGTTCCGGGTTGCTCCCACTCCCATTCCCTTCTTTTGGAAGCAGCACCTCTCTGCTGTACAGATGGTTCCACAGCAGCTGCTCATTCGAGGGCAGCTCCCTACATGTCAGTCTGGTTGCTTCCTCTGAGGGCCACGGCATGTGCTGCTGCCTCAGGAAGCTGAGGTTTCCCTGGCAGCAGCTGCAGCTCCCTCCCTCCCTCCTCCCACTGTGCTGCAAAGGCTTGGCCTCTTTCCACAAGCAAGGCTGGGTCCTTTCAGGTGCTGGCAGAGCCCCTGCGGTGCCAGTCAGTAGTCTTTTCTGCATCATTCTTGGCACTTGTGTGTGATCCTGCTAGGTACTAATTTCTGCACATAAACCTGCTCAGAACAGTGCACTTGCATTGGAACTTGCACTCTCTCTTGATTGTGTTAACTGTCCTGACCTTAAGATTAGAATATCCATGCAAAGTGTCCAGCAATGCCAGGCTGGCACATGGCTGAGTAGTAGAAAGCCATGGAGACAGGTGCAGTAGGAGAGGGGAAGAGAAGGAGGGTGCAGGGTTATCTTTCTGGGCACTGACTAGATCTAGATCAGGCAGAAGGTGTAACCTCATGTGTGCTGGTTAGTAACACAGGGGTATTTGAATCTGTTATGGTATGTTCCTCAATTACAGTCTGACAAACTAATGTCTGCACTGTAACATTTTGAGTTTAGCCAGGTTTCTCTGAATTTTTCTGGAAACCATCTGGACTGAACTGACAGATTAACCTAATGTCTGGAGCTTTTGTGTTCCTTGTAGAGAGTAAATAAACTTGAAAATTGCTAGGTGTTCTGGCAATTGTGAAATACCTCACAGGTGCTAGCATCCAAACTGGATCTGAGTCTCACGGATTGCAGGAATTGAGATCTATGAAAAGTCAGCTAGAAATTCTTGAGCAAAGTTATATTCTTTGCCCAGCCTTCTTTCCTGTCTTGGAAAGCATTTACTGACAGAGGTGGGGTATCATTGCTACAGCTTTATAACTTTCCAGAAGTACTTTGTATATTTTACTAGCATCTCATAGCATTTTAGAAAAAAATTCTATGAGCTGAAAGGAATGATCAGTGGTTGTTTTCATGTTAAGAGGACTGACTACTTAAGAGTGTATGAAACTGAAATGAAATGCTGTAAATTTCTGCAGCTGCACTAGGGACTTCTGCCTCTGGCTCAAGTGGCTTTTTTACTTCTCAAGTAGATGGTTCAGTGCTGATGACCTGAATCTGAGTGGCTGGAAAGGTGCCCAGCAGAAAAGAACCTGGGGGTGCTGGTCAGCAGCTGCTGACCATGAGCCAGCAGTGTGCCCAGGTGGCCAAGGCGGCCAGTGGCATCCTGGCCTGTATCAGTGTGGCCAGCAGGACCAGGGAAGGGATTGTCCCCTTGGCACTGGTGAGACCACACCTCAAGTGCTGTGTCCACTTCTGGGCCCCTGACTACAAGAAAGACATTCAGGTGCTGGAGCTTGTCCAGAGAAGGGCAGTGGAGCTGGAGAGATGGGTCTGAAGCACAAATCCTATGAGGAGTGGCTGAGGGAGCTGAGGGTATTTAGCCTGGAGAAGAGGAGGCTGAGGGGAGACTTCACCACTCTCTACAACTACCTGAAAGGAGGCTGTATCCAGGGTCAGCCTGTTCTCCCAGGCAGCTAGTGGCATGGGAGAGGAAAAGGCCTCAAGTTGCACCAGGGGAGGTTTAGATTGGATATTTGGAAAAATTTCCTCCTGGAGAGTTGTCAAGCCCTGGAACAGGCTACCCAGGGAAGTTGTGGAGTCACCATTCCTGGAGAGGTTTAAAAGACATGTAGATGGGGCACTAAAGGACAGGTGTAGTGGTGGCCTTGGCAGTGCTGGGTTAATGGTTGGATTTGATGATCTTAGAGGACTTTTCCAACCTTAATGATTCTATGAATTTCCTGAAATACAGAACACTTTGTGAGAAATCAGACTTTTGCCTTTATAGGTGCTGAGTTTCAAGCCAGAGATAAATGTTACATTTCAAAGATAAAACTCTGAGATGAGAGAACCAATTATGTTTTTTAGTTCATCTGACAGATCTATATTAAGTCTTCCTTTTGTGGGGGTAAGGGGAAGGGATACTTTTCTATTTTTAAATAGGCAAATCATGACTAGTTTCTTTTCCTGAGTCCATAAAACAGAGTATTTCTCTCTCATATGTAAATAGAATGAGCTAAATAATTGGCTAAAAGCCTAATCAGATAATCACTCATTACAGCAGAAACAGTGTAAGTGTAGAAGGTTATAGAAGGAACATCAGGAGTGAAGTAGTGTTTATGTTGTGTTTTTATGTTGAATTTTGGGTTTTTAATGGTATCTTTTTGGTCTTTTTCTTCTTTGTACCTCAACTTGCCATTAAACACACAAACAGGAAACATTTGGTTAGAATACCTGCTGTCTGAATTTCCTGAAATAGTTATATCTAGCCCTTAAAATTGTTCAAGATTAAAAACTGATCAAAGTTACTGCCTTCATTTTTTTTCATCAGAATCAAGCTTTGAAATGTGATGGAGGAAGCATTTCTAATAAAGCCCCTGACATATGCATAGTGTATAAGCTTCATTTGGAGTGTGGCAGATTAATCAATCTCGTTGACTGGTTAGAGGTATGTGATGATGCAAACAGTTCCTTTACCTGCTTTCAGTATTCTGATTTATCTTTTTGCTGCATCTCTGCTTTTCTTTAGTACCCCTTTTGACAGCTTAAATCATTGCATACTTTGGTCCACAAGACCACAAGAACACACAGTAACTCCAATCAGAGTCTTCCTGTATTGTGAATCATTTATTTACAGCACTGTTAGCCTGTTATGAAAATATTTTGTTCCTGTTTCTATTTTACGCTTGGCACAGATCACCTTTTGTGCTTCACAGAATTGCTTTTCTTTTCTCTTTATTCTGTGACACTTTTCTGCAAACAGGCAAGTTGGGCTCTTGGGGAAAGTTTGTGCCAGGGAAAAGCAAAGGTCCTTCTGGCTTGATATCCTGTCTCATAGTCTGACCAAGAGCAGAGTATAGCAAGACATACATTAATATGATAAAGTCTCCCTACCTAACGATCACATTTTAGTTCTAAAGTTTCCTAAACTTCAATTGTTCTTTTGTATTTTCTAAGCCTACCTGGATGACATTATCAATATAATTTTTAGCAACCACAGCATCCCCTGGCAAGAAAACTGTGTAGCTTAACTACCTGCAGTTCAGCAGATACTCCTGTTACTTGTTCTGCATGTGTTTTATTTGCTGCTGCCCTGTTTATGGACTGCATACTCCTACTCAAAGTCCTGCTGTCCCTCAGGTTTTTAGACTTCTTCACAGGCAACTTACCTCTCTCATTTCCCCAGAATGTTTAAACAGTCTCCCTCTCAAAATGTTTTTCAGTTCTGTGGTTTCTTTGAGAATGGGTCAGGACCCAGATCTGTTTTGAGATTTTAAAATGGAGGCACATGAGTTCACTGAGTGATGTCTTGCATTCCATATTCCTGCCAGGGTATGCAGGCATTGCTTGCTCTTTTGACTGCTGACACACTGATAGTTATCATTCCAAGATCTCATTCCTTCTGAGTGATAGACATCAGCTCAGAGCTTGCTATTTTATATCCAACTCTGTCTGTGAACTGTATTAAATCTGTGCTGCTTTTCTCTTTCTAGGCTTTCTCAACTGTGGTGACGGCAGCTGAGGAACCAAATGCAGATACAGCTTCCTCAGACCAGGTGGATGATATTATCCAGTATCCTTTCTCATTTCTCTTAAGCTTGACATTTAAATGCTTCCAGGATTTATGAACCAGTGTTTTTAAAATACAGGGTCATGTGCACTAATTTCAGAAAAATTACTACTTTAAACAGCCTTAATGAACTGAAAATGTCTAAGAAATAGGTCTGCTGAAACAGTTGGGGTGGGCATGGTGAGGTAGGAGAGCAGCTTTTGTCCATGAAACAGGACCAAAAGTCCACAAAACAAGTTGAAACTATTTGGTTAAATCATCTGAGAGTTGGTATAGCTGCTGTGCAGGGATGAGGCATTACTGGAGAACAGATGGTAGGACAGCTGTGACCTAGAGAGCAGGTGGAGAAACAGAAACAAGTTCATTATGAGGAACGATGAAAAGCACTAGCAGAGGAGTTGCTTCTCTGGAGAAGCCATGAGTTCTAGTACCTTAAGAGTTGATTAGTTTCCACAAAACATTGATTCTGCTGCTTTTGTCCTGATCCTGAACTGAGGAATGAAAAATATTTAATGGATGAGCATTAGAACCAAACCCCATGGCTACAGCAAGAGTGCTGCCGCAAGTAGAGGTGAATAGTTGTACAAAAGGAGCCTTAGAGGAAGGGTATTTACATGCTCTAATACTATACTTGGCTTTTCTTTAGTATAAGGCCTTTTCTTTTTTACAAGCTCCACTGGTAATTAACACACAGTAAACTACATTCTCTAACTCAGGAATATAAAAAGCTGCACGTCAGGAAGGCAGCAAAAAAGCTAGAGTGAATATCAAGTAAGGAGAAGATGGTTTTATGAAACCTCAAAAAAACCCTATGTAATTATCTATCTTTTCTTTTTTTTGTCAAGGGCCATGAAAGTTTAAATTCTTCTGAAATTAGTATCTTTGTAGGCTTTAAGCTTCTCTTAGCAGTGGGGAAAGGAGCTCTTCCTTTGTTGCCACACTGTATGCACGTAGCAGCAGTACTGATTGGACTGAAGATGTTTCTGTAGGCAAATCATGCTCTGCCCTTATTTCCAACAATTTTATTGTGCAACACAACATGTTGTGTAATCTGCGTTTACCATGACTTAAACTTATCTTCCCCTCCTAGACAGAACTCCATCAATGCGCCTTAAAAATGTTCTTGGTTTCCTTTACTGAATGTCCAGTGCTCGCTTTATTCGAGCTGTTTCTGAACTGGAACTCTTGGGCTTCATAAAGCCCAGCAAGCAGAAAACGGACCACGTAGCAAGGCTGACCTGGGGAGGCTGCTGATGTGCCACCAAGGTGCTAATAAACCTGCTCTTTCCAGCACTGCAATGGCTCTGTTCCCACTATACCAGTCCTTGCTAACTTTGCTACTGAGTCAAAGTCAACAGTGACTGAATGTTGTGAGATACATTCCGAGTGCCTGGGCAGGCTTGAATAGCAATGTTGTTTTTTTAATGCTCATCCTCCCTGTGCCATGCACTGCACTATTAATGCCCCAAGTTCCAAATACTGTATTGTTGTGCCAGTTTCAACATTCTTTCATGTGTGATATTTAACAGTACACTGATATAACTCAGGCTAACAGGCCAAAAGGACAACACTGGCTGTGTAAGCTACAGAAGTGATGAAGCAGTATTATTAACATGCTTATAAGCCGATAGCATTTCAGTCATTGAACTAGATTTAAAAATAAATAAAACAAGTATGCTAAAAAATACAATGAACTTCCAATGTTCACCCTTTGTTGTATGTTCTTGAAAACATCCTAACTCCCTAAAAACTGCTTCTTGAGGTAGAGAAGGGGATGGAATATTTATGAAGATACAAGTTTTTGCTCTTTGAGAAGAGCAAAAGGGAACTGCTTAAATCATCCCTTTTTTCTAGTGAAGTTGGTCAGTACTAGCAGACTTTTGCTGTCAGGGAAACTTTTGTCAGCATAGACTAAGTGAGAACATGGCACTCATGCACACTGGAGGAATGTACTAAAATCCACACCTAAACCACACACTGTAGACCTCCCTGCTGCAGGCAGGCAAAGGAAACAGCTGTGTGAAAGTAACTACAGGCTGAGCATGTCAAAGCACTGCTCACCTGACAGACTTTCAGTCAAAGACCCTTTTCAGCCCAACCCTTTTTCTTGACTCGGTTTGGGGAGCAACTGTGTTTATGCTGATGTCAGAGTCCTGTGTTTTTCAGCCGTGGAAAAAGCCTTAGAAACCGAAGGGGAAAAGCTGTGTTGCCCTCAAGCAGCCCTTGTGTCTGCCATGCATTGATAAACCCCTGTAAGGGCTGTGACAGACACATTCCAGCAGTTTGTATGGGCGGGGACTTCAGGTCAGCCTTAGCACCTCAGAAAGGGCTGCACTGCAAAGGTGTTCAGTTTGTCCCTCCCAGATTTCAAAACTGAGTGGTAATTAGTTTATTGTAAAAGACTGTAGATACTGCCAAAAACCTTCCAGACATCCACATCTGACTGAGAGAGGAGAACAGGGTTCACTTTCCTTCTGAGGCATTAGTGCTGCTCTTCCTGCACATGTTCAGCCACCACGGGACTCCAGATACTCCCATTTAGTTGCACTGGCACTTCAGCCTACGCTAAACAACTGAAAAGGATAGCCTGGAGCTCTGCAGACTGAATCACTTCTATAAAACCATATCTGATTGCGGGTTGAGGGGGGGGGAAGTCCTGTTACAAGAACCAGTAACTTACCAGGCCATTTCCCCAGAAATGTATGTAAGATAGGTCAGACTTGTTTTCAGTACCTTCAAAGGGTTGGAGTCATTGATTTTCCAGTCCCTCTAATCGCAGACACAGCAACACGTCCTGCTGTGCTTAAGGGACGGCCCCGTTCTGAATGTTGCCAGTTAGGAGGAGGAGGAGGCTGAGTTTATCAGCCTTTATATTACCTGAACATATATGTATGTATGGCCAAACTTCACAAATGCAGATTTGTGAAGGGCTCTCCCCATGTGGGTGTGCCCTTCCAGCCTGTGCAGTGGATGTTTTAGGTGAGGCTCAGCGTGCACAGAACTGGCCCCACCGTTTCAGTCCTGAGGTCCATCTGCCACGGCCAAGCGAGCTTGGACAGTGACAGGGAAGTCCTCGGAACTGTCACAGCACCCGGCACTAACCGGGGCTGACCCTGCTGAGCATCCAAGATGTGACGGGATGGGATGGCAGGGAGGCATTGAACTGCCAGGGGATGGTCCCCACTGAGACTCGAACTCAGGTCCTTGGGATTCAGAGTCTGGAGTGCTCTCCTTTACAGCACAGGACTGCCCCAACTACCTGAACATACAACCTGGGAAACAACAATGAAAACTCAAAAAGCATCTAGTTTTTTTAGCATGTTAGTGGAGCATTTGTAAAAGTTCCACCAAGACACAGCAAAAAATTCCACTGTTCTTCCCTGCAGAGCACCACGCTCAGGAACCTGTCTCACAGCAGAGAGGAAAGCAAGGCATTTCAGCACAGGGGAACACTGAACAGCACCCTGTCCTGAACCTCCCCCATTTATCTTGCAAATGCACTTGACAAATGAAAGGGAGCAGCACCAAATGTCTCTGTGATCCACAGGACAGAGAGCCACAGCATGGCTGTGCCCTGCCCCTCACTCTGATAACCTCACACCAGCTTTCACACCCCTGCAGGGTAAAACACTCAGAAATAAAGAGAAGCCAGCCTCAACAGTATGTGGCCTTTAATCCCCAAATACGCAGGCAACATGACATCAAAACAGTAAAATTAATAGTTAATGGCTGTTTCTGCCCTTTAACCAATAACATAAGTTTTTAAGGTTGAAGACACATTTGCTGTGCTACATATGGTTTCTTAGGATCAAATCTTTAATTTCGTTCTTGGCACTTCAGACTGTAAGATGTATAACTATTCACAGAGACATGCATATTCAATAAAATTATGTACCAAGTACTGGGTAATTTCATTTTCTTCAGCAAGGAGGGTAGGAAGATTGAACAGTTAAAATCACAAACTAAAATAAAACTGGCCATAAATTTAATGTAGTTTAGCTCTCTTTCTTCAGATGCAGGACTTTGTAGGCAGAGTCCTACCTATCTGGAAAGAACTTAATCACTGAACCAACATCAGTAACACAGCTTAGACCCCCTCATATACCTTAGCTGAAGTACAGACACAGGAGATTTCATATGCAAAATTAAAGGTTAGTTTCTACAACTGTCTGCATAGTAATAACATGTTCTGCAGATACCCCAGGAAACCTTCACTGTCTGCAATGTCCACTGAAAACAGCAAAAAAACCCTGAAGTGCCAATGTCTGTAGTAGCTCTGAAACTGTAACAGTGTAAAGACTGGCTGCTGAACTGCAAACTGTATGATATTATTCTAAGGTAGCCACATCTTCCCAAGAAAACTACTGCCAAACATCAGACCTGAATGCAAGGTAACATTTGTTTTACATTTTCAAACCATTTTGCTCTGCTGTTACAGATGCTGTTCTGTGACACCTCTACACTACTTCATAATTTTTTTATCTTGGAGCCCACAACACCAATAAACTGTAAGAATAAGCCAGGTGCCTGTAAAAGCCATTCATTCTCACCATTTTCACTGCTGAGAATGACTTACAATACAAAGGTCACAACCATAAACTCTTAATACTTCACTGGCCTCAGTCTTTTCCTCCCCACTGTAGAATTAAGAGCTTAAATCCTTCCCAGTTCCCAACCTGAAAATGCAGAGAGCTTTCACTAAACAGTTTCTAAACAGAATCTGCTACTGGTCGTGCTGTTCCAGAGTACAAAGGCAAATCTCAAATCTCAGCACACAGGACTGCCTGACTCTCCTTCCTTTGCAATCTTTAAAGATGCTGGAACATCTTACACTTACATGCTCTCACATCTAGACACAAAAATCAACACACAGGATGTACATGCTGCTTTTTAAATACACAGTAACAGGTCTGCTTGAAAAGAAACTTACACATCACTACCTCAAAAACAAGATCTTTGGTTTCACTCTGTTAAGTTGCAATTATCCGTCCTCAGCTTGCCTGGCTTTTGGATAGACTGCAGTTACACAGATTGCAAAAATATAAATGTGGCCACCACAAAGGGTAGTGCCAAGAACTGAGCAGTTATTGAGTTGTACCCATTTCTACTTGACTCAAAAGCCTTTGAAAAAGCTCTCCAAAGCAGGTTCGTTTTCAAGCACCAGCCTGCTCCTCACAGCACCCCAATTTTCCTAATTTTTTCAACTGTCATCAAGCTGCCAACCATTTTCCTACTGAAGACTATGTCACTTGTTAGAACAAGCCTTTCATGTGTAATTCATCACATCAGATACTGGCACTGAGATTAGGAAAAGGAGCCGGGTTCAAAGTCCAAGACAGAACAAGCAGCAGGTTAAAAGATTAATTTTTTCAAAGAATGCAACCTCATTTTCAAAACAGGCACAAATTAAGCATACCAGAGTTGTGATGCATAAGCACCTGGGGTGGCAGGGTATTTAACCTACCAGAAGACTGCTAATTATGCATTAATGTGGAATAGAACAGGAGTGGCTGGGTGCTAACATGACATCACTTCTTATTTATAACTCCTATCCTAATGGAAAAGGTAAGAATACAGGACACACGGTGTATCAGGATGCTGAAATTTGCATGGTGGTCCACCTAGAAGCAGTGGTTTTCCAAGCCTTGGCAACTTAATAAAAGGAGGTCAAAAAGGGGAGGAGCAGGAAGGAGAAGGGGGACTGAAGACCTTAAGGCAGACAACAGGAATTACAGCCCTTGGTTATTTTATCTTCAGTGACAAAACCCAAGAAGGGAGTGTAGCACAGATTTCTCATTTCTAATACTCTGAAAATAAAAGTAGAAATAATCCAAATATTTAGGTAAGAGGTTTCAGGAAAGAGAGCAGAAAATACTCTGATACGGTGGCAATATGCCCAATTTTGAACCTGCAGTTTCATTACTAGGTGAAAAAGTTCACTAAGAACTAGAGATCATCACATGGCTTCTCTAACACTGTAAGCATCAGCATGAATTCAGTCTTACTATTAAGTCTTTCTACCAGGTGAAGTTGCAATTACATTTCAACTAAAATTCCTCTGTTAATCTGAAATGGGACAGAGATCTATGACAGAGCAGACTTTACCAGTAGTTGACAGTTTGACAAGACAGTAATTTATAATCAAGGGATTACTTTGAAACTGCTTTGAAGTCCCCAAAGCAGGTAACTGAAGTCCTTTGGTAGCCATACTTGTACCCCACAGCACACAGATCTGGACTTGCCATGTAGGAACTTTGCAGTGATTCACACTGAAACTCAGCACTGCCCTGACAGCGCAGTCTGCAAACAGCTGAACTTGTCCAGCAATAAACTCCTCAACCCTGAATTGCAATTACACACCTTTAGCTCTGGCAATACTTGCACAGCTCCAGTTTGCAGTGCATGTGCTCGCTCTGTCTGAGGAACAGATTTCCTTGGATATGTCATTTAAGGGCAAGGGCAGCTGTTTGAATCAGCTGCACCAAGTTACATCAACAGTTTCTTGTCAGTTCTGTACCAAACCTGCTTCCAAAACAAGAAACAATAACAGCCAATCTAAGGCAGATTTCTTTGCCTCTGAAGAATGACCTGAGATTTTCATCCACCTCCTTCTCCCGATCTAAAACTGATCCACCCACTATTGCTAGTAAATAACGTTTTCATTTAAACACTCAAATTTAAGTTTATTCATACACAGCAAAAGTTCCACCTGCATATTAAAAACAAACAGATTAGAAGTAAATGTTTTATTCTTCCAACTAAATTCCAGTACTACAAGGGCAGTAAAACAATGATACACTGAAAAATTGCAGCAATAAACATTTGTTAAAGACTGATAGAATAAATAAAAACTACAAAAATGAGAAATCATATAAACCCATTCTTAACCCCCAAAAAAGTCATGGAATACAGAAATGCCCTCCTTCACTATTTCACAGGCAGTACTGTGGGCTATTTGCTTAAAATTGTCCTGGGATTACATTCTAACTTAACTGTGGTTACAGCTTTGTTGTAGTGCACAGTTATGAAAACCACACTAACTTCAGTCAGAAGTGTCATTCTACATTTTTATTTACACAACCAGTGAAGGGCAACTTCTAGGACACCAGCTTTAATCCTTTACTTTTTCAAACTTATTAACATAAGAAGCCAAATCGTAATGATACAGCAAATGAGGCCACTGGTATTATTACAGGTAGCAAAGGTCCACATCCAGGTGGTACTGACATCAGGGAGCACTCCAAAACCAGTTGCTGCATAAGAGTGGTTGCCACTGACAAAAGCTTGAAATAACCTGTGTTCACAGGGGGGAAAAAATATGGCATTGCTGCAAGTCTTTACTGGGACAGCTTGCAACAATAAAACAGGGTGTATAGGGCAGCCCACATATGCAGAAAGTGTGATTCATGAAACATCTGAAAGAGAAAAAAACAAGAGTTAATGATGGAGGTAACAAATGGCAGCTCTATCACAAACCTGCTATGGCAGTACCAGAACTGGCTTCAAAAATAAAACTCAGCAGGCTATGGAAGACAGTTCTACATGTTTTAAACACAAGCTACATTTTCTCTCACACCCTCCTTTCAACCTCAGTCTTCCATATCATCGATTTCAAGTATTTTACCTTGGGGCCTGGCTGAAGCTTAACAACAAACAAGGCCATTTACATTATTGAACACTGGGTAATTCAATGCTGCTGCTGCAGGGGCCAGAAGAAACAGATACTCACAACTGGCAGGCTGTTCTCCATATCGTCGCATGATCTGATCATGCGTGAACTTCACAAATGCGTCATATTGTTCTGCAAGGAGGAAGCGTCACAAGTGTCAGTATTAAGTTTAACTCAGGCTGAAAAATACTCAGGGCTAATTCTTATACACACAAATCATGTAAGTTAAACACACACCCACTACTACTAGTTTTAAGTGATGTCACACAGTTCATAGCTGTAATTTCCTTTTTATCCCCCAGAACAACAATGCAGCATGTCCCCTTAATTAAGAGCTTTCCCCTTACGAACTCCTGTAATGAGAAAGATGGCTACATGCTTGAGGAGAATTATGCTGCAATAAACAGAGACCTCGATATACCCAACTCCTGCCAAGTGTCACACACTGAACTCTGAAGTAACAACGTGTGCCCATTTCACAGATCCATAATGGGGGCACAGAGTAGTTAAGGCAAAAATGGCTTTAAGGTCAGTGCTAGGGTTGGAAACTATTTCTCTGGTCCTATCACTACCAGATGTAAGAAAATTAATTCAATGAAATGGAAACACAGAAGTACAGGAAAGGGATTTGACAGAGTTAGAAATTCTTTTTGGTGACCACCAGAAAGTAAAAGCAAACAAGAAACTAAAAGGATGAAATGCTAAGTGACTGAGTAATTCCAATCACAAAAGTAGCAACTGTAGAGACATACAGTTGACTGTGCACTGCATGAGAACAGCTACTGTGTTGTCTGAAATGAAATTTAGATATGAAATATTCTAATTTGGCTTCAAACTAGGCACTGTTATTTCCCTGGAAGGTTAATCTTTCTATACACACATACATACAAATACATTCGCAGTATTTTATTCAGCTTTAATATTGCACTCATCAGCAGGATATCACCTTTCAGAATTAGGAAATTGAACAAGGAGAGTAATATCTACCAGATGCCGTTCCTCTCCATTCCCCTTCCTCCCTTGTGGAAAAATACATGTGCAGCAATGTGGGGTGTTCTGAGAAAAGGGCAAGGTCAAAGAAGGCAATCTTCAACCAAAAATGCAGTTAGATTTGTAGTGGTTCCTAGTCCCACAGGTTTGCCCCATTAAAGTCCCCATCCTCTTGCAGGGATGAGCTTCACCTTTGAAGTAAACAGGGTATCAGTGATCAGCAAGCAGTGCAGCAGCAGCAGCCCAAAGCACGGACCGGACCCAGAGATCTCAGGACAGGCATCCCTGACCAAGGGGCCCCAGATCACAGCAGCCAATTCCCCTCTGCCCACAAGCAGGACCTGCTTCACTGCAGTTCTGGCTTCTCAGCAGCCACCCAAGGGCTTCACCCAAACAACCAGTAACACAAAGAGCAGACTGAAGGACATGTTGCCCAGAAACCATTTAAAAAAATAACAGCAACTAGGACTTTTCCTAAAAGCATGTGTTAAAGGCCAGAAATGAGCTTGCAAGCTTCCTTCTTTAAGGCTGTAAGTCAACATACAAAGCTGCTTTGTAACATCTTTGTTGGAACTAGGGCTTTGCGAATTTTAAAAAACCCAGTTACTAAAACGCCCCCTTCTTGTGGCATTCAGATTCAGAAGATAAGCAATCCCAAGGTAATAACAACCTACAGTGAAAAATTTGAAAACTTAAGTGAACACTTGTAAAGATACTTACATCATTGTCATCCTGTATCATATACATCCTATTTTAAGTCAAAAGGTGGCTAAGTAACATGAAATACAAATATGATTACTATACTCTTGACCTTCAGTGTAAAAGACTATATTTCACAGGTTCTAGAAAACCTTCCAAGCTAGTGTTCCACTCAGCCCTTGACAATCCAAGTTCATGCTAACACAGCAGTTTCAGGTAACAGAGGCAGGAACGGGCATTACAGTGGTCTGAGTTTTCCATTTCCAAAAAACACTCACTTTGCATGAAAAGCAACTCTGCTCACAAAGACCACGAGAGAAGAAAAGAACAGATAGTACCTGGCTAACAATCTACACGACAGCTGTGGTTCAGAAAGGAATAAGGTAAGTATCTGAGATGCAAATATTCAGTTAAGTCACTTGAAAGAAACTATTCAACTGAGATTTATTACGGAATTGCCAGTTACATTTCCATTGACTTCTCTTTTCTAAGAATGAGTATCACCTTACTGCACAAAATTTAGAAAAGCAGATAATCATTCCATCAGCAGACAAACATAACTGGCCTTCTATGTAAGGAATATCTAAAGACTTGGCAGTCTCTTTCTGAATTCCCATATAATGCTGAAAATGTATTACTGGCTTAGTATATGAGATGCAGAAATGTCATCTTCCTAATTGCTCTTTTGGTGAGCACCACGGTAAGAACAAGTAAACCCAACTCATCTCACTAAACCACAACTCCCCAGACAGAATTTAATTCCCTCCCTCCCTAGAAACAAAAATGACAATGTTGCCTTTGGGACTCTAAAATGAAGCACGTACAAGGAACTTGACAAAGGGGTTTCCTGCTTGTAAAGAACTACAAGTTTCTACTCAGAACATGTCTGGAATAAATGTAAATCTATCTGGTCCTCTAATGGTTATGACCCCTGCTAAATGAAATACATTTAAGAGAATACAAGAAAAGACCCAATTCCAAACAGACATAAACTACGAGAAAAAAGTTCTACAGAGTCCTAATTCACCAGTTTGCAGCAGGTTAAAAAGAAAAACACAGAAATGGAACATTAGGACCAAGCAACAGAAGTATTCAGGACTCTAGTTATAGTAGCGAGCAGAGGTAGATTTAAGAGTGACTTACAACTACAGGAATTTCTTACACTGAAATGGCAGATCAGCAAGTGCAGAACACAAACAGAGTATCTCAGGTGCTGAGACAAAACTACCAGAGGGAACCCACAAGCCTGACACAGGTCTGGTGACTTTCTGTATGGGCACGCCTGTAGAAGGTTTTATTCCCACACCTGAAGAGATCTGCAGACTTGAGTTGTGATGTGTTTTCAGGTGGGAAACAGAACAGCTCTAGGTAATCAAAAGCAAGTCTGCTGCCAAACAGTGCACTCAGATGTTCATTATAACCACACTAAATATTAAATTAGACACCAAATCATACTGTGAAGGCACCTAACTCTGAATGCACCAGAATTTGAGTGCACCAGTGCTAGCAAGATGCTTAGAAGCAGAGAACTTCAAAGAGTGAAGAAAGGTCACATTTACAGTGGTGACATTAACACAATCCGTTATGGAAAGATAAGTTGGCATCGGGTGCCAAAAATTTCAGCTGAATGGTGTGAAATACAACAATTCAACATGGAGCATCAGAAATGCAGCTGAACTGACTCAGTAAGGTATCAAACACTGCTGGCAGCAGCATAAGGGCAAGGACTGCGAAAAGGAAATCTTAGGTACTGTCATTCTGCCAAATTCCAAAAAAAGGAAGTCAGTTCCCAAGCAGGGGAAAAAAACCAAAACAGTCCTTTCCCAAAGAGCCCTTAAGGCAGTAGAATACAAAGTCTTTCTGGGGGGGAAAAAGGAGGAGGAAACGATCAATTCAGACATGATAGCAAGAGAAAGTTCTAACTGAAATAAAACCACTGTTTTCACTGATTAGTAAATACCCAGGAGTCATAGTTTCTATCCAAAGCAGCACAGAAGGAAAAAAAGGAGTAAGTATCATTTTTTCTGTTCTGTATGCAACCCCATTCCTTTATCAGACTAGGTCAGAAAAAAATATGCATGTAACACAAAAATAAGGAAAAGTTTTAAGCTTTCAAACCCACTCTAACACATAATTCTGAACTATAGGATACCTGCAAGTTTTGTGGTCAAAATTTCTTCATACTCTTCACGGATTTTCTCTTCACGTTCTTTCAGCAAACGTTCACAGATCATTCCAACTTGTCTGAGAGTAAACAGGGGCTGTTCTTTTTTCAATGGTGATGATGCTGCAGATGAAGTACCTAAGATTCCATAGTTGGGCACACCAATTTACAAGTAGATCAGAACCATTTTTATAATCAGTTTTCTTCACATCTGTTAACATTAAAGGAACTTTACAGAACATTTTGAGAAATTTTTCTCTGCTATTTGAACCTCCTCATTACTATTAAAGTAGAACTGGACACTCAAAAGGAGCACATCTGCAATGGACAAGCACAGCTACCAAAACACCAAGAGTGTCACACAAACACTGTTAACAACATTAATATGGCAAGGGCCATGTACAAATTTAAGCTTCCATTTTATAGGAAAATTACAGTATAGTGTATTGGTGCAAGGACAGCTGCTTTGGAGAAGCCTGTTACAGTATCAGTGACAGGGTATGCAAGACAGTCTCTTGAAGACAATGCCAGCTTTGTGTCCTACCAATCAATCCTTAAAATGAGAAGGTCCCATCTTCCAGATCAACGCCAGTACTGACCAAAACAAAGCAGCAGGAACTGCTGAGAATGTGCCATAAACCACCAGGTGACTAGAAAAAATTGTTTATGCAGAGTCTAAAAACACACAGGAAAATGACACAAAACTTTCTGGGTACCTGGCAAGGCTGGTCCAGTAAGGAGAAATGCATGTGGCTGTGCATCAGTAGAACAACACGGATCTGTCTGCTGGAAGCTATTTTCTAAATGTCTTCTCTTCTGCATGCGTTTGTACTCCTGTTTTATGTTGTACAGAATTTGTTCTTAAAAAAAAAACAAAAACAAAACCCATCCTAAGATAATTACATTTCACCATTTTGCTTGATTACCACTCAAACACCCAAACACTGTACACAAATAACAGATGACAAAAGACAGACTCTTAAAACTTGGCCTGCAAAACCCACTGTGCTTTATCTAAGATATCTACAATTAAACCACTTAAAAGAAATGTAACCCAGACTGTTTTCACCAGAACACCAGCAAAGACATTGTTAGTTAAGGTCATGTATTGGTACCAGATACTGCTAATAAAAATGAACAGCATCCTAAATTTAGGACCCACCAACTAGACAGTACATGTGGATAAAACTTAGGCTGTAAGATTTATACTGGTATTAATCACCTTCCCTTCATCCATTTAATTTGCAAGCATCTTTCTCCCCCAGACAGCATTAATCCCTCATATAGTTAATGGTAACAAGAGACTCCAGAATGGAACATCCACATGGAACACCATTCGTCTGTGCAGGTTTAGTGGCCCACAGGCAGCACAGTGGAGAAGAAAACACAATTAGACAATATGCATAAAGCACCTACTGCTTTAAACATCAAAGACCTGGAAACTGACAGGCAAAATACAAAAGCCATCCACAACATTTCTGACAGCCTCAGATTTATCCAAATAAATACAAGGGATGGATCAAGTGTCTCTGTTAAAAGGAGCATGGCAATATGTAGCTCAGCATTTGATTACACTGAATGAAATACAGCAAATTATTCTAATAATCTTATCTCCATTGTAGAATGACAAGGGGAAAAGCAATCCCTGCAACAGAACCACCAATCCTGCATGCCTTGTCTGCGAAATTCTGTGCACCAAATGGCTCTCAGGTGCATTAGTGGCCTAACTGCACATCCTCCAGCAATGTAAAATATTTAAGGAAAAAAAGTAATTTTCTATTTTTTAAGGAGACCTTCCCATGAAGAGGCTTCAAAAAACTATATTAAAATTCTTACTTTTAATTGTTCAAATGCATTAAACAAATCCCTACAGGGTTGGCTTCCAATGAGACTTCCAAACTTTTTGGCAAAGACAGCTTTCCAAAACTGAGATACATAAAAATCCACGGGATCACGTCAGAGTTGCAAGGGACTCCACTCAGGACCTTCCTATTTCTGTTCCGCATTTTGCCAATACAATACCATGAAAACATCTGAACTAAACTTCATGTCTGCCATCCCTGTGCTGCTGAGGTTCCATATCTGAACATTTATTTTCTAGTCAGCAACCATGTGATGCAAGTAACTTTAGCCACCAGCTTGTTCAGTCAGTGGCTGAAGCCTCTGCCAGGCCAAGCAGAAGAAAATGTTCACCAGTTCTCAGCTCAGACGCTTCAGTACTGGCGATGGTTCTTCAGTTCTGCAAGTCAGTCCAGAGGCCTCCAGTTTGTAAGAGAGAGAACACTGTTTCTAGTCAACAGGAATATCAGCATTTTCAGCAAAGGGTTTTCTTGGATTTTGTCCATTCAGGCCTTTATACCCTTTCAGTCCCACGCCTGCAGTTGTACCATTTTCAGCTCCCTAAGGGTGGAGGTCAATAACTTGGCTCAAAGACACAGCAAATGCAGAAGACATAACAAGGAAGCACAGCAGGCAAATTAAGAGAAGGAAACTAAGAGAAAGTTGGGAGGGCTGGAGGATTCCTACTTTTTGTAGGACAAGATACATACACTCCAGCACAGTACAGAAATACATAAATCATGTTAAACCAAGATGGAGTCAGGCTTCCAAAATTAAACAGAATGCCATCTAGAGTTTGTCAGGTGCACACACACACACCAGTCAGAAAATGGCACTGTAACATTTTTATTCAATGGTGGTAGAACACTCCTCAGAATCAAGTGCAATGTAGCTAAAGCACCACAGCATGATTTGAGTGGGAAACAAATTCCCTTGTAGGACCACATCTGTCCTAGAGCATGTCTGGACTACAAGAAACATGACTGCACAGAGACACACTGGATTTGCATTAACTGAAAAAAGTAATAGACCATGTCCATCCTTCACTTCGATGCCTCATCCTGGGCACACCTTCCAAACTCTGTATGAAAAACATCAGCCAAATTTCAGGTGTAACAACTTGGATAAAAATCTCTGCAGCTCTCCTTTGTGTTATCTTCATGCAGAAACATTCTCAAACCACATTAACCACCAAAATCATGAAGGACAAAAAAAGTAAACAGAGTGGTCAACTGAGAAAACCGCAAGAGTTAAGAGAACAATCATCAGCAAGGTTTCCTCTGGTTCTAACAAACCCTGGAATTAACCAGGGAATAACTCAGAGAAGATGTTAAAATACCAGCTAGAACAGAAGGAGTAAAAGCAACAAGGTGTATGTGTGAGGAAACAGGGAGAGAAGGCAGAGAAATCAGGTACTGACTTTGGGAAAACAGTGACAACTAGGATGAAAAATGAAGATTTGTGCACCAAAGACACATTATTCTATTCCAAATGATGTTGAATTGTGGACAAAAAGTCTCTCAATTACAGGAACTTCATCTACTTCTAATTTGGCAACATTTTTTAATTTGCCACCTTTGAATCTTGCTCTGAAAATCAAAAATCTCAAGAACCACCACTGACAGATACATGGGGAGATCCCTGTTCTGACAGAATCACTTTGGCAAAGTGGGATAGAGGAAGGGACTATTTAAACATGACACTGCCCACATCACAAACAGCAACCAGGAGAAAAAAAGCCTGAAATGTTGAGGCCTGATCGAACACTTGTTAAGCATGTACAGAACCTGGTTTGGTAAACAACATTCCTCTCTTCAGCCTAACTTAGGAGATTTCGGGCACTATTGCTCAGCACACAGAACTGCACTACAAGCTGTACTCAGCACCTTGCTGGAATCAGGCAAGGTGACTGTGAGAACGACTCATCTCATACTACCCAATTTATAACATGGAGAGTAAGAGTCAAGAAGCACAAGTTTAACACAGAACCAAACTTTCAATGACTTCTCACATAAACAATAGGACCAGGAATGCTTCAAATAAAGCAGGCACACTTTTGTATCAGCAAAGACTGAGTACACATTTTTATTAACCTACAGTGGCATAAAATCTTTGACTGTAAAGGAAACTGCTTTGCTGTGAAATCTAAGATTGCAAATATCTATGACTCATTTTAAATGAAAACCTGAATCCCAAATTAAAATAATCTAGTACAGTAAGAAAAGATGTTTGAATGCAGTTACTTCTGTCATTTGCAGTTGTGCTTCATAAATCCACAAAAATACACAGAAAACATTTTTATGGCATCTCAGCACTTCAGAGAACCATGAAATATTTATTAGAGCAGTGCAAACCAGGCAACTTTTGAACACCACCTGTACAGCAGAAATCTCACTGGAAAGACCTTTAAAACTCTGGCCCAGTTAAACAAAGGTTGGAGCTGGCAGACCCAACCTAGTTTTGCTTCCAGAAAACATTTCTGCCTTTTCCAGTTCAGTTTGTTAACCTCTCTTTCTTCCAATTAGCTCTGACTATTCTCTCTGCAGTTGACAACTGAATTAAAATGTGCATTGAACTGGTGTCAAACACAGGACAGGGTTTTTTATGTGTTCCTCAATGTAGAGGCCCAAACTGTGCTTTTCAACGACATGCATTTTAATTAACTAATTATATTATATAAAAAACTAGAATTTGAAAGTATAGTCATTGATCTGGTCTACATGAGCTTCTAGAAAACTGAAGTGACAACTCGAATACATATATTACAATTTATTAGGTATTTTAAATAAAGACTTTCACCCATCTTACAGGTGTCAAAGTTCAAATCAGACGCAGCACATCAGCCAGTGATTTCGTATGAGACAACAGAAAGGAAGATATTCAATATGATCAAACACATCACTGTGGCCTATCCTCAGTTTCTTTTTAATGGCACTTTATCCCCTGTGCTCAGTGTTTCCTTACTGGTTAGAGGGGCCTCTGAAGGCACAGAGATATTTAAAAGGAAAGACCAGGCAGAGGTGCTCAAAGTGAAAATGAGACTTGCTGACTCTGGGGTAGCAGTAAAAAAACCCCACACTGCAACACAGGGAAATGAATTAGAACTTCATGAATGACATTTCAAATTCAAGACAATTATGACTGTCTGCCAGTTACACAAGAATGCATTTTATGCCCCCTCCTCCTTCCCTTCAGGTTCAAGGCGAAGACAAAGAATGATAAACAAGAATTGCTGTTGTCTCACCACAACCACTGAGGGCACCAGAGATTCAGCCAGATATTCCTCAATATATTGAAATGCAGATACTCTTTTTATCTAGAGCTGAGTACTGACAACATAAAGTTGAATACACAGGTTCACCAAATACTGCATTAAGAAGGAGAACACTCACATCAGTTTTCTTTCAGAACTTGAGATGCAACTCAGAGAAGGAAGATTTCCCAATGAGGAGAGAATGAAACACTGAAGGGGGCAAAACAAGAGTTTCTCATCTGAAATGTGATCTGCCACACTAATGGGTTACACAAAGCCAAACATTCATTTCCAAGGAGTGATGTAGTCTTCTAACTTCCTTTCATTCGTGATAAAAAGCCAAGTTAATATTTTTCAAAATTCTGTCATCTAATTACTTCATCCTGACCTGTAATTACATAGAAATTACGTACAAAGGAAACAGCAGTTCAATGTGAAAAGGTAACACGGCAAACCATTATTTTCTCCATTTTAATAACTGCTTATCAACTATGAAGGTGTTTGATTGTGTCTGATTGTTTCCTCCTGCAGGATTTTTTTCTCTTGGCTTGATTTTTAAACAGGTGATTGCTCATCTCAGTTCCTGGGTTCACAGAATCATAGAATCGATTGGGTTGGAAAAGACCTCCGAGATCATCAAGTCCAACCCTTGGTCCAACTCCAGTCCATTTACCAGATCATGGCACTCAGTGCCACGTCCAATCTCGCCTTAACACCTTCCAGGGCCGGTGAATCCACCACCTCTCTGGGCAGGCCATTCCAATGCCTGATTACTCTCTCTGGAAGAATTTTTTTCTGATCTCCAACTTAAATTTCCCCTGGCAGAGCTTGAGCCCGTGCCCCCTTGTCCTGTTGCTAACTGGTTCTCTCATTTAGCTGAAGGAAAATTCAGCAAAACACACAGGAAGGTGACTCAATAGTATGAAATCAGAGCAGCAGTTTTCCTGGCTTGAAATGGAACCTTAAGCTCAGGTTTCAGTTTGCAATGTCACTACTCAACATACCCATTCAAACTTGAACCATGCCTGAGATTTCCGCTAAGGAATCAATCAAATGCTATCCTGATGTCGACAGCAGGCACCTGCATGGATTTCAGCTCCTGTTAAAGCACAACTGCTCCCCTGTCCCCAATTTAAACTAATGTACAACATTTACATTGGGTCTTCGCCCTTATTCAACATCTGGGATGCTGCCACATTCCTAGTCTTGGTCTCCTCTCCAGACCACTGACATAGAATGTTGATGTTAAGGTACCACCTTCCCTCAGGGCAGGACTGCAGCACAGCTATAGGGAACAGTATTCCTTGGTTTTTTAATCTACTTGACCAGGGAATTCAAAGGCACAGACAGGAATTAAAACAACCCAGCTAGTGCTCTTGCTTTGGTCACACAGATATCCACCGCTCCACTTATGTTTCTTAATTAGGCATGGTCTGTTCAGACTCCAGTAACAGAATGTGTATTTTGGAAACCGTGCCCACCCTGAGGAGCCCGAGAGAACACTGATAATGGCCACACACTGACACTCCACAGCCACTGGTACAGCTCCAGAGCGGGCAGGGCAGCTCCTCATGGACTCTGGGGCCGCCCCACCGGCTCCAGTTACTCGAGGTTTGAGGCTGAGGAAGGTTCTGGCTCGCCCACAACAAGCCGGGTGCTCACACAGGCATTAGCTCATACCCCAAATGTGTTACTTCAGGAAATCGTGGTGCTCCTGATCAAGGGGTTGAGGAATGAAAAATGTATCAGGCAATGCAAAATGTATTAGACACAGAAATTAGATCTTTCCCTTCACATAAAAAATTGTCACATTGCATTTATCACTCACCACTGAAACGAAAAAACTGCTTCAACATTTCATGACATCTACAGCCAAGGCTATTTAACGTTTATGATCACCACAAGCATCTATACAGAAATTTCTCATATAAATTAAATTATCAAGTCCAGATGCAGACATTACATGACTTTTTTTAAGGAGTGGGAATGTTTTGTTTTTTAAAATCCGAATGATTTCTGCAATACTGGAGCACAATGAGAAACTTGGCACCTCACCAAGATAATTTAGCAATAAATACACATGTGGATAAAAGCTAACAAAACAGAAATTAGGCAGAAAGAGATGCAGCACTACTCATATGTCACATTCCAAAGCCACCAGGTCTGCTCATTTAAAAGCCAAACCTGTACTTGGCCCCTGCCTGACCAAGTTTCAGACAGAAGTAGTTCAGTTTGCTCAAGAGGGCAACTCAAAGGTCACAGGAGGACAGCTCAGAGGGAAGACCAACAGCTCTTCCTACTCAAAAAGGTCAAAGTAATTTTCGTGAAACTTTGAAAATCTGTGTCAATTAGATACATTTTTTCCCGACTATTCTCTGAAAGAAAAAGGTTTACATTAAAGGCAAATTTATCCACCTTCTGTTTGTAAGGAGTCCTCTGTTAAGAGGGACTCAGAATCAACTCTCTTTGCCATCTTTAACCAGGGGGTATTTGCCATATAACTGCCCTTAGAGCAGCAAATACCAATTAGGCACACTCATTACTAAATACTGTATAAATTCAACAGTTTCCATATTTTGTCCAATTTTTGACATTATCTCTGCTTGGATTTTCAACCAGTGACCTCCATTAAAAGCCTGATCTCAACAGCTCCACCCATCACAGTTTTTGGTTTGCAACACTAAGTTGCTGGGGAAGTGTTGAGGCAAATGAATGTTTCAGATGGAGGAAAAACTGCGTGTGCAAAAGTTTGTGGATTTTTAAGTGATTTCATGAGCACTTTGTAATGACAACATTCTTTTTGATTGTATAAAGTTCTACTTCCAAGTAAACCTCTGATTCTGGGTGGAGTGTGATAAAAAGCTACTGATACCAGTTTGTCTTTGTAGTTACTACGAATCAGGAATTAGGACATTTAAGTCCCTAAGGTCACCACTATCCTTCCCTTCCATGCCCTCCCTCCCCTCAATTCTTTGGGCTGTATTTCCCTCTGTAGCTTCAATCCCAGAAATAGCCAGACATGCGGGCTTTTAACAACTGACCTGCCTCTGAATTTAAAAAAATTCACTGTAGTTTATTCCCTTTTTCTCCCCACCTCCAAACAATCTTTCACCAGGGTAAAAATGCAAACAAGGGTTCCAAAACATCGAGAAGAGACAGAAGAATAATCCTGCCACTGCTTTCTCCTTTCACCCTCCAGAATTAATTTAGCAGCTTTCAAACAGGACAGCATCCTTTGGAGTTCAGAGGAAACCCAACAAGTGTAATGCATCGTGCACAGGCACCCAGACCCAAGTGCAGTTATTCTGATATACTGAACAGTCTCATTGGTATCCAGAACTCAGATGAAGCTAAAACTCATATGTAGTATTCAAGCAGTAGAAAAATTCTTAGGGGAGCTACTCTTTCAAAGCTAAATCAGTGTTCTGTCAGGCAGGCATGTTCTCCACTGCTCATAGTGAACACAGTTTTAAAAATACCACTCTGCACACAAACAGTGGTGTTCAAAAATTAGCAAACACACTCAGAGCATTCTCAGGCCAGTAAGGACAATTCTACAGAAAGTACAGACTGTAAAGGCACAATCACAGTTTGGCTGCCAAACTCACCGACAAACTGGAAGTGACCTCACAGCTGTTTAAACAGCCACAAAATATTAAAACACTCTTGTGAGATAAATTTCATCCTGAATAAGCCTACCCTCCCTCAAACAGACATATTTGCTTATTTGCCTATGACCACCCTACACAGACAGCTGTTCTCTCACCTGACAACCACACTGTATTCCCAGATCTCAGCACACCCCTCAATCAATCGTAATCTGCTTCCAGATAATTCTTTTTTGAAATAATGAACGATGTGGGGTAAGAAGTCATGGTGCTGATACAGTCTCCACTGGGTGAAGTTAAACACTACCAGAGCGGACTATCAGATAGAAGAGAAATGTTTAAGGGTGAACCTAAAATAAAGCTCTGATTTCATATGAGCCTTGATTTTCATTAAACAAAATTCAGACAGACACTTTTTAAGTGCTGGAAATCTGAGCATTACAGTAATAGGCTGAAAAAAACATACATGTAGTCCACTGAATTCTGGCTATTGCTAATAAATTTCCCAACACAAAACAGTGACTCAGATGGGTTACACTGGACTGTAACTCTTTTCACGCATAGAACAAGATTTATCTGACCCCAATGTAGACATCTGCATGTTTACATAGTCATGTAAACTCAGTTTACAGTCAATGGAAAACAATACATATTTCTGCAGCACGCCTGGCCTCACCCTCTATCAGAGCTCTAGAATAAACCATCTGTTTCTTCCAACTGACTGTCAAGAAAACTACAAACTATTAGGTCAGATGTACACTTACAAAATTACATGGATGAATCCCACACAATTTTTCCAGTGGCCCCTTTAAAATGATAATCTCTCTTTTGGTCACTAATGGTAAAAATAAAATATAGAAATGTTGTAATACCCCCAAATTCAACTGAAAGTCAAAACTAAGTAAGCTGGTTAACAGACAAATTTTTACCAGCACAGTACAAGGATTTTTTTCCTGTAACAGAAACCAAATGGGGAATTTTTAAGCCAGATCTGTGTAAACATGCACAACTCAAAAATGCTTCAAGTTTGGTCAGGAGCATTCAAGTACTGCAAGAGACATTTGATTTACTGTCCTTCACTCTTCACTATATTACACAAATAGCTTACATAAAATACCTCCTTGTCTGCACAGAATCACCTTTCCATACGGATTACCACCTGCACCTCTGATTTTCTCGGGAGATACTGAGGCCTGTTATTTGCTCAATTTCAGGAACGTTTCAGTTTTTAAGCCCTTCAGAATCATTACGATGGGAGCTTAGGTATTACCTCAAATACTGCTGTAGGTTGTCTCTACTGAAAATCCTATTGATTTGTCTCCTTTCAGCAATACAGAATTACGGGCCAGATAACATTTATATTAAATATTCATAACCTAAGCTCTCCAAATTTCAGAGAAACAAGCCAAAAGAAATCCTTGCAAAGAAGCAACACTTATCCTCTAAAAAAAATCAAATTAATTGTGATTTTAAACATCTATCTCAAAGTGCATGCAATGCCTCACTGTACCAGGGAGTGCCATCCATCACAATTCTCATCCCAGACCGCTGACTCATTCAAGCTCTTTTCCTAGAGGTTCAAAAAATATCAAGGCACTGATATCAAGCTTAACTCTGTATGCACTCTATATACTTCATCCACAACAATTTTTTATTATTTGATTAAAACTTGTGAAAAAATGTCTCCTACGGTAGAGTTTTCAGAACTAAGAATAGTGAAACATGGCACTGTCCTACAAAGAGGAGATGGCAATTTGAAAATACATTCAAACTTAGTGCCTTGTAATCGGGAGCCAACTTTTGTTATAGAAGGGAGGACCGAAGCGAACAGCGGAAGGAATTCTGCTGCAACAACTGCAGAGGGCTTTTTTCCCCTGCGCACAAAGGACACGGATGCATCGGTGCCTCGGCGCTACAGCCGCCCATGGCTGGGAGCAGCCCCGGCCCTGAGTGGGGTGCTGGGAGCTGCCCACGGGACTCGCCGTGCCACGGGCCAATCAACCCTGCCTGCCCAGCCAAGATTCACTCCCTTCTCCCCTCCCTGCTCGCTGCTAGAAAGAACTCGGTTGATTTTTAATTGACACCATTACACAAGCAGACCTGGAGCTTTCAGGGCCGCGGTTGACTCATCTCTCGCAGGTTAAGAACGTTAAAAGGGTTTCGTTCTCGCCCCGCGTTTCCCAGACCTGCTGGAGACCGCCCGGTTGGTTCCATTTTATCTGCCCTAAAGGCAACTCTCACCCTTGCACACAACGGCCTTTCACGCTCGGTTTTCCTATGGAACTTCAAGGATAACACAGATCGGGTCATCCGGGACGGCGGCCCGCATTAAGGGGCTGGGAGCGGAATCACAGAATCATAGAATCGACTGGGTTGGAAAAGACCTCAGAGATCATCAAGTCCAGCCCTTGGTCCAACTCCAGTCCATTTAACAGATCATGGCACTCAGTACCACGTCCAATCTCAGTTTAAAAACATCCAAGGATGGTGAATCCACCACCTCTCGGAACTACCCCTTTGTTTTATCCGCTTTCCCCTTTTCCCACTGGCGTTTTGCGGGTGATGGATGACAGGCCGTCCTCCAGCTCCCTCCCTTCCCCCACGATATCTGAGCAGCGGGAGGAGGAGGTGCCGCCGCCTCGACCCCCCGGTAATGGCTGCGAGGAAGGCACTGATGGGGGCCCTGCCGGCTCTCCCACTCCGGCCCCAGCCCCACCTCAGTCACTCCCCCAGCCCCTCTTGCCCCCGGCCTTCCCGCAGCTCGACTCTCCCCTGCGGCTCTCTCTGCCACCTTCAAGCACCCGTGAAACAGAAGCAAAAAAAAAAAAAAAAAAAAAAGCCGGCCTCCCCCTTTCCTAGGAGAGAACTGCCCCTCCACCCAGCACACCCACCCCCTTCCACTTCTCCCGCTCGGGTCCCCTTTTCCAGTCGCCTCCGCCGACCCCTTTCCTATGGCCACCCGCCCGCACCAGCTCAACCCGCCCCCCCCTTCTTCCTCCCCGTCCCTCCTCCTCCTCCTCCTCCCCCTCTCCTGCTGCAAACGGCCATTTCTATTGTGTCTCTCAGTGCCAAGCCGAGCAGGGATCGCCCCGGCCGCTGCCAGCCGCACAGACCGGCAGAAAATGGCTGGAGAGGGACGCCAGACCCACCCAACCCTCCCTTTTTCCTCCTCCTCCCGGCTCCTCCCGGCTCCCCGGCCGCACTCCCGGCCCCCTCCCCGCCGAAGTGCCCCCGGGAAAGGGGGCTGCGGGCTCGGGGGGTGCCGCGTCCCTCACCTGTGGTGAGCCGGGACGACACCTCTCCGAAGGGCGAGGGCTCCATGCGCAGGTATTTCTGCGGGGAGGAGGCGGCGGCGGCGAAGGAGGAGGAGGCGGCCGAGGCTGACAATGGCGCACATCGCCTCCGCTTCGGGGACGCCGGGCTCAGCAGCGGGTCAAAATCCAGAGTCCTTTTCAAAGTGGCGCCGCAAGCCATGGCGCGGGGCGGCCGAGGGGGCTCGGAGCGAGGGGCAGCGCAGACGGCGGTGGGAGCAGCAGCAGCCGGCCCTGCCCAGAGGCGCCTTCCCCGCTGTCTGGGGCGGGCTGGGGGGGAGGGAAGGGAAAGGAGGGGGCGGCTGCGTCAGGGCCGCCTCCACCGCCTCCCCGCCGGCCTCTCTCTGGGGAGCGGCCCCGGCAGCGGCAGCAGCAGCCCCGGCTCGGTCCGGCTGGATCTCCGACTCTCCCCGCCCGCTCCGCCCTGCCCGGCCGGGACAAATTCCGCCCGCGGCGGGTGGAGGGGCGCGATGGGTGCCGAGGGGCGCGGGGCTGGTCCCGGAGGCGCGGCGCGGAGCTGCCGATGCGGGGCGATGGCGGCGGCGGGGCCCGGGCGGCGGCGATGGCGGCGATGGCGCTCCCGGCCGTAACCCCCGCACCAGCAATATGGCGTCAACAACAACGCCGCCGGTTCAAACGCCAGCCCCCCCCGCCGCCGAGGCTCACGGGACTCGTGGTTTTCTCGCCCCTCCCCCACCACGCAAAGACCGGGCAGCTTCTGGTCGCTGGGACTACAACTCCCGGCGTGCTCCGCGCCGGCAAAACCGACTTCCGGGTTCTGATTTAAATCCCCCTGGGAGGGTGCGGGCAGGGTGTGGGACGCGGCGGGAGCCGGGGGAAGGGTGAGGGGCTCCTGCCGGGCCCGGGCACACAAAGGGGTGACAGCCCTGCCCGACCTCCGGGGACCGCGGGAGCGACAGCGGCTGTACGTCCGCGGGTTGTTTGTCTGCCTTCTGTGAAATGGGGGCAAAGTGCGCTCAGTGGCCCCCATGGCGAGGGTAGGGCAGGGAGCGTGCGGGAGCTGGTGGTGACAGCTAAGGACGCGCCAGGAAAGGCCTCACGATGTGGGGAGCTGTCTCTCGGGGTAACCGACTGGTTTCCCTACGATTGCATAAAGGGCATTCTTGCTTAAGGAGGGTGGTGAGGGAAGAGGTTCAAAGAACCATAGAGCTGCTCGTGGGAAGAGCACAGCTCCTTCCTGTGCGGCTTCCTGATTGAAATGAGCTGTGTTGTACTTCACCCCGGTGGAAAACGCTGACAGAGGCTGATAGCCGCCCCCCACCCTCCCTAAATATATGCAACTTTTAGCTTTTCTGTATTTAATCCATTTAATTTAACGAGGAATGTAAAGACAGGTTGTCTTTGGAAGATAAAGTGATGAATATGTCCTCATAAAATTTTAACACCTTGGTGTTTTTTGATTGTATTCTAAAATATGAGCTAGGCTTTCCCTAACAGCATAAAAGCCCCACAAAGCTTGCCATCATATGGAAGCAGAATTTGCTGTGTAGACACCTGGTGTGTGGCATATATTATTAGTTAAGCCATAGCGGCACCTGGTCTGTCTCAACACGCATGTGCTTGTGCTGGCAGTGTGGTTGTGCTGCTCTGGGTACGGCCAAGGTCTCAGGAGGTGGGGTGACCTGGCAGAAACTTTCTGCCCAACAAGTGATTTGCCTTCCGGGACAGATAACTCATAACAATGTTGAAGCAATTAGGTACAATTCATAGAATCATAGAATGGATTGGGTCAGGAAAGACCTCCGAGTCCAACCCTTGGTCCAACTCCAGTCCCTTTACCAGATCATGGCACTCAGTGCCACGGCCAATCTCAGTTTAAAAACCTCCAGGGATGGTGAATCCACCACCTCTCTGGGCAGCCCATTCCAATGCCTGATCACTCTCTCTGTAAAGATTTTTTTTCTGATCTCCAACTTAAATTTCCCCTTATGTTTGCCTGAGTTGACTTGGCCTAAAACTAATTATGGAAAATAGCAGAATGATTCCTTTGCTGTGAGCTTTTCCCTCTGCAGAGGAAGTACTTGGAGTATTTCCTTGGAAAAGAGGATGCTGACAAGCCTTTCTAACTCTAAGACAGGTTCTGGTCCCCTGTAGCAAGACTCAGGAAATTTACTGATCTTACTACAGTCTTATAATTGTTCTACTGTAACTATACCAGTACTTCTACTTCTGTGGACACTCTTCTTTGCAATAATGATGGCTGGTTTTCCATTTATTTAATTCTTCATTTCCATTACATTTCCATTTATTTAATTCTTCATTTCCATTACATTTCCCTAAGCAGATAAGTTTCCCTGTGTTCAGGCGTCATTGTTGAGTACTCTTACCAAGCACTTCACCCAGCAAGACTGAGGCAAAATTGCTCTTGCAGTCTTTGAATTAAGGAAACCCTGTGTGTGTGATGCACCTGTTCAGTTTGGGGTGTCCTGTGTCCTCCTTCTGCCGTAATCTGTTTGTTCAGAAGTGCCTGTGTTTGAGTGCAATGTTGGGAAAAAAAGATAAAATTCAGCATAACCAGCACTTTCCCAATGAACTTAATATTTTAGATACATGTTCTGCATTCAGCAGCAGTAAAGATTTGGTTACATTAGCTCATGTCACACTAGATCCTAAGGACCATTCAGGCACAATCTAATTCAATTAAAACAGTCTGAGGAATGAGGTGAAACTTCATCAAGATAAGCTACTAGAAAGTCAGCTTTTGCCAGAACTATAATTGTAAGCAATTGATTAGAACCGTGATTGTCCTAATCAACAGAGTTACTTGGCTTTTGTCTAACCTTTAGTTTGTTGAACTAAACTGAGCAAGTCTGATCTAAGTCAAAATAAGAATTCACATACCCCTTTGCGGCAAATTAAACCCAGCTAAACCAATGTAGCTTTGCATGTAGACAAGCCCTCAGGCATCGAAATGTCCAATAGCAGTGACAAAGTGCTTGATGGTTGTCAGGGAACATGTGTTTTTACTTTCACTGTAGCAGGAAACACCATAGGGTCAAGGCTGCAAACCACTGTTTATATTGTTCTTTCTTCTACTTATTATATAACCAATTTGCAGTGCCCCATTACGTGCTGCATGGGGTGCCTTTAAAATTACATATTATAAGCATATTTTAAAATAAATAGTACCCACAAATTTTATTAATACTGGGAATGGGAGAGCTTAATGGTGAAGTGCTAAGACTATATCAGATGTGTGCTTCAAGCATGACACCTGTTGAAAAGTCCAGATGTAGGACATTAGTTTAACCTTTGTATGGCCCTGAATGAGGTGGGAAAGTAACCCTTTCAGTCTATTGCATTGGGACTGTGATGGAAATGTCATAGGGGACCAAATGTTGGACTCTGTGCTCTCTTTTATTCTTCTTCCTTCTGCCATTGCTTTGCTTCCCCATTGTTTCTTCTGTTCTTTTAATTTTTTTTGCTGTCTTTCTCTCATTCTCTTTTTGTACCATGTTGACTCTACTTCCTCCTCCTTTTCCTTGAGACATCCTATCTGTTTGATACAGGGTCCACACCACAGTCCCTGTCTTTTCTTTTATGCCATCTAACTATATTCCTTGCACTTCACACAGTGCCTCATTTCTCATTAACCAGTCATCCTTGCTGACATGAGAGCACCAATTAGCTGATCTGTTTTCTGGGACTTGTGTATCAGGCACATGTGGTTGCAAATTTTGTGGATAAAACGCAGTGGGGGTTATCTGTCAGAATGTCAGTGGAGTGTTTGTACAATTCCAAGTGAGAAGGACGAGTTAAGCTGAAAAAAACGGAGATTGGTGCAGGAGTTGTAAGGTGGGAGAAACAGCCAAAAGAGAAATGGAGTCAATTTCTCAGTCTGCTTTGCTATACAATCACTTAGATAGTGCTGGCCAGAGGGAAAGGATACATACTACAGGAGTGAAAGGCAGAGGTCAGTGAAGGTCAATTCTGCTTCTTTAGATGCTGACTTATGCTGCTAAATTGTATGAAATATTGTGGTCTGAACCTGCAATGTGCCTAGAGTTTCAATAGGACAAATCTGTTTCTTAGGCCTGAAGTACTAAGGTATTTCCAGCAGAAGTACAAAAGTATATTTCACAGTATGAGAGACAGTCAAAACACCTCTTTCCTCTAAAATACTATATATATTTCCACATATTCAGGAAAGATTAATTAAACCCAAAACCTGTACAAATGAAGATGACTGAGCTGATTAGGATGATAGAAATGGAAAAATTACGGCAAGAAATTAAAGAGTTGTTATTTAAGGGTTATTACCCTAAACAAATACTTGTTTGAGGTCTATGATTTTTCTCTGAAAACCTAAGGAAGGAAGAAGTTCAGGAATTCTATTTGAATGATGAAGTCTGTGTTGATACAGGAACTGTCAGTTACCTCACCCAAACTGCAAGAGGAAGATTTATAAGTGCCAGAGGAATGAGTTTCCAGAGCACTCTTCCAGTAGCAGAAATATCGGTGAAAATAAACAAAATCAATACCAAATCTTTAGATTAGGGTTACATGGACTTTAGTAAGGCGTAGTATTTTTAAGAAAAGGGTTTGTATGGTACTGTTGCTTTCAGTGACATAAGACTATTGGGAATGACCCTGGAAGTTTTATAACACAAAGTGACTACAATGAACTCCCAGTGAAACTAAACTCTTTACTGGATGGAGTTGATTTTCTTCACAGTAGCTGGTGTGGGATGGGTTTTGGATTTGTGACCACAACCATTGATAATATAGGGATGTTTTTGTTATTGCTGAGCAGAGCTCGTACAGCATCAAGGCCCTTTCCGCTTCTCACTCCACCAATGGGGAAGCTGTGAGGGTACAAAAGAAGTTGTGAAGGGACACAGCCAGGACAGCTGACCCCAACAGACCAAAGGGACATTCCATATTATACGGCATTCTGCTCAGCATATAAAACTGAGGAAAGAAGAGGTGCTGGGGGAGTTCTTAGTGACAGAATTTGCCTTCCCAAGTCACTGTTATGTGTGATGGAGCCCTGTTTTCCTAGGGATAGCTGAAAACCTTCCTGCCTATGGGAAGTAGTGAATTAACTCCTTGTTTTGCATTGCTTGTGTGTGCAGCTTTTGCTTTCCTTATTAAACTGTCTTTATCTCAACCCATGAGTTTTCTCACTTTTACCTTTGCAATTCTCTCCCCACTCCCACCAGGGGACCGTGAGTGACTGTGTGATGCTTCATTGCTTGCTGGAGTTAAACTATGACAACTTGCAAGAGGGTGAAGCAGGAATAACCCATTTGAGTCAGTTCACCTATATTCAGAAAAATATATCAAGGCTATAAAAATAAAATTACAAAACTTGCTGGTGTATATGCATGAATTGTGCTAACAGACCTGAATATGCAATATTTAGGAAGTAGCGAGTAAAATTTTGCAGCTCTGACTACTACAATTACCTCAAGGATTTCAGGAAAGCATCATGTGGTGAAGAATGGATCAGTGCACTTTTCTGTCTGTTGTCAGCCACAGCCTTGTATAGGATCACCAAAAAAAGTAATGGGGCATAAGGAGGGCAGTGTTATGAGGTACTGGAAATGGTACTGTAACCTAAAGCCTTACATCACCGTGTCCTCCACCCCCTTACCCTCCAGTGTCAAACATTTTAATACACAAACATTTACATGTGCCTATTGGTTGTCTTCTTCCATTTTACTGTTGTAAAGAATTCACATTTTTAAACTTCACATATGATTTTCCCTGCCTAGATTTTGGAGAAACACATCACCAAATCTGCTTTACTCTTCATCTTAAAAAAACCCCAAACTGCCACAGTGCTTTAGCAGAAAGGAAAACTATATTTCTTATGCAAAGTTTTTTTTTTAAATGTTCTCTTACATCTTTGTAAAAGGATTTTTCGTGACTGATTCTAAGGGTAAAGCAGCAGCATGGTATTGCATATTACCTGGAGAGTAGAATCAAGTCAAATAAAAATATATTGAACTGGAATGGTAAAAAAATTACAGGCCAAATATGAATCATGTGAGTAATACTGAACACTTAAGAGCCATTGAAGTCAAATACACTGAGTTAGGATGTTCTTCCACTGTTGCAGTAGACTGGAGCCTGGATCCTCCATGAGCTTACACAGCTGTGTTGGGCTGAGATACAGTGAAGATCAGCCTTTCTTCTGTACCAGTATGTTAGTGAAAAGAGCAGCATAGGACAGGGTGACAACTGAACTTTCAAGTATTTCCTACTGATTTCCTTAGGGGTAGGAGGAGGTTTGAGACACTGTCCCTTCTATTCACTTGCAGCACATAAGAAATGGGCATATACTTTCCACTGCAGACCTGTTGCCTCTTTGGAAATTTTGCTTGGAAGCTGAGTGAAAGCCAGCTGAAAATGTCACTTTTATTAAGCTCAGTTTTCTGCATAGAGCAGTGAAGAATGGAGGACTTGAGTTAAAACTTTTATTTTTGTGGATCATTTACTAGGGCTTCACATCCTCTGTCACTCGCTTACCTGTTACATGCATCCTTCTGTTTTTTTGCAGATAGTACCTGGCTATGTTTTGTTCTCAAAACCCTCCTTCCTCTCTCTGCAGCTGACCTTTGGGATGCTCCCTGGTTCCAGGCAGGTGGCATGTATGTGTACTGTACCATCTATACATACCTACTGCTTAACCTGCTTCTCCACCACTGATCTATCACCCCTCTGCTGATCCCGTGCAGTACTTTGCACTTAGCATACCTTTTCCATTCATAAAACAAAAGACACTACCCATCTTCTGCTGGCAAATCCCTTCCTTGTCTGTTCTGAACCACCACTGGTAATTCTGTCATCCTCCAAGCTCATTTGCTCCTTTTTCTCTCCCATATGAAAGCTGATTTGGGTCATGCTTGTTCTTCTGTAAAGTATTTCCAACAACCTGTTTCCCTACCTCAGACCTTGTTTCTGAAATTATTCCCTAGGCCTAGGTCACCTCTTAGCCTGAAGATGCTCATAAATTACCACCTTTCTAGAACTTTCTCCCATGGAATCTTTATGTTCTCCTTTCCACCCACAGTTCAGAGTCTCTCTGATCACCATTTCAGAAGATAAAGCTTTCCCAGCCCTCCTCGCCCTTTTTCCTCACTAACCAGCAACATTTCATCACCCTTGTGCCCCTTCTTGGGCATTCTTGGGTTGCTCATCCCTTTGGTTTCAGACCTCACCTTTGGGGCCTGGCATTCTTCTGCTGATGCATTAATTTGGGATTTGTGTTGATCCCACACAGTCTGGTTCAGTCCAGCTTTCCTCTAATTGCTTCCTTCCCTCCTTCCTGCCCTCCTCCTGCTTTCCTAAGAGAACTTTGACTCATGCTGCCTGTTTTGTTTAAGCCTGCAACAACTGCACCCATCTTGTGAACCAAACCCATGCTGTCTTCATTTGAATCTCCCCATAAACTATACTTCTGGCATAATGCCTCTCCAGCTCTGATTCTTCTGCTGAAATATATCCCGTTTCTCTATAATAAAAACAAATCCTGTTTCATAACAAAACAAAAAGAACTGAGCAAGAGACTGACTATGCAATTAATTTTTGCCGGTTGCTTTCTGCCAAGAGCAACATGCTTGTTCTTATCCCACTCCTTAGGGTTGTCCTCCCCATGTGCCTCCTGTTTGTCCTTTTGTTTCGTTACAAAAGGCTTTCAAGTCCTTCCTGAGCACTCCTGGCCTGATCCTGTGCTCACATTGGTGTGAAGTGAGGAGTAACTCCCCTGCAGCAAACAGAGCTTTGCCAAGGTGAAATTTCTGTGGAAGGCGATCTGCCCTTTGTTTTAATATTAGCTAATAAAGCCTGTGTGCAGCTTCAGCACAGCACTCTGGTTTTAATTAATAAGAATTAGCATATACATCTACATACACTCTTCTTTTTCTCTTTGTGGGCTCAGCTACTTTGAAGAAAACCTCTTTGTATGCCTTCCTGGTTATTCTATATCTTGACATTAAAAATCCCCAAACGAATAAAACCCGAACCCCAAAGTACCACCAAACTCCCACGCAAACAAAGGCTTTGGTGCTGCGGGTGCGGGAGCGCTGGGAGCAGCCCGTCCCGCCTGCCCTGGCTCCCAGCCCTGCTCCCGGCCGCTGGGGAGCCATCCAATTCCCAGCCTCTGTCCCTTCCTCCGCCTTTGCACAATCCCACTGCAGCGACTTCCCAGTCCTAATTGGAGCCTCTGGGCATCATTGTATTATTATTATTTAATAAACAACCACATAAAACACTGGTTGACATTTAAATAAGAATAAAGAAAGGAAAGCTCTGACTCCTAGACTGTTTTGTTTTCCTGTTGACTTGGGTGGAAGCTGGAGCAGGTTTTCCATACAATACCCATGCTCACACAACACATGCTTACCTTTAATGTTATAGGGAAGGCACTGCCAGCATGGGCCCAGTGGGGATGAGTGTGCCAGACCTACTGAAGCTGTCAATCCTGGCTGCAACATAAGCTGTAAATACAGAGTAATAACCTGAACACTCCTGGTAAAATGCACAGCTTTTTTGCCTCAGCTACAATTTGCAAGGGTTCAGCCTCATTGTCTGGATTGTGACCCCCAGCATGTCCTTTTGAGTGGTTATCTGAAAAGTGCAGCAATCAAGATGCTATTAAGAAGAACAAATGGAAAAAATAGTTTTACTTTTGCATTTGATTGTAAACGTGAAACATTCCAGTGTTGAGAGTTATCATGACAAAAGAAAATGTGGTGTCCTTGAAGTGAACACAGAAAAGCACAACTCGCTCAATAAGGTTTTGAAAGAAAAACAAAAAGTTGAAGGCCAGAACTGACTCCTTTAGAAACAAGTATAAAATGAGACAGGATTCAAAGTGCTTAAAGTATTTTGGTGGCAATCAACAAAGAAGTGTCTGTTACTAGAATTGATTGAATTAAGAAAAGGGAGAGAAAATCTTGAGAACTTTCTAAAAAGTGAAGATTTGATGTGTGGGGAGTATAAGGACAAAATTCTCCTGGGCCACGACGGGAGCCCTGAATCAGCATAACTCTTTTTCTTGAAGAAAGTGAAAACCAGACAAGGGCGAGTACGTACACCCTTTTTATCCTTTTCCATTGTGGATCAAAGAGGAGGAATTCACAGGGCTGCCAGCTCTCCACTTTCCTGCAGTGAGTCTGCAGTGCAGGCTGGGTTTATTTCCCTCGGTTAAGCAATACTTCTTTATTACTCTAAATGATCAGGGCCTTTAATTGACTTGTGTGATCTGAGTCCTATTTACTGGTTTGTGTTTTTAAAGTATTTAGTAGGAGTGAAACATTCTTGCTGTTTATAAAAATTATGTACATATATGCTTTAATTCTAGGGAGTTCACCCCTCATTCTTCCCACCATTTCATTACATGTTTGCTTTCCTGTATTGTATATTAAAAACTTCATGCAGTGGCTCACTTGAATTTACATATGTGGACTGTAATAATTCTGTGATGTTGCTTGGAACTTTTGTATGAACATGTTATACAGAGTCAATGTGGGCATGACAAATAGATTACAGATTTTTCGTAGATAAACACAGTGAATGCAAATGTGAGTGAATTTGTGTGCAAGTTTTAATATCTAAGCAAAGCTTACAAGTGCCTAACACCTGTAACCACAACTGCCAGTGCAAACAGGGAAACTAGTTTCAAGGCATTTATTCTGATTTTAAAATGTTGGACTCTGAAATATTTGAGCTGTAATCGTGGGGATGTGTTCATCCTCCGGAAGGTATTTAAGACTTTGTTGTTAAAGAATAAAGACTTTCTTAGCAGCTGATACACCAAACTCCTTGTGCAAACAAGTACTGGAATGATGAGGACTGCCTTATGAAGCAACCTGTGTCTTTTAAAGACATTATGGAAATCTTACTGTGAAATGGATTTAAAAGTGTTAGTTGATGGTCTTGGGGAGATTGGCATTAAGCATGAAGAAATTTTTTTGGAAAGCTAAATGGGAACTTATCGGAAGGGTGCTGGATTCCCATGAGTGGCTGTGTAGCTGCTATAGCTGTGGTCCTGATACAGGGAACTTGCTCAGGAAAGGCATTTCAGGGGCATACAATGTAAGGAGAAAATGGAATGTGTTTGAAGATGGAGTGTAGTAATTCTCCCCTGGCAGGAGACGGACTGACTGCTTTTTTGTGAGAATAATGAGACAAAATATATTAAATTGTTACCAAAGACATAGATAAGTGTGTTCTGTAAAGTTTTCTGGTGCATAATATCAAAACCATTTTGTCAAGGCCAGGCTGAATGGGATCTAGTGGAGTTGTAACTAGATGATCTTTAAGATCCCTTCCAACTCAAACCATTCTATGATTCTGTGAAAACTGTTCATATCACAAAAAGGAAATACATACAAGTCCAAGACCTTAGGCAACAAAAAAGGTAAAATGAACCCCTTTCAGTGCTTTCTTTATTAATGAATACAAATCTTTGCTTGTTTGTTTATTTGGTGGAGGTAAAGTGGTCCTTAATTGGCTTGCAAAGTATTTCCTAGAGAGATAGTTCAGGTTCAACATGTGAAGGAAACTGTTTTGAATTCACTGGAAGTCCACCAGCTTTTTCTAAATAAAACCATATTACAGTAGCTGTTGAACTGCTATAAGAAAAGTTATGTTTCTCAGAGAGAGGAAATTAAATTGTCTTTGTATTTGCATTTCTTTAGAGTTCACTCTGAGTGATTTATTGGTGGAAAATCATAAGGAGACAACCTTCAAAATGGCCAGTAAACTGAAGAAACTGGGCTGGGAGCATCTGTATCTTCCCATTTGAAATTCTTGTCTGTTGCTTGCTACTACAGAGTACCTGGCAACACCAGTAAAAAAACAAATTACATTAGTCCCATTGTGTTTTAGACGCTCTTTTTTTCTGTATAGCATTAGAATGATGTGAGAGACTGATTGTATGTTGTTCCAGTAATTTGGGGGCAAAAGCCAGTGAGGACCCTGTCAGACTCTGAACAATGTTTTTTGTTTTCATACACTGATTCATCAGTGTTTATAGGCCTCCAACATGTAAATCACCCTGAGGTAATCTGGAAGGGAAGGATATGAATAAGCAAATTAAATTGGCTAAGAGCCTAAGGAACACCCTGTTTAGGGATAAAATCACATGCCTGTCCTAGTGCCAATAGTTTTGGAGAAAGAAATAGAGTTAAAATCTTTGCAGTTCATTTCTTTGCAGAGAGAGCTGATTAAGAAGACTTTGGTCTTCTCCTTTTTTATGTGTGAGTTCAGGCGACTGAGATAAGGTAATAAGTGATGTGTTTTCTGCAAGTAACTCTTGATGACACAGAAGGATGTCATCCAGGTCGCAGAGGGTGTAGGAACTAGTTGCCTCATTTATGGTAATTATTTTGTGTTCAGCTTTATGATATGAGCATTCAAAGGATTGAATTGCCCTTTATCTTTCCAAGTACCTCCTCTTTTTTTTTTTTTTTTGAAAGTAAGGCACAATTTTCCATCAGGAAACATCTCCACCCGACTCAGCAGTTACTAGCATACATTAAGGTGCTCTATATCTAAAGAATAACCAAACCAACTACTCTCTTCTTACCATCTGCCAGGCTTGTGCCTTCAAAGGTATGATGTAATGGGAAAAGGGGGCTGAGGTGAAGAAAACATTTCACTGAAAGTTGTACAGAGGAAAAAGTATTTCCATTCTTAGTTTACTTGTTTACAGTATAAATGATACTTTTTTGGTTTTTAAGAAACTTGCTGTTAGCTGGAAGACTAACTATTTCTACCATTCCACACAGGTCTTTGAACTTGTATGTCAATTCCAATCAGGAAAGCAGCTAGCTCTCTAGAAGAGACTTACCCTGTATATGCCTTCACTGGAGGAAATTCCCTGGCAGAACTGATGGCTGACACCAGACACTTTACCTGGGAGGGGATCATTATGACCTCTCCAAGTGCCAGAGAAGCTATAATTGGCATTTGTATATTATTAAGCACCAGAGAATTTAACTGTAAACAGAAATCCATAGGAAATTAGGAGTCACCAGTTACATTGCTCACGGGGGTACTCATTTAAGAACAGCTTTTGAGCATTTTTCAGACACCATTAAGAGCAGGGGAGAGGTAACCATGCCTTTTTTTTCTCCATTGTCTTTGGAATTCTAAAATCATATTTCTGGTTGAAGGGAAGTAACTTCCTGAGACCAAAACCAGCCAGAAAGCAATAAAGACATAGGATCACTAGAGATATCACTATCAGCCCTTTGAATGCCTTGGAACTGGCAGCATCACGAGATCCTACATACAAATTCACAGATGGGCCAAAGACCCAGATAAACATAGCTGTGAAGATGGTTTCAATGCCTCTCACCTCACCCCAGCCACCTGATAGCTCAGCATCTCACACCAGTCTTTACATCCTATGAAGACAAAAAGGCACCTTCCAGGAAAAATTGGTAAAACTCCAAAATAGGTGTGAAAGGGGTGTGATGAACCCTCTTTGTCTGTCTGACCATCTGAATTTTTTCGACAGGAGATATTCAGTGAGATGAATCCCAGCCTTACTGTTCAGCCCCTGCCCAGTCTGACCGTGGCTGCAGTGGAAACTTCTGGTACTAAATGAGTAGTAGAAATTTTGTACAAGAGGTTTTGTTCAAGAATCCTTTTTGTTTTGAGCTGGAACTAGAGATTCACTCAATCTCTTGGACATGGGCTATGGCTCTTACTCATTTTCAAGCAGTCAGACACTGCTCAGAGCAGTGGAAAGAAACAGAAGCAGCTGCTTTCACTTCTCTTATTGGTGTATGGGCTCTGCAGAGAAATAGGAACCAAAGTAAGGTTAAGCTGAGTTTAAAGGAACAAGATAATGTTTGGTAGAGGAAGGGCAAAACGCATAAGCTGGCCACGTATCTAACTTCAGTGTACATAAACTGTTGCCATGTCCTCAGGAAAACAAAAGATTTGGGAAACAGTCTAAAGCTAGGCCACATGAAATACAGAGCACGTGACACAACCCAGAGTCCTTTTGTCTCAATAGACAGCGCTCTAGAATCAGTATGACCTTACTTCTGCCCTTGTTAGTCTGAAATATGTAGCACAGCTGTAGGACGTAGTTCATCATTTATCAAGGGTAAATACAGTTCTGGAAGGGAACATGGAAGTGAAAAGTGTTCTGCACACAGCGTTTGCTTGCATGTTGTAACTTGCTGCTCAGAAAAAATACAGAACACTTTGTCTTCTTATAACACTGGTGAGCAACTCCTTATCATAACCTTGCGAGAGATTTCAAGTGCATTCATGAATAGGAAGATGATTAAGATGACACATCAAGGTTTTCTGAAAACTTTTTCCTATTGAGATGCATCCTCATATTTGTCTTAGTTTTCATTCCAAAACAAGGTATTTCTACTCTACAGTGAGATTGGTGGACCATATCCTTACACTCTTGGTGGCCCAGCTTGCTGTGAAACTCAAGCTGAGCAGTAGGAAAAGTGAGTTTACATGAGGGGCAGTCAAAGCTAAAGCAGCTAATTTAGCTGAAAGGCCCTGCAATGACCTTTGCAAAGGAGGCCTCCATTGCTCTGAGCAGTTGCTGTGACAAGGCTGAAAACTTGGCAACCTGACTGAAAAGTTTAGTGGGAAAGAAACCCAATGGGGGATTTAAAGGAGTTAATTTGTAGGTTAGAAAGAGGAAGTTGTCTATGTAGCTGGGTAACAGTTGAAAGTCCTGCGCTGAACACATCCATAAATCATCATGCCAGGTAGGGTATTTTCTCTTCTTTCAAGTATTTCCCAGGCTGGGAGTCTACTTTGGCCACAGCTGCTTCTCTTCAACAGTCCATTAGAGTCCTGAGACTGGGTTTTGCATAGGCTGTGTAAGAAGGATGTAATACTTCTCTCTGTTATGCAGCTGAAGAGTTAGGTCTCTAGCCTGACTTTCTGTGATTCTGTGATGTGCCTTTTTTGAGGAGAGTACCCATACTAATTACCCTACATCTAAGGAAATCTAATTTCAGAGCACAAGGACACAGAGGAAAAAAAGGAAGCCTGATTTTTCCAGTGTTCAAATGACTGTATCAGTGCAGAGATTTGTGTCATGGAGGGTGCCTCTGGGCCTTCTTGCCACTGAGGTTGTTAATAGAGGGCAGGAAAACAACTGAGACTAATGGCTTCAGTGACAGACACCAGAGGAGTACAGATGTTATCTCTGGCACTAGGCTGAGGGGTCTGCAATAGACAGTGCAATGGCTGAAAGGTTTACCCTGTCCCTCCTTGGGTCTAGGGCTATAAATGAGTGCTGACCATACAGACCAACAGCACAGGTTTCACCACGCTTGCAAACTGAAAAAGCTCCGGTGGTTCTCTCTTCTTCAAAGTGTTTTGCGAAGCCATACTTGGGCTGTGAATGGTATGGATGTGTCCAGTTCAGTGGAAGTGGAGGTAATAGAGAGGCCAGGTTAAATTTATACTGTAGCCTAATTTTCTTGATTTGATAGAGCAAAGAAAGGAATCCCAGAAGTCACATATCTTGAGATTTACTCCAGATCAGTTGCAAAGAACCAAAGAAAAAGTAGGTATGCTTCTTGACATGGCTACTCTGACCCTCATAGTGTATAGCACTTCCTGTCTGCTTTTCTGGCTTAGCCACCCTGTTCTTACTGCCCTAGGTCTGTAGCCCCAAGAACCAAATAAACACCTGCTCCTTGTTGTCTGGTGCCCTCTGGTGCTGCAGATACCTGTCTGGTCTACATCCCATCACACCTTTATGCAGTTATGGGAACCAGCCTATTCACCAACAGGAACTCATGAACTGGTATGTTCTTTTTCTCAGCTTCAGCCTGGCAGTGGAAAGGGCACTCTACTATGCCTTTAGGGCAAGTGGGACAAGCCTGGGAGATAAGAAGAGCTAGTCCTAGGTACTCTAGTTCTGTTTCAGTGCTTGAAGGAGGAGAGTGGGAAATAGACAGGCTCTCACTGGTCATCCTCCGAGTATATCTCCCTTGATCTCCAGCTTTAGCCTCTGACTTCTATCACCCATACTCTTTTATTACTGTTACCTTCATGTAGTTGCCCAGTCTCACTGCAGTTGCCCAATCTCACTGCTGTGTCTTCCTCCTTCAACATACAGCTCTTCCCCTAGGATGCTATTCCCACCACTCACGGTCTCTGATCCTGCCCCATATATTGCAGTGCCCATGGCTCAGTAATGTTTGGAGCTTACCCGTGCTCAGGTCCATTATTCAGAAAACAGGATTACAATACCTTTACTGTCATTCTTCTCCCCTCTACTTAATCGGTGCTAATTGATTGATTGATGGTGGCTCTCTTGTTTAACAATATCCCAAGTCCAAGAAGCAGCCACATGCCTATTATTCTCACATATTTAACTGGAGCATACAAGAATGTATTAACTTCTAGAAAATAGTTAGAGCCTCTTCTAAATTAGTTTGTATGACTTGTCAGGGCTCATTTCACCGTACAAAAAGCTGATGACAGAGGCAGATAGCAACAACAGGGTGACAGGTTGTTCTCTTGGTTTTGGTCCAAGTAATTTTTACCCTCACAGAAAATGAGTGAATTACTGAGTGGTTACTTCGTGACTGCAAACTTCACAGTGATGGTAGATTCTTGCCTGTAAGCCTGCTTTGCCATGCCTGATGCTTGTGTCCTGTTCAGTTTAGTGCTTCCTTCCTGAGATGGTCAAAAGCTGTTCATGATGGTGTTATCCTAGTGCTGCACAAATAGTGGATACGTGCCATGTGGTAACAGGGATCAGTTTAGAGAGGCTGAGGCTGACCAATCACTGTTTGTCCCCAGCCTGCTCTTTCTATGAATGAAATCCTAAGCAACCATGCCCTTCTCATCTGCTCCAGCACTTGGCTCAGATCCTCCAGCTTTCTTTCATTAGGCTCTTTTTGGCTAGCTTAGTTGGTGGACTTGCTCAGTTGTAGGCAGATGACAGTCCTTCCATGCTGTTGGTGCAGCTGGGAGTAACTACTGCAAGGAAGGAGCAAGATTCACCTACTGTGCGGGCTGAAACACAACAAGTTGTTTGATTGCAAACCAATTAGCTCCAAGAGTCCACTTTGCATGGACTTTCATGGCAGATTCATGACCTGAGGACCATCAGCCTGGTAGATTTCAATTCTCTGCCACAAGGAGCCATTATAGGAAGAAGTCCACAACACTTTTTCTCTTGGGTTTGTTTGCTTGTTTTTGACAAAACTCTCCTGGAAACAGGTGAACTGATTAAACAGAAAGTTAAGATATCTGCCCCGAACTCAACCAAACCAAATCAAACCCTAAACTCAACAAACAGGTAATGAGCTGTTGGCAGGCACTAAGCTTGAAACCTGTGAGTTAGAACTGATAAAGGGTTGGCAGAGATGTAAGGAAACAGAAAATGGGACCTTATAAAGAGAAATTGGGCAATCTTCAAAAAAGTGGTGCTACCAGTCCTGTTAATGAATACTCAGATATGGCCCTTGCAGATTGCAGGTCCTTTGATGCAATGCTCACTGGTGAGTCATTTGGAAGATCACTAATTGAAGGATAGAAAATGGCCTGCTGTGGCCTGCAGCCATTATGAGCTGCACATTTTTTAAGGGATGTTTGTTGCAATCCCTTCTGTTTTCTGCAGATGGGGTGTGGCTCGCCCATTCCTGACAAAGTGGCTGGTGCAGCCTTTGGTTGGGAAAATAAGGGTGTTGCATGAAAAGCTGGACTTCCCCTAGGGGGGAAAGTCACCTTCTTCCTCTCTAGTACAGCATCAGGGGTATGACAATTCCCTAAAGCACGGTAGAACCACACAGAAATCTGGCAGCTTTATCCAGTTTGTAGTTAGATGGGTCTGCCTCATAAAAACATCTGAATCACACTGCACACTATCTACCTAGCTGCATAAACACAACCACATCCTGCTCATAGGATCTGAGCCTGATGTTCTAAAACTATGCCTCCTTTTTCTTTTTTTCACCAGAGGTCTTATGACCCTCACTTATTGCATAATTATTTGGGCTTTCGTGTAAGCTGCTGTGCTTCAGGCTGCAATCAAAAGTGACGCTGTCACTCTTTGTTCATGTTAAATACAGGCACCCAAAGTTTCTTCGGCTGTGATGCATTAGGGAACTCATTCTTCAAGCAGAGTGGGAGGGACACCACACTGAGCCTCAGGGGTGACAGAGTGAGGATAAGCAGCAAGCCTGCAGCTGTGTCTGTGGTGGATAAGACAACTCCTACACCTCCCTGACTTCTCTTTGCCTTTCCAGACCACTGACTTTGCCAGTTGAAGACTGCCTGGTCAGCTCTGCTGGAAGCCTGGGACCAGGAGACAGACTGTAGCGCTGTGCTGCAAGTATGGGAAGCATGGACTTAGTTTTGTGGAGGCTGCAAGGAGGGAAGACTCTGGTGAGTATTTGCACAGATGCTGCATCCAGTTGGGTACACAGAAACTGAAATGCTCCTTCCATGTTTGTAGGAAGATGGAGGTTGCTATGCTAGGCCAAACTGATTAAATCTGTTACCCTGCTTCAGCCCTGGCTGCTAGAGGAGATACAAGAAATGCTGTAGTACAACAATGATTTTTGTGTGGACATTTCTCATATCCTACTGATATCTAGGTCATTAGTTAACCATGTCAACAACTAGTGACCAGCACAAGTTGGGAAGAATGAAGGCTTTACACTGAACTATTCCAATCAATGCCCTACATGATTCCTCTCACTTAGCTGAAACAATAGTGAGCAAAGAATTATACCCTTCTGATCCTGTTCCTTCTGAAATAAATGGCAAACCCCATAATGTTATCAAAGGTGAAGGTTCAAACCTGTCATTATGTTACATAGCACTCAGTAAATATCGTGACTAAGTATTAAAAATGTGTCAGCAATGATCATCTATAAGGCCTGTTGGAATGCTTTATGTGAACTGAAGCAGGTTGCCAGCTGCTTCTTAAAAGGCGATGCAGCAACTACCCTGAAAAATCATTTTTTCACTGTATACTACAGGTGAAAAATGGAGGTGAACAATATTTTACACACACAGTTATATAACTGATTATATTACAAAGACTGCAAGAACAAGACATTTATTTTTCACTTTTAGGAATTTGAATGGGATCTCATTACCCAGAATCAGGATGTGTCTGGTTTGCTGAATACAATAACAAATGGGTTCTTCAAATTCAGAGAGAGAGATAGTTCAGCAGCACAAGAAAGATGTATTATTCCTGGAAATCTCTTGACTCAACTCCTCTCCTGTATCTGGCAGTGATTCAGTAGCATGGCAGTTATAATTGAGCAAAAACATACTTCTGTTAGCAAACAGGAAGCAGCTGGGCAGCAGCACCAAGGTGGCATTGGGCTGTGTGAATGCCAAGGTGGCTGGTCAGGACTGGTCAAAAAAGATTGGTGGTGGTGGTTTGGGCAAGGTGGTCATGCTTGCAGAGGGAAAATCTGAATTGCTTGTCACTGTGTGGTGATAAGAAAGGAGGATGCACAAGAGGATGATAAGCTTGATGGGCACTTAACAGGGCAAAAAATGAGAGAAAACAGTGCTTCACTTCTATTTCTTTAATTGGTCATTTACTTATCTTTTCCTTTAGATTGAATACTTTGTATGAGAGAAAGTATTGACTTCAGCACTGAAACATAGTGTGTTTATGCTACATTAAGGTACTGTTACAGACATTGTGTAATATGGTTGGAGAGAGAATGGATTATCAGCAGGTAGCCAGCAGCCTGGGGAGAGTTTCTTGAGATTTGCGTGCTTCCATGTGCATCTCCTGAACTCCAACCCAGTCTGCTGGAGATATGGGAAAAACAGCTTGGCTGTGCTCCATTTATGAAAGAGGTCACGACATCAGGACTAAAATATGTGATCCATGTAGAAGATAGGGATTACTCACAGGATATTGCTAGGGCATTGATAAAACTTCTAACAAATTAGTGTAAAACTCTTATCACAAGTCTGTCTTTAGGAACCCATGGAACTGCTTGTAATTTTGAAAGTGTGGAATCACTGACAACTTCAGCTGCTGTCTTCTTCCTTCTTTTATTTTGTGAATGGAATACAGCTCTGTTGTTCAAGCTTTATGGAAGTTTTTCTACTTGCCTGAATTGGTAGTCATGGAATCACAGAATATCCTGAGTGGGAAAGGGACCCACAAGGATCATTGAAGTCCAGCTCCTGGCCCTGCACAGGATCACCCCAAAAATCACACCATGTGCCTGAGGGCATTGTCAAAATCCTTCCTTGAACTCTGTCAGACTTGGTGCTGTGACACTTCCCTGGGGAGCCTGTTCCAGTCCCCAGTCACTCTGCTGAATGACCTTTTCCTAACATCTAGCCTAAGCCTCCCCTGACACAGCTTCATGCCATTCCCTTGGGTGATATGACTGGTCACCAAAGAGAAGAATATGTCTAAAAGACCAGTAGAATGAGTCAGTTGCTTTTTCTTTTATTTGAAGTTATTTAAAATTATAAATCTCTGCAGATGGATAAATCATCAAAATATAATTTAAATGGGAATGAAAATTTTCTGTTAAGTGCCTCCTCTCTCACCACTCTAACCTCCTGATTGGAGGCTTCTTCCTATCATTTAAATCCCTGCACTAATCAGGTTGTGATCACATTTCTCCTGTCTCCGAGTGCCTCACTGAGGAGAGAATAATCTGGCCAAATTATCCTAAAGAGAGACTATGACTTCACTGATTAAATTCCTTGGTGTAGTGATGTTTCCACCAATGCTTATGACTGCAAATGATGATTAGTTTCAAGCATAGCCCCAATGGCAAAAAAGGCTCCTCCTGCCAAATTTGGGGAGTTTTCCAGCTGAAGTGTTTTTTGATGACTTGTGTGTGTGAATAGGTCTTGTTGGTGAGCTATCTCCTCAAGCATCTCAGTTACATTTGTCTAATTGCCAGCTTCTGTTGGCAGCCTTTTGAAGGGAGGAGAGGATGTTGTGGATGCAGAAATGCGTCTTCATTAGTTAGATCTTTTTCTTTTTCCCAGCACATGGATCTAAAGTGGCCTTGCTGTCGTGTTGCTGTAACTTAATTGCATGGATCAGTTCACCTTAATCTTCTGACTCTAAATATGGCTTTTTTCCCATCTGTACTTTGTTGGGATGTGGGCTTTAGGAAGCTCCATCCCTACTGCTAAAAGAATTGACGTTATGTTCAAAAGAGGACCTTGGCTTCCAGACAGATGTGCTGATCTGTGGGGCATGTCTGGGTGTATGTGGCATGACCGCTGAACAGAGGCTGTCACCTATGGGCCTGTATTTGGAAAAGAGTTGTAGAAGCACTGCCAACAAGCAGCTGTTGGAGCCTGTGCAGTGCTCTTGGGTGTATGTCACCCTCTGTCTTAAGCAACTGAGTGAGCACCAAGAAAGACAGACAGATGCTGTGCTGCATACATCACTTCCCAAACATTGCTCTGTCTCTAATCCACATCTGCTGTGGACATTCAGCATAAGATCCCTTTGTCTGAAAAAGCAGCAACAGCATCTAAAGAAGCAATAGATGTTGAGACAAATGGAGCAATCATTCTTTGATCCTGGGCAAAGCCTAAGGGCTTGATTATTATCCAGTGGAAGGAGCTGAGATAAATGAGTTTTCAGGAGTAGGGAACTCAAAGGAGTTCAGGCTGGAGGAGGATTACAGTGAAGGGTGAGAGGGTGCACCGTTCTCCCAGGATAAAGAGGTCACTCATGAGCAAGCCACAGGGTCCTCTCAAAGTCCAGCGCTTTACAGGGCTCACATACATTTTCTAGGAGCAGGCAGGAATGTTTCTTTCCATGGACCTCTGTCACCTCCTTGGAAGATGATCAAACATATTTTAATAAAAACCACCGTTTGACTTCTAATGCTTTTGTACTGATTAAGAACATTGAGTTGACTGACTGAACACGGGAACCAATTGTAGCTCAGTTGTTTTATGTTGGAAAAGCTTTGATCGGACTGAGTGGGAGTTTAAGGTACTCTATAAAATGAGTTTTGGTAATAAGCTTGTAAACTGAATTTGAACCTTGCACGGGCTCCAGGGAGAAGGAGTAAACAGCTCAATTTATATTCTCTAAAGATACACACCAAGATTTCCCTTTAACCTTTGGTTTTATTACCCTGGGGGTCAAACTTTTTCTTAAACTGTTTGAAATGATTTGTCCAGATTAGCTGTCCATACTGAAGATGGAGAGCTTTGAGGGTGGTTCCCAGGAGCCCTGAAACCAGCTATAATAAATGAGTTTGGTGTTTTACTTGGAGGAAAAAAAGCTGAATGAGTTATAGGGCTGCTAAATAGCCCCAGTTCATTCACACAAAGTTGAGGACAATGTGTTTATCTTAATCCCTGCATGGTATCCTTAGAATAGCTTGTTTCAAGGGTATTCCTATCTGGCATCTTCCCTCCCTCCTTACTTATCAGCTTCTATAGTTATATACAGGCAATTAGGAGACACCAGTATCTGACAGCAAACTCTGGTCCAAAACATGTAGGAGTCTTCTTCCCTTTCTGCTGAAGTTGGTGACCAAACTTGCAGGGGATCAAGTGGAAGCAAGCTCAGGTGGTCATCCTGTGAAATTCTCTGGTCCAATACATCTGGGAAGGGTGTATATGCAGAGGAGTCAGTCTGAAGAGTCTAATAACTGGTCAAATAATTATTCATTGCCAGTGGTGTATGTAGCATGGATCCCAGCACAGCCATTATGGAAAGTCCAAGGCTGCTGCTACCCCCAAGCACAAAAGATTTGAACATTGCAGCAGTGATGTGGTCTTTGCCCAGAAGAGATTTCCTTTAGAAGGTGAGACTGTGATCTGTCTGAACAGATGTCTAAATATTTTGGAGTTATCCCACTGATGTGTAAGTCTTGCCATCATAGGGAGAGACTTTTGCTTGTATTTTTTCAAGGTGGAGGGTGGAACTCAAAATCCTGAAGTCTGGCTCTGTGGTGGCTTTCTGCATACCTGTGGGCAAGTCACTCCCATTGTCATGCTGCTCCTGAAGTCTCCCCACATCTGCTCTGAGAGGTAATCGTTGAGCCCCAGTAGCACCCTGAGCTTCTGCAATCATTCCTCCTTCCCAGCCTCAAACCAAATCTACTTCATTTTTCATAATAAAGGGAATATTTTTTAAACCTGTATTACAGTTTGTGCCCTAAGTATGTGTGTCTGCCTCTTCGTCCCTCCCAGTGATTTCTACCCTGATACCTAGCTCCAGATAAATGTAGAGGCCTCAGTAGTGTCAGTTACATTTTATTTCCATAAAATTGGGTAAGCAAATAACTCAAACGTCACTTCTACTGAGAGAGAAATCTTACCAGATATCAGAAGGGAAGGGGATAGAGGGACAAAGAGAAAGGCAAAAGAAACAAGGTCTTCTTTGCTCATTCTGTTGCACAAACTCATTTTATTTTGGGTTTTTGTTTTCTCACAAATCATTATTCTCTAAATCTTACTTGGGATTTGGAGTGTAAATTAGTACACTAGCAATCAAAAATTTATCTCATTAGCCTGCGGTAGCTCTCAGCAGTGTGACTGGAAAGGCCTGATGCTCACCTGATGTTGACTCTCCACCCATGACAGAGGTAGAATTTAAGTAGCATGGACACTGAACATGCCAAGGGACCAAGTCTGCTGGGAGCTGGAGCAGGCCCATTCATCAACCAGTTTCACCATACTCTAAGGGAATGCAATAATGTACATCTAAATTGGAGACAAATTGCCAAAACCTAATTTGTGAATTGGGCCGCATTTCTTGGAGTAAATGTCTTCTGCCTCCGCTGCCTTTGCCTATGTAGAAATAACTGTGGGGAAAGGCATCACAAACCACCAGGCTCTGCAAGTCTTCTAAGGGAATTATTAACTTCTTTACATGCACCCGTTCAGGAATCATAGACTCCCTGAACACTTGGTTTCCAACAGAAGAGCTTGACTCTCAGCCTGCTCTCTTCATCACACATTATTTTATTCATCTGCCATAAAATAACAAGTTTTAATTGGCAATCTGGTTCTGATTTACTAATATCTCCTTGTGCATGGAAGGAGAACTCAAATTCTATGTACTCATTCTCAATTAGCGTCAGCTTGATATTAACTCAATGTTATTACATTATTGATTTTATTCATCCCAAGAGCTACATCAATTTATCATGGAATTTACACTTCTTTAACAACCAACACAAATCAAGACCATTTGTAAGGCTTGCAATGTAGGCTAGAAGGTTTTTGGAATCTGATCCTCATTTTTCTTTATATTTGTTTAGATTTCCAGTTAATCTGAGTTCCTATCTTGCCCCTTTGAACTCTCAACCGACTGTAAATACTTCTGACAAATTTCCATGCTAAAAACTGTATTGCACCATAGTTCTTAAAAGAAGAAAGAATACCCACTACCTTATGATGTATTGATGTAACTGGTTCAAGGAAACAAACGGTCAGGTGATTTAGGTTACAGAGTGGCCAATGTAAACAATAAAATTGTAACCTCAGTTATGCATTTGGTTCTGCTATGCAGAACAACCATTCACAGTTTTAACTCATATCTTGAAGGTGTGTAGAAAATAAAACATAGCAATGCCCTTTCTTATTGCATTTTACTGGCTAACTTCTCTGGAACAGATGAAGGCATTCTGGGAAAGTTCATTGCCTGCTTCTGCATTTCTTCAGTCTTCCTGTCTGGACTCTCTGATGGCTGGAGAGATACTGAAAGCATGATGTCAGAAGAATAGGAAGTGAAAGCTGAAGGGAATTTCAGTTGGATAGTTTAAAATGTTGATTTAAAATAAAAAGTTAATGACTACATAGCTGAAATGCTGATTTTGCATTTGGGAGAAAGGAAGTGGGACACCAGAGAAGTCACAGCACTGATTGGTGTTAACAGAGCTACTTTTTAGAGAGCTTAAGCAGCTTTACTGTCTTCCTTCACACCACAGGAAAACCCACCACTGGCTGGAGTGCAAGGGACAATTGTAAACTTTGCTATGCCATATAGTAATTTTATCACTCTGCTGTATGTTGATCCTGTTCTTGTGTCTGTTACCTGAGTATGGTAAAAATATCACTTTTAGAACATACAATTGCTTAGTAATAAGAGTGGAGACCAGTTAGAAACACAAAGGTGGACTTTAATTAAACTAAGAGGGTCATTTCAGTGGCATTTAACTTAAAGTGCATGAGTAAGCTAAAAAATGGAGGTTTGCAAAATCTGTGTGTTCATGGCATTGCCAGCTTTCAGCATAACCTAGCACAGTTCCGATTACATCATCAGAACAAACTTTCATTAGTTCATCACAGTTTGCTTATGGGACACTATTCTGAGCTCAGCATGGAAGTGATACTTTCATGTAAATTCGTCCCTTTTGGAGTATTGCAAACACTGTCAGAAATTCCATCGTGCCCTAGCTTGCCACAAAGTGCCTAGGCAGAGAAAGCCACACCACCCAAATATATATATATATATATGTAAAAATTAGAAGCTTTCTCTTTGAAGTCACCAAAGCGGGACCTTCTTGGACACATTGCCAAGAAGAGTTTCAGGAACATGCAGTACCAGTAGTTTCCACATCAAGATCCTGGTCTGGGTCTCAGCATTTCACTTGGTGGAGAAAGGTGGATACCTAGGTACCTGAGTGTTTGTGAGGTTTGAAATAGAGACATGCAAGAGACAGGGAAGAGAAGGCCAAGAACTTCCTTTAGATTGCCTGGGTATACAAATGGGGATTTGATGCTTTTACTACTCTGATAGCACAGTCAGCTTGCATCTGTGCCAGAAGGTTTTATGCAGGCACGCTTTGCCTAATGATAGCTGTGATGCTCAAAGAGTTATACCAAGATGTTAAAATTCTTCTCAGGCTGAGCTGTAGAGCAGGAACTCTCCTCTAGGTCAGACCTGGGATCACCAAAAGGCCAAAGAAGGCACAAACCAGAGCAGCTCTGTGGCACTGGGGGCAGCAGGAAGAAACGGAGCAGTTGTGAAAGCATGATCTGCTCCTGCAATTGTGAGCAGAATGAGAAGCTGCTGAGTGGAGCTGTAGCAAAAGGCTCAGCACTCTTCTGCAGAGACTGGCCAATACATGGATTTTGGCAAGAGTTGAGATGCTACTTCAGGTGCTGCTTCAAGGAGCACAGAGGGGTGGCAATTTACTTGAGTATTTCCTCATCACTGGCCAGGTAGGCAGGTAAGCAGGCTCTGGCCTTTGCCAGCTTCTCAGACCAAGCCACAGGAAGCCCTCAGGGCTCTTATAAAACCATGCTACAATTCTGCAGGTGTTGGGCAAGGGCAGGCAGGTGACTACTATAAATTAGCCACTGACTTTGTGCTGCCTTTACACTGCTCACAGGAGGATGCGATACAACAGAGAGGGCAGAGCAGCACAAGCAGCCAGTGCCTCATTCAGCACCCATGCTTGTACAAGTCTAACCTACCCATGATTTTAAACAAGCATGAGTAGCCAAAGCTCATTTATCAAAGCTTTGCAACATGTGGCATTTGGCTTGGCACTAGGCACCCTAATGCTGGCTTTAGTATGTTGCTGAGTTACAGCTCTGGTCTGTGGTTTTGCCAGGGTGTTTGCATGGGTTGGTAGAGGTGCTTGGCTGTCTGTGCTGTAGAGGTTTTGGCTTGTTCGCCTTTGCTGCCAGTGCTGCGGTAGCGTGTAGGTTCCAGCTGCTCTGGCTACAGATCACTGAGCCCCCAGGCCAAGCCCTTGGGCTCTTCAGAGGAGCGTGACTTGCAGCAGCTGCACTGTGCCACCTTGAACAATAAAATATCTTCACTTGTTGCTCAGACTCCCATGTTTTCATTTTGCTGGCTCTGCACAGCTTACTGCCATCTCAGGAGTCCGTCTCAGTAAAGGTCACTCAAGTCATGTTTTCACACACAGAGAAAACTTTTCTCACCCTGCACTGTAACCATGGTGATTTGTTTTCTTTTAAATTCCTTTCCCTTAGGTTCAATGCTATCTTTAGATGTCATCCTGTTTTGACAAATGTCTGTGTAGTTCCTGATACTATGAGGGAACTGTGGCATGACAAGGACTGGCTTAAGTAACAGCTGCATAACTCTGTCAGGAATGAATGATGTGGCCTATGACCCTTTTGGAAACACTCCCATTTTCAGTGATTCCTGCTCTAACACAGCATCTGGCAGTCAGTCATGGCCTGGCTTGCCCAGAGTTTATTCTTTCTTGTTGCCCTGGCCCTCTGCAAGTATCTCATCACTGCAGAGTTTTGCTCAAACTGTGAGTTATACAGCCTGAGAGACTGAAAATTTGGGATGTACAAAGCTGGCGGGGCAGGTAGATGGGCACTGAAGCCTGAAATGGTTAACCTGGGCTCTCAGCCTGGCAAAGTCACAATGACATGCCTTGGAGCCGGAGCATGGGCCTAGAAATGCTCTTCCTGCCTCGCAAGATGGGCCGGTTCTGTTCTGGATGCTGGTAAAATGTTCTTCCAAGCAGAGGCTATGGAGTTTGAGGGTATACAGTAGTATATAGTCACCTGAAATTTTGTGACTGGCACATAGTTCACATATCTTTATTCTAAAAAAAAATTTGTTTCCTCTGTTTTGTGCTAATATTGTGCACAACCCAGTCAACATGAAATCTAAAGAATTATGTTGTCTTTTATTATTCAAAAAGAACTTTAAATCTGCAGTACTGAAGCAATGTAAACATCTTTTGTTTCTTGCAACATTTTGTAATAAAACACTGATGTTCTGGATATAGTCACTTGTCTCCTTGCAGATGTGTATTTACCAGGGCTAATTAACATAGTGCCTTTGCTCCTTGTTATGGGTTCACCCAGGTGGGCCTAGATTTGGGCTCTGAAGTGTGGACTAGGCCGGAGCTGTCAGCTGACTTGAGCTGGGCTGAGCTAACAGCTGACCTCTTCTAGCCAGTAAGTTTGTATTCCATACCACATTATGACATCATCTCCAGGGAAGCAGGAACCAGTGTGGGAGTGGTTAAGGCAGTCGCTTCTCAGCCCTCCTCTGGAGAGGACGCACGATGCTGTCCCAGGGGGGATGGAGAGGACCAGGCCCACCACTGGCTCACAGGGTACCTCAGGAAAGTAAAATGTGTTGTTCTGGGTCTCTCCTTTCTGCTTGGGTTTGTCTCCCTGGGGAATAAGCTTCTTCTTAAGTAATGTGTAGTTAGGACAGTAGAATTTGTGTGTTTGTTAAGAAGTTGACGTGGGGAACTTGTTGTTGTAGACTTGTGTGAGTGTATATTTGTACTCTCTTCTAATTGTCTCTTTCTTTCTGTGAAAAATATATGTAGATTTAGTATAAATGCAGTTTGAAGTGTTTTTTTTTCTTTCCCCTCTCTTTTCCTCCCTTTCCCTGGTGTTAGGAGGGAGGCTTTTCTCTCTGTGCTTGGGGGGGTTGGCAGTTGCTTATCTCAAACCAAGACAGTTAATGGTGCGTTGGCCGGGAAACTCGGGAGCGACGGAGGACCTTGGCAGGTGTCCCAGAATCTTAGCAGGCTTCCCGGGAGGATTGTTGTAGAAACATAGATTGATAAGTGCTTTGTTTAAGTACATCCAGAACAGAAAATGTAAACAACACAACTCTCCCTTGCTGTTGAATGCTCGTTTTCACTGTTTCACTGTCTTTGTGAGTTCAAACAGCTCGACTGGTGCCTGCTGTGACTGTAGCCACTGCAGAAAAGAGAGGCCCATGAAAGCTGTTCGTGTGTGGCAAGACACGGCTGTTTGAGTTAAATCCCTGAGGACTCATCATGTGAATGCTGATGTGCCCAGGAGCCGAGCTGATGAGGAGCATCTCACCTGGACTGGCATGGGGAGGAGGTGTTCCTGGCTCGATGGGCCCATCGTGCCTTAGGCCACCTGCAGGTGGATAAAGTCGAGGGGTGGATTTAACCGTGAACATTATTCTTAAAGTTATCCACAGTTGTGAAGCGTGCTTGCCATTGTGAGACCCCAGTGAACAGGGAAAAGAGGAGCTGCGGAACCCCCTGCAGAGAACCCTACAGATGCGGCACCCAGAACCAGCGCCCGCAGTGCTGAGCGACCCGCAGGAGCCGGGGCTGTCGCTGGCAGGGCTGCTGCCAGGGCTGCGAGCGAGCCGGGGGAGGCTGCGAGCCATGGGAGGCTGTGAGCCGTGAGAGGCCACGAGCCGTGAAAGGCTGTGAGCTGTGAGAGGCCACGAGCCATGAGAGGCCACGAGCCGTGAGAGGCTGTGAGCCATGAGAGGCTGCGAGCCATGAGAGGCCGCGAGCCGTGAGAGGCTGCAAGCCGAGCCAGGGCTGCGAGCGAGCCAGGGCTGCGAGCCGCCGGGGCTGCTCCTGCCTCTGCTGCTTGCTTGTGCTGCTGTCGGGGCTGCTTCCAAGGCTGCCAAAGCTGTTAGGACTGCTGCTAAGGGGGATGGGTCACATGGTGAACTGTAGTACTTCTGTGTGACCGAGGAGAAAGACATGAAGAGAAGCCTGCATAAGCTGTTGATGTGTAGTGGGACACTGCCGTTTGAGTTGAATCATTGAAAACCCATCGTGTGAGTGTTGATGTGCCCAAGAGCCGAGCCAATGAAGAACATCACACCCTGGACTGGCTGGGGGAGGGTTGTTCCTGGCTCAGTGGGCCTATGATGCCTCAGACCACCTGTAGGTGGATGAGGCCAAGGGGTGGATCTGACTGTGAACACTATTTTAACCCCAGTGGGAAACTAGAGACTCCTGAAGAGAGGATGGTAACCCTATTGAAAGACATGAACCATCAGATAAGATAACCTGAGATGACCTGCTTTGTTTCCATCTGAAATATCTACCCCATCCTAATGGACTCTTAGCCACATTATGGAGGGGTGGAAATCAGCCCTGGAAAAAAAAATAAGTGTTTAAGCATGAGAACCTAAGATATGAGTGACATAATATGGTATGGAATAAGGGGTGGAGAATGTTATGGGTTCACCCAGGTGGGCCTAGATTTGGGCTCTGAAGTGTGGACTAGGCCGGAGCTGTCAGCTGACTTGAGCTGGGCTGAGCTAACAGCTGACCTCTTCTAGCCAGTAAGTTTGTATTCCATACCACATTATGACATCATCTCCAGGGAAGCAGGAACCAGTGTGGGAGTGGTTAAGGCAGTCGCTTCTCAGCCCTCCTCTGGAGAGGACGCACGATGCTGTCCCAGGGGGGATGGAGAGGACCAGGCCCACCACTGGCTCACAGGGTACCTCAGGAAAGTAAAATGTGTTGTTCTGGGTCTCTCCTTTCTGCTTGGGTTTGTCTCCCTGGGGAATAAGCTTCTTCTTAAGTAATGTGTAGTTAGGACAGTAGAATTTGTGTGTTTGTTAAGAAGTTGACGTGGGGAACTTGTTGTTGTAGACTTGTGTGAGTGTATATTTGTACTCTCTTCTAATTGTCTCTTTCTTTCTGTGAAAAATATATGTAGATTTAGTATAAATGCAGTTTGAAGTGTTTTTTTTTCTTTCCCCTCTCTTTTCCTCCCTTTCCCTGGTGTTAGGAGGGAGGCTTTTCTCTCTGTGCTTGGGGGGGTTGGCAGTTGCTTATCTCAAACCAAGACACTCCTTTAAATGTCTCAGTTTGCCTCAGTGGTTTTCCCTCAGCAACATGGATGTGAGCAGGAGACACACCAGTTCTCAGTCTTTCTGTCTTGCCTGGGCTGGGCAGTCATGAGGACCTGTGCAAACGCAGCAAATGCCCCCTAGAGAGACGTTTTGCCAACTAGAGGAAGTGCATGGAGCAGCAAAGGGGCAGAGAGGTTCTAAGCCTCTCCTCTGACATCTCTAGCTGTTTAAGCAACCTATGCATAAGAGGGCTCAGAAGCCTTACCATTCCAGTTCATATTTCAGAGTCATCAAATCAAAATAGTATTGGAAATTTGTCCTAAATTGTAGACCTCACAGTCTGACATCACCTTCAGCTAAATCCTAAGATGACATTTCCGTCCTATAATGGACTGTGTATAAACTTCAGTTTAAAATGGTGAACAAAAGTATCCCATCATTATTCAGCTGATTTAATGCTACTGTGCATTCAGGGGCACAGAGGTGATCTTTAGCATCGCATATGAACTTTCTATTTCTTTAATTAACTGCATCATACTGCATGTTGGCAAGAAGCCGTAATGATACTTCATCCTTCCATCGACTGAACAGCAGGAAGTCACAGTAATAATACTGTCAAGAGATAGACTAGGTCTTGATTTAAGAACTACTTTAAATACCATAAAACTAAAGCCCTCTTAATAGTTCAATATTATAGACTCAAAATGCTGATGCTCTAATAAGTTCCTTAGTATAAACAGTTGGGACCAAAATTAGTCTACAACAGAGTCATATGTAGCTTTACAAATAGCTATCCAAATAGCTCCAAGCCTTGAGCATTTTGCAGGTGATTGTAGGTAGGACCTCTAAAGTATGATAAAGTTAGGTCAATTGTGTTTACTTACTAGAAAATCCTTGGCTTTGCCTAAGACAACATTAAGTGTTCTGGATACATCAAGCTTCCTCTCCAGGGGTTGCCCATATGATGATTTTCAACTTTTTGTCTGTCTGGCAACATGTGGTACATGTCTGGGTCCGGCTCCTTGCCCAGCCCCCAACCCTCCTCCTGCCTCATTTTTGCTGCCTTTTGCTCAAACCCAGTAGCCCTGCTGCTCTCTGCCTGTGTATCTCTGGATGCTGACCTAATGCTGGGTCAGGTCCAGGATCCCAGCCTGACCTTGAGCCCTCGGGCATCTGTGGAGGCACTTCCCTTGTCTCCAGCAAAGTGGTGCTCAAGCAGCCTAGGCTGGCATGGCTCCATGCCTCGCTCCTAGCTTATATCTCAGTATGTAAGACTGAGATGTAACCCACATTCCAGGAGTGGAGTAGTTGTGGTCTCCCCTTGAATACTGGGAATTAAGCAAAGGTGGTATGGTGGCAGTTCAGCTGAGGGCTCCAAAAGCCATGTAGCGGTCAATGGTTTTGAAGGTTCATCTCCTTCAAAATGAAATGAAAAAGGTCTCTGCTGATGGAGTTGCTGAGTTCTTACCCTGTTTTGAGCTAGAAGGCTCCATGGACTGCGAAGCATGATTTTTTTTGTCACCTTGAGCCAGCACAGCTACAGAAGCTGTTACGTTTACTGAATTGAATCCAACAGGTCTGCTTCCATGCCTCGTCTCCCTGCTCCTTCCCCATATGCAGGCTTGTGCTCAAGGTGATGTGCAGGGTTCAGCGCCCTGGTGTTCCCTTTCATGGGAAGCCAGTACCAGAAATTCCCCTGCCACCCCTGCCCCTGGCAGCTCATTCCTGGTGCCAAGCACCAGGCTGATGCCACAGGGGCAACCATTATCAGCTGAGAGCATGAGAAGGGACTCTCACCCTCCCAGAAAATGCATTGGTAACTCCACCCTCTGGCCATCTTCTCTGCCCAGAATTTAAAGCAGCTTCATATGTTTGATTTTGTTTTGGGTTTAAATATGTGCTCAGCTATCTCTCAGAGCTATCTCAAATGCAGGGGTGTGGTGAGGCTGCCTAATTTACTCCAGCCTGTGACATCTGCAGATGGATAGTCTGTCTCCATAAGGCTCTTTTATCTCCTTCATTTAGGTTAGTTTAATAGCTGATAATTTAAATTCCTTATTGCCACTCTTCTTTTAGCTTAATGAGCCATGGTCTGAAGTCTGCTGGCAATTGTGACAAAGGAAGTAAACCCTCTCAGAAATGGAAAAGGCCCCTGCAGAAGTGTGTGCTGTTTGAGAGCCAGTCTTTCAGAACATTGCTTCAGTTGTCTTCCCAGGAGACATCTGACTGCATATGGCGTCACAATTTTATGAAACCAAGTGGCAGGATGTTCTCAGTGCTCATGTGGGGGCCCAGTTCCTCTCCAAACTTTCATCACACACACTTCCCTTGCCATTTCCTGTCCTGGGGTCCTAAAAAACCCAACAGCCAAGCACAGTGCCTGTCACACCAGGCATCTCCTTCACATGTAAGCAGAAATGCTTGAGCACCGAACTTGAGAAGTTGCATCTCTAACCCACTGGAGTCACTGGAAGAGGCTTTCACAGGGTTAGGATTTCAGCCTAACCATCACTCTCTGGTTGAAAAGCTACAGGACAAACACACCCACAGGATCCACAACACTGGTCTCTAGCAATATGCTCTGATGTTAATGTATTTGCATGTAATCTCAGCGAGGGTTTTCTTACTAAACTCTTGCTCTGACATGATGAGGAATGTTTAAGTCAGCAAAATGGAAAACACAACAAGGAGGTATGAATGCCTGAACAGAGATGAAGTGGGCAAGTGTGGTTACCTCTTTCTCCACCCAGTTTTCCCTCCTGCTGGCCCCATCACTATGGGTTTTGGCTTCCAGCATTGCCCCATGGTGGTCCTAGAGGGAGAACATGTGACAAGTGTACATCAGCATCCTAGTCGTCATGCTTGTGCTTTCTCATTGTACATTGTGTTGTGCTGCATGCCAGACAACAACTCATCAAGTCTGCATGGAGCTTGTGTTCAAATCACCGAGAGAGTGCAGCAGAAGTATTTTTTAATCCAGGACAGGGTGGATCTCCACGTCTCCAGAAAGGGGGGTCCCATTCAAGAGAGTTCCTTGCTGCCAGGGATTTGCAAAGTGCAAGGGGAGTGATGTGTTTTCTATTGTGGAGATCTGTTGTCTGTTGTGAGGATAATTACAGTGCTGTCACTTTTGATAACGTAGGGCAATATGGCACCGAAAGAGTATTTTTCAGTCCTCAAGAATATGGTATTCCCTCATCTCAGTCTTTTATGTTTTTAATCCTCCATGAGACAAGTAAGTGCTATTACCAACTACTAATGGGGTGAGGTCATAGAGGACATGAAGAGTGAGATACTGGGCTCTAGGTTAATGGCATTAACATTGGTCTAACAATCCCCCTTCAGTATTGGACTCCTTCTTGGTAAGAGGGGAGGAGATGGGCATCCTTTCTGGAGTGCAGTCAATCCCACCAAGCCAAGGGCATGATATCCTTATAGGTAAACTCAGGAAGTGCAGACTAAATGAGTGGACAGTGAGGTGGATTGCGAACTATCAGAATGGCAGGTCCCAGAGGGCCATGATCAGGGGCACAGGGTCTAGCTAGAGGCCTGTCACTCCTGGTGTCTCTTAAGGTTCAGTACTAGGCCCAGTATTGTTCAACTTATTTATCAACGACTTGGATGAAGATATAAATGCTTTCTTATCATGTTCACTGATGACACCAAACTGAGAGGAGTGGCCAGTATGTCAGAAGGTTGTGCAGCCCTTCAGGGGAACCTTGAAATGTTGGAGCGATGAGCAGAGAAGAACTTTCTGAAATTCAATAAAGGCAAATGCAAGATCCTGCACCTGGGCAATAATAACCCCAGACACCAGTACAGACCGGAGGTTGACCTGTTGGAACAGAGCTCTGTGGAGAAGCACCTGAGGCTCCTGGTGGACAAGCTGTCTGTGAGCCAGCAGTGTGCCCTTTTGGCCAAGAAGAACGATGGTATCCTGGGGTGCATTAGAAAGAGCATTGCCAGCAGGATGAGGAAGGTGATCCTGCCTCTCTACTCAGACATAGTGAGGCTACATCTTGAGTGCTGTGTCCAGTTCTGGGCTCCTCAGCACAAGAGAGACATGGAGCTCCTGGAGCAGATCCAGCAGAGAGCAACAAAGATGATTAGGGGACTAGAACATCTCTCTTACAAGGAAAGTCTGAGGGAGCTGGTCCTCTTCAGCTTTGAGAAGAGACAATTGACAGGGAATCTTATCAATGTCCATAAGTACCTGAAGGAAGGGTGTCAAGAGGATCAATCTATCTTCTAGGTGGTGGATGAGGAGAAACTGATGCACAGGAAATTCCCCCTGAATATGAGAAAGAACTTCTTTACTGTGTGGGTAACTCCACACTGTAACAGGTTGCCAAGAGAGGTTGTGGAATCTCCCTCATTGGAGGTAGTGAGGAACTATCTGGATGCAATTCTGTGCTACGTGCTCCAGGATGACCCTTCTTAAACAGAGAATTTGGACCAGATCTCCCACTGTGGTCCCTTCTATCCATCTTTACCTATTCTGTGATTCAGTAATTCAATGATTAAGTAATTCAGTGATTCTTTTATTCTGTGAATGACAGCTGCACACATCTTCCCATCTCTTGTTTTTCTAATGATATATTCAGTTCACTTCTGAGGAACAAGGATCCTGGCCACATTATGTCAGTTTGTGCCAGGCAGTTGTGTTGTGGGTCCTGTGCGAGGTTCAGATTCCCTGCAATAAGCTCCATGAGCACCACAAGTGCTTTTGAGGGCCCACCGTAAATACCTGTCCTTACTTACACAATTCCCAAGTCTCTGCAATTCTTTGCAGCTGTGTGTCAAGTCTGGTCTGAAGAAGTCAGCTTTAGGTGGGAATAGTCTTCAGGGGCCAGCTGCACATAAATATACCGGTTAATGACTTTTTTCCCCCCTCAATACAAGATGGACTAAACATAGACCAACAGTAATACAGACTATTCCTTTGTAATGTCAATTTTTATTTCAGAAGCTTTTAATTTTGGATATATTTAAAATAGTGGCCTTGACTGGAAAAGTACCAGATCCCATGCAGTGTATCTTGGGGATACCCTGCCTCATTAATAGGTACCTTCATTTCAGAGTATTGTCTGTTTATTTTGGAAGGTTTGCCACCCCTCCCTGAAAAAACAGAGATGAATTGGGATAAATACAGACAGGAAATGGTTTCCCTGGCAACACTAAGAATACATAAGAACAACTTCATCATTCACTTTTATTCCTTAGATACACTTTTAAAAGAAGTTTGAGCTACATTAAAAAACGTGTCCTGTTCACAGCACAGCACCCAAGTCAGCAGAATTAATCAGCCCTGATTTTACTTTCAGTGAGATGGGAACTAAGTCCCTTTAAAAAACAGAGACATAGGGTCTTAGTTTCCAGGGAATGAAAGCTGAGTCAAAAGAGGAGTTCATTCAGATTCAATGCTGGTCAAAAAAAAGCCGCTTTATGCAACATTCCGCTTTGTTGAAGTGGAACTCACAGTAACAAACTTTTAGTATATTTTGCTCAGAGTCTTATGTTTTGGAGAAGCCTGGGTTGGATTGTAAGCAAAATCTAATCTAGTTGTGTGAGAGTGCTGGAAAGGAAATCCATAAAACTATTTCTAGACGTTATTAGTGGAGACATCAAAGCTTGATGCAATGTAACTTCTATTCCTGTCACGTTGCACTAACATATCCACCCCTCCTCTTGATCTGCTTGCCTTTCCTGCCAGCCTCCTCACATGCTGCAAGGTGCAGAAGAGACATTTCTGCAACTTGAATGACTTTATCTTCCATCTGGAATGGCTTGTCCAGCCTCAGAAGCCAGGGGACACCTCACTGGGCACATCCTCCTCCCCAGGTTGGTCTATGGTCTGTAGATAGGAGGGGTTGTTCCTGAGGGAAAGCTGTTTGGGAAGGAGGGTTTCAGGCTTAGCCCTGACAGATTTCTACTTCCAAGGTAGGCAAGATCTCACCTTTCTCGTATTAAAAAGAGATCAGATGGGATAGCAAATGTCATGGCACCCCAAGGACCTGATGTTCAGCTAGCTTCCTTGTCTAAAGTCCTTTCTGCTTCCCAGACCGAATTCTCTGTACTGTAGGTAAGACCCATTTTCTTGGTTCTGACCAGCTAAACAGCATTAGATTTGTCTTCAGTAACTGCTGGGAATTAATCCATAAGCACAGACACAAGTAATTATCCACAAGTTGTGTTTCTACTGAACATGTTATTGATGCTACAGAAAGAGTACCCATTGTGGATGACATCTGCAGATGATAACAGAGAATGTTTGATGTCAGGTCATGGGAGCATTAGTGGTTTAGCTGGGTGCAAGAAACCCAACAACATGTGCTTCAGCATATGTCTAATGTGAAGTCACAGATTCTAGAAACAGAAATGGCAGAACAATGAGAAAATCTCCAGGGCCTCTGGCTGGCTGGCTCATTGGACAGAAGGCTGAGAAGAGGACTGGTGACTGCTTACCTTTCTCTGGATGAGAACAGATACTTGATGGCAAAATGCTTTTTTTTTAGCAGATGAATAGAAAAACAATGAGAGGAAGCTGAAAGTATGCAAATTCAGACAAAAAGGAGATGTATTTTTCTATTGTGAGTGTAATATCATTGGCCTTCATTGACTTCAACCAAAGTTGAAGTGTTTTCTCCCACATAAGAAACATAACATTTATGGTGTTTTTCTTAAAGGTAGATTTTTTATCACTTCCAGGAGGTCCACTGAGCCAGGTTCGCAGAATCAGAATATGCCACATTGGAAGGGACCCACAGGGATCAACCCACTTGACTCTGTGGGCTTCCCTTACTTCAGATGGATCAAGACTGTGACCCTCAGACATCTAAACTGCAACAATTAAGTGTCATTGCTGGATCCACAGGTGGTGATATCTTTCCTGTACACTATCTAGTCTTATCCATTCGTTTTATTTTCCTTATATATTTCCTGAAGTGATATCTTAAGACTTTTATATTGTTACATTTCTATAGATAATAACCAATATGGGTACATACTTTCTTTTCATTGAAACAAAATTGTTCTAAAATAAACATGCCATATATACATATATATATAAACAACAGTCATTCAATGTGTTTAATTCTTATCTGCTCCAAGGAATCTATTAACAAGAACTTCAGTTACCCTTGCCTTTAGGGGCAAGTAGTAAAATATATTTATTGGGAAGGTTAGGGATTTGCAAAGAGCCCCCGAACTCGTATATTGTCCCCTCTGATCTTGTACCACTCTGGATTAGCTAAAAATAGGAAACGATGCTGTAGCCAATGGCAGCCCTACAAACTAATGTAGTCACTTCCTCATCTCCAAGGGTCTGATTAAACGCAGAAATTATTTCTAAAGGTGCTTCTGCATTTCCATCTAGAGTATTACTAACTTCAAATGTAAAAAAAAATAAATCCAAAATGCTGCAATGCTGTAATGATGAAATATGACTGAGTTGTGGGTGGTTTTGTTCTGTAGATGAGTATGCATTATTTGTTTCAAGATCAAAATTGAACAGTTGTACATAGCATTTCCGCTCTTTGGGATGAGATTGTCCCATGTATGGTGCTTGGTCTGAGGATGGACTTTCTTTTTCACACTGCGCTTCTTAAACAAGATATTTCTCAAAGGTACACCTTTATTCAAGAAGGGCTCAGTGCTGGGAGGCCCAGTGAACCAGGCTATGGAGACCAGAATGGGTAACCACAGCACTTTCTTTCTGGTTTTAGGCTACAAACGAGGATTTCCTGAGCATTAGAAACAGGACAGCTAGGAGAGGTAGTCCAGCATTGTGGTCAGACCCCAAGACCCATCTTGTGGGAAGGAACAACTGGAAGAAAAGTGAAGGAGTCTCAGTGGGGAACTTTACAGGGCCCATGCTCTGCAAAGGGCTTCTTAATGCCGTGTGCGAGCCAGGTGGTGGGCCAGGAGCCAGAGCAGCAGAAGCCATGGGGCATGGCCCAAACTTGCATGATCCATGGCGACAAAACTTGTGGAGCTACTCTTTTGGGAATGAGATCCCTAAGGGCCTGGCTGTGCCCCTGCCTGCCCTGGGTGTGTGGAAGGAGGAGGTGTGTACGCTCTCCTGGGCTAAAATACAGCAAGGTATGACTGGCAGATTGCTAGTCCCTCCATACCTGCCCTGGCTCTGCCCCTGCCCGGGATTAGCTCTGTGGCAAACCCCTCACTGATTGCAGCAATTGTTGCCTAAGCCCCTCTCTCCATGCGTCTGTGCTTCTCTGCCATGTCTATCAATTAAGCAAAAGCCCCAGACATCTCCATGCTCATACAATGCTTTAATTATAAAGTAGTTTGCTTCTGATTGGCAATTACTCTGCCTGGGAATGGGCCTTTGAGACCTGATGGGCTTTTGAGACCTGCCTGTCACTTTTATCTGCCTTGTTCCCTTTTCCATCTGGCTGCTGAAGCATGAGGTCTCATAGGCTTTTACACGAAATAAGAGCACTAAAAAAATGGAGAAGTGGATTGGATTGGATTGGATTGGATTGGATTGGATTGGATTGGATTGGATTGGATTGGCCTTCACTGAGGCTGTAGCTTTGGGTTTTTTTCCCTTTCCCTCTTATTTGTGAAAATACCTGATATTCATTACAGTTCCTAGGTTAACCCAACACACTGTGGCACCTGGCTCCTCCTGTCTCTGCTGTAAGCAGAGGAACGAGATAGTGGTGGCACACAGACAGTCTGCCACTGACCTGTGCCTGCTAAAGGCAGCGAGACTACCCTTGGAAAAGCACGTTTTAGAAGCACAGTCCCTCTCCCAGATGCTGAGGTCTACATGTGATCTGAGGGGTCACAATGGGGGTCTCTACAATGGGAAACCAGGGGGCAGGGCTGAGTGAGGGGAGCAGACAGAGTCTTCTTGCTCTGAAATCCCTGAGCCTGAAGGCCAGGGACAGAAATGCAGATGTGAAGAAACGTGGTAGTCTCTTCTGTATCCTGACACGGATGGTTCAGCTTTGCAAGGTGCCATGGGGTCAGGGACAAGTGCATGAACCTGGGCACTCTCTGTGGTCCTCCTCCTGGCCTAGGGAAATCTCCTTCCCCCTCTTGACCTCAGCTGCCCTGAGTCCTGTACTGTCCCATCCCATAATATCCTGGCTGGTGGCACAAGCCAGTCCCAGCTCAGAAATACCACACAAATGGAAGTGTCATAGTGCAGGGTTGGTCTTACATGGTCAAAGTGCCATGTGTCATCAGCAGGACTCACCCACTGCTGTACTGTCTTTTCATAAGTTTTCTATGGCCAGTGACTTCTAGGTTGTGCAATGTTCTCCCACATCAGCTGACCTTTCAGAACCCATCCTAGCCCGTTCCCAAACCCAAACATCAGGAAGCATGTAGAGACAGAATCTTTTCCAACCAGAAACTCCATGGGATTAGATTTTAGTACCCTGCACTTTGGTTTTCTTTACTACAATCACACTAGTCATAGTTAGTTGTTCAACAGTGAATATTGGCAAAGCTAAAGTATTTAGTGGCACAAAGATTAGGAATGGAGCACATTTTGCATGAAACTCTTCCTTTCTTCATCAGCCTGTGGTTTTTTGAGCTATTTGGATTCAGCCACTAGAGAGCAAACTTCTTCTTTTTATCAAATGACAGTTTATATATTCCTTTAAAAAAGAATTGTACAGTTCTTCAGGCTAAAAATCATAAAAATTGAAAAGAACTCTAAGTTTACAGAAGGGAAAAGAAGCTTGCTTGCTCGCTCTTTTTGTCTGTCTTTCTCTCTCTCCCCTTTCTTTCTCTCTCTCTCTCTTTCTCTCTGCACAAGCTGTGTTTTGGAAGGGAGAATATACCAGTGTGTTCTGTTGTACTGAAGGCCTCTGCTAATGACTGCCAAAGCTCTCTTCCTTCATGTCAATCACCAGAGGTAATTGTTCATGCTGACATTTGGCAGGCTGTATGAGGAGCATCTCAAAAGGAGGCCTTGGGATAGCAATAGGCACTACTGCAATGGGTGTGCAATTCTGTAAGAGTTAGAGGGGAGGGTTGCCAACCACCATGATTATAGCCATTAATACTGAAGGCTGACTCTTTCTGGAGTAACGCTCAGCAGCTGGCCTCCTTAGACCATGTAGTTTAAATGACCTTGAGATTTTAATGCAAACAGGTTCAAGAAGTCAAATCTTTCCAGAGTCTTGAGCCATGGGCTTTGATTTGCCCCTTGGTCTTTCACAGCTCAGGCATACCCTACTCTGATGTGAGGACAGATATGGAGATAAGTGGTTAATAGGAGACTAGTCCCAGGCATGGAGTGGGACTGTGTTGAATGTCCTGGGCTTGCCAGCCCAGGTAGCAGCAACAGGAGGGAGCTGATCTTCCTGGAAACCACCTCCAAATGGCCCAGAGAACAAGTGAAGCAAATTCTGGTTCAGTCAAGATCTGGCAACCTCCATCAGGACCTGATCAAAAGCAGCTCTTCCCAGGAAAATGCAAGGGGATTTTGTGAAATACTTAATGCTGTCATCACTGTGTACACAGCAGGTTATCTCCCTGCCATTCTTTGTGAACTGACCAGCTGTAGATACATGTGTGTTGCCTAATGTTCAATGAGGGGGGCCCTTATGGTGACTCAGAGGCCCATGAGCTGACACAGACCTTTACAAAGGGGCCCTCCAATGGACTGTGGGTGGTATGTGATTTGACTGCTAAGAGAACAAGTCCTACTGTTTAATGTCCTATTGACATTATGAATTGCCCCATGGGATGAAGTGACCCAGATTTAATCAGTTTAATCCATTGTACCAACCTGGAAGCTAGTGTTTTAGAGTGAAAATATTTTATTATCTTTGTACTGCTTTAGGCATGATGAAGTGGCTGTGAAATGAATTAGCTGTACCTCTACCTACAAGCCAAATGTTTCACCAGCAAATAGGGACCTTAGGATTTTGGACTTAGTCAGAGAAGCCATGAGAGTCACAGCTGGATAATCCCACTGGATCAATCCATTGCAATGTAAGTTTTTATGTTTTGCTGTGAAGCCACTGGTCTTGAGACCAAATACGTCTCAGACAAGTGCTGTACAAAAGCAGGCAGTAGGTAATAAAATCCTTCCATTTCTATCTTGGGAACATCAAGGTGTTTGGGAATGGATGAGTCAGTTTGGAGAATGGGGTACCTCCATCACCTTCTTTGATGCAACAGCTATGACCTCAAAGACGCATGACTTCAAGGGCTTGGGTATGAATGACTTCACTGTAAGGTCACAGAGATCACAGAGGTACAACCTCTGAGAAGTGAGAATATGAGCAGGATTGGAGTGTCCCACACCATTAGACATCCAGACCACTACAAAGGGATAGGTATTGACCTGGCTGAACAGTGCTCAGAGCAGGTGTAACATCTCCTCTGACCCTCTACTAATACCTGCTTTGGTCTCCTCTGTAAATAACTAATAACCCATTGTGAAGCATGGCTTTGGGCGAGCTCACTTCACCAGAGAAGCTCCTAGCTGGTGCATGCTCAGATTAAAAACAGCCACTGGACAAAGTAAACAACTTCCAGGACTCATTGGCAGCAGCTGCATAGCTCATGTCTTTGCTCTGTGCTTGACCCCGCAGTGTAATGTCAGGATAAATTCAGCCTTGGGCACATTCAAACTCCTGGTACACTCTTACCTGCCCAGCTAGGTTCTAAAACTGTGCCAGATGCAAAAGCCAATTATCAGTTTAAGTAGTGCTGTTTCTCCTTTTTGGCTGTTAACATTGGTCACAAGCAGGAGCAAAACCAGCACCTGGAACTTTCTCTAGAAGAGACTTCTGCGTGGGAACCTTTTAGGCAATCAGCACCTACTTCATTAACAAGTACATCAGTAGCTTCAGCAGGGTGTGTTTAAGAATGCCCTGTGCAACTTCCATTTATAGGGCCAAGGATATCTCTCTCTTTTTAAAGAAATAGAATCATGATGATTTTTATATTGTGTCTGAAAACCCATTTTGTGCAAATGTTCATGTGACTGCAATTAGGTCCCATGAACTCTGAATGGAATGCCTTGCACACTTTCTCCCAGCAACTTTTCTAAATGCCCCTCATAAATGATTATTTCAAAAATACTCCCCACTTTGGAGTATCTTCTTGCATTTTCTGTATCCACTTTGGGACAGGCTGCATTGCTATTATCATGATGCAGTTGTTGATGTCTTCATCTGCAGCACATGTTGATGCTGGACCACCCTGGCATCTGCATTTTGTGTTTCCAATGAACAAGAACCTGTGTGCAGGGATGGGAAGGAGATGCTTCTCTGGCACATGAGGGAAGGACCATGCAGGTAAGTTGTGATGCAGAGTGAATCTTCCTGTGGACTCTTTGGGTGACCTTGAACTATGGCTTTCTTACTCAGGCCCTGAGCTAAAGTACTTCTGCATATTCCTCTTATCTTTTTTTGACATGGAAATTCTTTGTATGGGGAAACTTTGTATGGAAAAATTAAGGAAACGTCTACCTCAATCCTATGGAAAATATTTTGCCCAGTGCTGTATTGTCCTGACTGACTGGAATATCATTCTTGGCTTCTGTTCATTCTAAGGAGCACTTTTTACCTTCCTTTTTGTACCTCCTCTCTTTTCATGCAAGATGTGTATCAATTTTCATAGCCTTTCTCTCTGTCTGCCTAAAATTAGATGAACCCTTTTTTATCTCTAATCAGCTCTATAGTGCTATCCTTTCCCCCCCTTTTTTTTATTTCTTTCTGCAAAATATAACTTGTAGTGAATGTTTACTAATGCTGGAAATAAAGACAGAACAAAATAAAAGCTGGACTCTATCTTTCTTTCTTTACTCTTCACATTCCAGGAATGCTCAGTTATTTGTCCTTCAGCCAGACATGTGAATCTCTTCCAAAGCCTTTATATTTGTTTCTTACCCCCAAATGAGAATTAGAATTTCTGGTTTGAGACACTAAAATCAACATGACACTGCCATCTGATGTGCTTAGATCAGGCTGGGGTCTGCAGAGGGGTACTCAGGATGTGGATAGTCTAATGACATTTGGTGTTCTTCCCTGTTTCATAGGGGTAAGGCTGGTTGTACGTGACCCCGAGCCTTGCTTAGCAATTCCCTTGTGTGGTTTTAGGCTTAAGCTGACAATTAATGCTGTTCTCCTTTCAGTGCATCAGCATGCTTGTCATGCAGAGAACATTGCTGTCTTGGAGTGGTCCCAGACCTAGCCTGGGGGAAGCAGAGGGGGAGGAGGAAACAGGGTGTTGAGGGTGGGGGAGAGGCCAATCACCTCTGGCATTATGAAACTTACGCCCCATAAAATACTGCAATTATTTTGTTTTCTAAATCCAGTGGGAACCGTTGTTTTTCAAGCAATAAATATCCTCCTGCAGCGCTGGCAGCCGTTATAAGGCAGCTCTGACAACCCGATAGTGAAACTCATTCCAGTAACGTGAAATGAGACTGATGCTAGTGACTTTCCACTAGCCAAGCTGAGAGAAACAGTCAAAAAAGGTAAATAAATTGAATGTTCAAATTTGTTTTTCTTTTCCCTTTTAATAATCTCTTTACAAAGGATAAAGTCAAGACCTTCACTAGCAATATGTTTTTGATAACACTGTGATAACACAGCCTTGAATGAAGGAACGACTAATGACTGATAGACTCAAACCAGTAATTTTTGTTAGGATTGATGCTCATTTTTTCTGCCATCTAAACATTTCAAGGCAAGATGATGTAGACAATCATTCATTCTTTGAACACAGACAATATTTCTTTTTCCCGTCTCTCAGCTGTTTTGGTCTGGGCTTGCAGGATATTCTATTGATATTCTTGTAGCAGAAATTCAAATGAATAGCAAATGCATAATAATGGAAAATAACAGAATGGCATGATTAAACTGGGGTTCTAACATAACAAAGACTTACTCCACTCTCAGCAGCACTAGAGTTAAGTCCTTCTTGGAACAAATGGGAATGAATATCCAGAGCACTGCACTGTAAAATGCTGTACCTAAGCTACATGCGCTATTGTGCTGTTGTGATTAAGCCACTTTGTTGTAGAAATATATGTAAAGATTGATCTGTCATTAATGACAAGATCTGTAAGCTAGGTTTTTACACTTAGGGAGAGCTATCCTTGTGCAAAATATCCCTAGTTTGGTGCAACCTTGGACCTTCATGTAAATCAGATGGCTCTATGTGTACAAACAAGCCCATTAACATATGTTAGACCAGCTAATAAAATTGCAGTACAAATGTACCTGTCTCCCTGAGGTGTTTGTGTTGACATGTAGCATTCCTTGTGAAAACCCTTATCATGGTGCAGATGTTGCAAACCCAGGTGGATCTCACATGGTTTGTCTTGCTTATGTCTTGGCCATCACCACTGCAGATCCCAGCCTGGGCTCTGACACCGAAGGCAAGGGTGGACCTAGAGAAATATCTCATATTATGTAGTTAAAAGGGATATATTTTGCTCTACAAACCATTTTTCTCTGGGCTTGAACACCAACTAAGTGCTATTGTTATATGGACATTTGTGAAATATATCTCTAAGTTCTCACACTAAATCTTAGTTGACAGGATATGTGGTGAGTAGTTGATCCCAAATTAAATCTTTGAGGTTTGTTCCTCTATGCCCTACAATTCAGAAGCCACAATTGACTTCAAGATGTGCTTAAATGAGAATTAAGTTTTCAGTAAAACCTTCCCTATTGCAAGAACCTTGCATGTACATTTGTAATTATTAGCCCATTAATAGAGATATTAGCATAGACATAATAAAAAGTTTTATTTTCCTGACAGCCCATGTGTGTGTCTTAATTGTGTATTGAAGATACTCTTAGAATCCTCTCTTTCATGTAAATACACTCCTCATTGGCTAGTAAATATTAATGCTGCACTCTGGCTTCAGCTGTGAGAAGATTTTATTGTACTAGAGGTTTTGATTAGCCTTCAAAAGGTTTCACAGCAACTACTCTTTTTGTCTGAAACATACAGAACTGCTGCAAGCAAGGGTCGCTACAAAGAAAATAATGCACTTTCATTGTTTTTAATTTAGTCTGTGCAAGTGAATTATTCCTGCCTGTTTAATGTTTTGGAGTCACCCTCTATGAAATTCCAGAGACAGGGAAGGAGGTTCCTGGTACTTTTTAGTTCCAGTTTTCAGCAGACAGCGCTGAAGTAAAAGAAACATATGTTATGTCTTCCCATTATTCTCTCTAATTGTCACACCAATTTACTCACAAGCTGACATGATAGCCATGGAGGGAAATGGAGCAAAACCTTTTGTGTAACTCTGGAGTCCAGGAAATTGTGAAGGCAGATGGAAGGGGGAGTTCAGCGTCTACTGGGCTGTGCTGCGAGGGCTCTTCCCCATTAAATCAGCTGATGAGGTTGGTGGCCTCTTGACCTCGGTTCATGCAGCTAAAGGAACAAAATCCTCCTCAGCTGTCCCTGCTGTAACCCTTCCAGCAGGGTACATCACTGCGGCAGAGTTACCCAAGCTGCCAGTACTGAAAATCTCCCTGACTGCTAGACTGGTGTCCATGGGATCAGTGTCCACCCTATGCAGGGACCCTGGTGCTGTTGTGCCCATGCCTGTGTGGCTCTGGACTGTGAGAGGCACATTCTGTGGTTCTGTTTTTACAATGAGAATGTTGTTCTGAATTCTCACATCATAATGAGTCGGCAAACTTGTGCTGTATCCCTCTTGGCTCTGAAGGGGCTTTCTGGAGAAATAAGCAGCAATCATATGATGATTGACTGTATTCCCTGGCCCAGGTCACTGCAGTCAAAATACTGTGCTAAGTGTGAGCTAGTGTGTGCTTCTTCACAGACAACCTCAGAAGAAAGGATTTTGCAAGGAAGCATATCTTTGACCTGGGGCAATCACTTCCTGGGACAAGCCCAGTTAATCTTTCAAGAAGGATATACTTTTTGCCCTCTGATTTGACTTCAAAACCTGAACTAAATATGCCCAGCAGGCATCAACTTCTGAGCTGGGAAGTTGGGCGCTCCCTTCTGTGAGTGGAACATCTGGGATCATTAATGGTGTCTGCTCCACACTGAGCTAAACCCAGGTCAGATGAGGTGCACACTTAACCTCCAGCTTCTCCTGAGATTGATTGGGTGTCTGTGAGAAACCAAAACCATCACACTCTAGCAGAAAGGGTATTTGAACCTAACTGCTTTTACTTACTGGTGACTAGATCTGGATTTGAGCTGGTTTCTCAGATTGAATTACCAGTGCCCAATGTCTAGTAGTCCTCTCTAACCTGTTGCATGTTAATTTTCAATCTAGAGGCTTTTTGAGGGAAACTTTTCAAAACTTGATGCATTGGTGAGGCTGAGTTCTGTCAGTAAATGAGTTTTCACTTGGAGACCACAAGCACCTCTAACCTCCTTTACAGAAATCTTAAATAGAAAACCATAGTAACTTTGCATGCTGAAGAATAAGTCTTGTTTCTATTATGCAGAAATTACCACATTTTCAGCTGATCTTTTAAGTGGATCCTAATAAAATTATTAGGACTTAAAAACCTTGAATAACATTTTTAAATACAGCCCAGCTTCAGAGTAATAAACCCAGCTTTTAACAGTCCTCATTTATAACAATTCCAACAGCAAGAACTAACTTTCCCTTTCAAAATGAGGTCTATTAGCAGGACTGTTCACACAGGGCTGACCTGGATACAACAGTCATATGATTTTTTTGTTATTTTCAAGCATAATGTGTGTAGCAAGTAAACATACATCTTTTCCTCCTGTCTTTGCCTCTACTTGTCTCTTTAAAGATTGTTTGAAGGTTGTTAAATGGAAAGCACAGAAGTAAAATGCAGTGATGTTCTATGCAAATAGCAGGTTTCTTCATTATTCTGATGCAGCTAATTGCTGAACCTCGCTGCAATGTGTACTTTCACAACGGGAACATTTATCCTGTTCCCACTGGGATTTGTTACGGTGAGAATACACCACTTCAGCTTTTAATATGGGCAAAGGACACGATTATTTTAATATGTTGACAGCATTTATCATTCCACATGCCTGCCTGCTGTAGCTTGCAGAGCTGGAAGACATCTCCTGAAAGCAGTGGTGAAACTGATTGCTTCCCATGGAATGAAGTGGGTGAACAGTTCCCACCAAGCTTCCTGCACCAGAACTGGTGGTGTCTGCTCCTTGCTGGGCTCCATACAGGACCAGGGGAGCAGATCAGCATAGTGGCTCTGCCTGTGACCTGCTCGTGGCTCCTGAGCGAGACCAACTTGGCTGGGGGATGCAGGACCAAACTGATGCTCCCAGCCCAGGCACCTCCGTGACTCCAGGCAGCTCTGCCTACACACGTGTCCTTCACTGAGCACCCAGCAGCCTTGCAGGGATGAACTTTGCACATATCTACTTTCTGCTGAAAGGGACATCTCATCCAGGAAAAGTTAGCTTTAGTCCTATTGCCCTCTTGTGGCTGCCCAAATGAGGCAAAACTTTGTAGCTCAAAAAAGGCTACAACTGTCACTATCGCACATTTCCCATTCAAGCTGACATAACTTTCCTGTAACATAAAAACACAGTACTGGTTCCCTAGGAATCACTGCACAAGGTGAGGTGAAGCATGAGTCAGGAAATAGTGACATTTCTGAAAGGGGTTTGGGGTGCCATTGCTGTGAGATAGCAAGAGACCAGGCCCAATGGTTTCTCGGGCCAAGCCTTCCTTCGTTCCTCCTCCCTCATGATCACAGGTGCCTTGTGGCTATTTTTCAGCCATATGAGAAGGCGAAAAATAGTTTGGCAGAGTTCTCCAGGGTTCTCGTCTCCAAATATGACTATGAAAAATGTCCTGGTAACACTGCAAGACACTCTTTCCTTACAGTCTGACCTGAAATGAACCCCATGCATTAAAAATGAAACATATAGTGGTGGTACTTCTGTTCTTGTAGGACATGATGTGCACAAGGTGAGGGGATCATTGTTGAAAGATTTCATACACACACACACTAAAGGTATTTAAAAATCCCAAACAAGGAAAGTAGGAGGAAAGATAGCAAAAAAACCCCAAACAAAACCACCACCGCCAACAAAAAAACCACCAACCCAAAACTAAGCAAAAAACCCCCAAACCCAAACAAAAAGCAAAACAACCAACCAACCAAAACAAGGCAAACACAAAAAGGAAATAAAACCCCAACCAAACAAACAAAAAAAAGAAATGCAACAAACTAAAAAAAAAAAAACAAAACCAAAAAACCAAACCCAAAAACCCACCACCACCACCATCACTGTAACTGTCCCTAAGTTTTAATATCTTTCCATTCATGCATGTGGATGTTCTGGGTTCAATCACATCTGATCTGCTTTCTCTCTTCTGCTTTTCCCATCAGGCTGGCAGCATGTGAGGAGCCTTGCTGGTCCTACTGCTGGTGTTTATGCTGACAAATAGCTTGAAAATTTACTCCTGAAACTACCAATAATAAAAATCAAAGCAGGCTTGCATGCAAGTTAAATCTTCTGATAAAGAGCAATAATGTTATTTGGTTTTGGGCAAACAGGCCAATAAAAGCCAAGATGTTAAATGAAAATCTACCTGCTGTATATTGCCCTTGACACAGTGTTTTTACTCAACATAACCTGCACTTAATGGAAAATCCTGGCAAACAGTTAGAGCCAGGACTACAATATTCATAAAATAGCTGTTGCTCTCAGTGTGATTTTAACCGGTGAAAGTCATGCAAGAATAAAAAAGGAAGATTCAGTAACAGTGTAATCGTGTCACATAAAGACCTCCCCTGGGAAGCTGTCTGAAGTTTTAATGTTCTGAAATGAATACTGAATTCACTTATCCTTGATAAAGCATGTGGTTCCTTTTTCTGCTCCCAGGTGCAGATGTGCTCATGCAGGAAGGGCCAGAATAAACACCATTTGCAATTCAAGTGCCTTTAGACCCCAGATGAGGCTGTTTCGTAAGCACTTCCCTGCCATTATGTAGCCCTGATTACGAATGAGAATTACCCCTCCAGTCTTGCTAGTGGATACTGAAGACCCGGCTAAGATCTCAGGGCAGGAGAGGCCCAGATTGACATCAAACCGCTGAAATGACACCAAATCGGACTGGACTGTAAAACCAACTGCTGTAGGTGGCCATCACATAGTCCAGGTCTCATTTTAAGGCATGAAAATCTTTGGGTTTTACTTATAAAAGCATCACCACAGGAGGTCTCTTCCCTCCAGGACCTGCCACAGTTGTGTTAGTCTGTATGTGAAACATGGGCTGCTAGCAGGGACAGACATGATGCATGGGAGCTGCTAGGTTGGACTTTGAATGCAGCAGACTGATGGGTTTGTTTCTTTGCAGGACAGAGCTCCCAAGCTTGTCCCTAGGCTAGACTCCTCTCCTGGGCCCTGACAACAGCACCCCAGACTCACCTCATGGTTTCTGGGCTCTTAGTCCTTTTTTCAACCTGACATTTGATCATTAACAGCAGCAAGTAGCACAGGATATGCCATATATTTAGTTTCTGGAGAAATTATCTATTTTACATTGATAGCCCCACAATCTTCTGGCTCTGCCTGTCACTTCTATTTCCCTGAATCCCCTAACACAATGGGGCTCTGTTCCTCTCTGTCACACTTTTCCTTGTTCCTGACTGGTATGTTTTCAATGCTATCTCTAAATAACCATAGAAAATGGAAACATCTAATAAAAAATTGACCTTTCTTGTGATTTCCACCTGTACATGGAGACTTTCAGCAGTGACTGGCATCCCCTGTGGGTGGGGTTTGATGGGTGTTCTCCTGCTGGCTTCACAAGAGTCAAAGGAAGGCTGTTCTTTCCGCCTTGTACAGGAATGGAGGAGACCACATTCCTGGAAATTCCTTGTACAGGAGCTGAGGGGACAACAGAAGGACATGTCCTCCCCAGAAGACTCCACGAGGCTCTAACTCTGTCACTGACCCTGTATGTAGACAGGGAGGGCAGGGGGGACTGGGTCACCCATAGCTCCTGTGCTTTCTTCATGCTCCTGACATGTTGGAAACAGCAAAGGCATCTCTGTATCTCTCCAGATGTGTTTTTCTGCTTCATCATCTGAGAAGCAGATCTGCAAAGTGTACAGGGAAGTGACCAAGCTTTGTGCTTGGGTGAATCTGATGTTTGCAACCTCAGTGACCGTGGTAGCCCAAGCTGGTACTAATCCACACCAAACATTATGTGCCAGGCATAGATTTGTTTCAGATTAACTTGCTGATCTGAGCTAGCAAAGCTCTCCATGTTGCACATGTTGCATGTTCATGCTTCTCCTGGTCTGGGTGCAGAGCCAGCCCTTGGCCCTGTGGCCCTGTCCCAAAGAAGGCAAGAGATGTGCTTTCCTTCATCCACTCTGCCTGATTGTCACTGGGGGATCCCTGACTTGGTCTGTGCTGGCAGCCTTCTGATTTCTGTGTTGTAAGAGGGCTGGGAGCTTGATAGTAGAGGTTAACCTAAGCTATAAGCTCACTTTGACTGAGTTGCTTTAGAATATTAATGTGAGTGTTAAGGTCAGAATATTATTGTCAGCCATGCAAGTGTGCTGCTTGTAATTCATGATGAATACACTGAGGAACAGCAGCATTTCAGTGCCATGGCAGAGCTGTTTTCTACTGGAAATATTTCAATTCTTGGCTGTGTTACTTCTACATGGAGTGTGAAGCTTTTCCTGGCTAGGAATGTGCACTGTCCTTCCCTGCTCACAAAGGGCACATGAGCACTGAAAATCTCCGAACTGTTTGCATTTCATACATTTCATAGCCCAAATAACATCTCTCTTTTTTTTTTCTTCTTTTGAGAAGAACAAGTGTGTTTTGGTTGATGTGGGCATGAACAATACCTTTTTCACAGTTATATTTGCTGCTTCTGTTTAATTTCTCTGAGATGACTAATTGCTTTAGGAGCTGCATTCCCAGAGCAAAACAAACAAACATACAAACAAACAGCCCTGCTCTGTTTCACTTCCCAAAGCTTAAAGCAGCTTAAATAAGGATAAAATTGGTTTTGCCCTCTGTAACTGTGAGCTTTCTCGTCCATCAGACTTAATGCTTGAAACAGATAAGGGGGTTTTTTTGCATTAGCAATTATGGAACTATGTCTTTTTGGACAACCATCACCCTAAGCCAAGATTAGAGACATAGGTAGAAAGGCTGAATACAAGTTCAACAAGTAGAAATTCTAGTTCAAGAGGCTGCTTATTAATTCAGACTTTATTAAATTAGGAACAAAAGCTCTCTTAGGATCCAGCAGTCTCCAGTGAAAATGTGTTCATGTCATTTTGGCTGTCTACAAGTTCTCTTTCCCTTTGGCATTACTATAAGGCAAAGCAGACTAACGAAAATATTTTGTTTTCAAAAGTTGTATAAGCTGTTACATAGGTGTCTGTTTTGGTAGCATGATGCATATGCATTTCTTTTAATGATTCAAAGGGCTGTCTCCCTCCTATGAAGGATTTCTCTGTAGTCCATAGAGCCTAGCATTTCCTTCCTTGTGGTGTTGGCCCAGCTTCCTAAATTGTTTTCTGTTCTCTGCTGTGTTTTACAGATGCTGCAGCTCAGAGAGATGCTATTGCAACATGATCAGTCTGCAGCATGTAGTGGCATTCCAGGGGGATGGCAGATGATGAAGCAGGGCATTGTCCCAGAGCAGGCAGAAGAGCTACCCACCTGCCTGGCATAACCCTCACATGACAATAACCCACTTGTGATGGGAGTGTTGACACATGGACAAGAGAAGGTCCCACTCAAGCATCTTTGTCTCTGTTGTGTTCCTGCTTGAGAAGTGATGCCAGGACAACATGGAAACCAGTGGCAGTAAATCCTGGGTAGGATTTACCTGGCAGACTCACTTTTGCCACCTAAAAATGGGCTTAACCAGTTGTCAGTGGAGGGAGGGAGGTAACTTACAGAGGAGGATCCAAATCCCTAAGGTCAAGCCCCTCACCTGTGTCACAACTATATTAAAGTACTGAGCTCTCTGCTCTTTGCAGAGCGACCAGAGACAGTGAGGCAGCCCAGTTTAGATAGGCAGACTTAGAAGAAATAAATTCTGACATGGTGATGAAACTGCTTTCATGTTAACCATGCTACTATTTCGGAATAAACCCGTCAGATTTCTGGGACTTTTATGCACTAGGAAGCAACAGGATTAGGGGGTTTGTGGCCCAGTTAAATAATCTGCATCACTCTATTTTATTCCATTTCCCTCTGGGCTTTTTTTGCAAGGCAGTGACAGCCATTTCCCAAGTGCTTTTAATAAGGAAGTAACGGATGCTGAACCTCATCAGCCTGCTGCAAATATATTGATATTCATGCAGTGACTTCAGAGCCATATTCCTGGGGAGGGTGAGACTAAAGCAAGCAGACACTTCTCTTAGAGTTGTTTCTGCAGCTGCCCATCTAGGGACCTGTCTTGGGAGCTGGGACAAGTTAAAAGCCAAATATATACGAACGCACTGTTGTGAGAATCTTTGTTTTGTGCAGTTGGATTGTGCTCTGTTACCCGTGTGCTCTGGAAAGATTTGGACTTTCTCAAAAGAAAAAGTATTTCACAGTAGTACTGCAAGGTGATTGTTGGGGTGACTTAACTAATGTGTATATTACTGAAAAATTACTGGCAGTAGGGTATCAGCTCCTTTCTGAAATGGACAATGCAGCTTCTGTATTCATGGACTTCAGTGCTTTTCCATTGCTCTGGTCATTTGGAGGAGCTGATTTACTCTTTTAATGAATTGAATTGGGAGGGAATATGGATCTCTTTCACCATACTCTGAGTAGCTGAATGACCAGAAGAAGAAAAGGTGTATGAAGGCTGATAAGGGTTGTCAGTCTAACACAGCAGCTTCCTGTGTGTTTTGCAATCTAAAAGTGAGGAGAGAGGGTCCTTTCCCAAAGGATGGAGAAGGCATATGTTGGAAAAAATGTATCTATGATATAGTTCCTGGTCTAAAAGCGTGGTGGTCGTAGTCAGAAGCCCCATGTCAGCTGGGTGCTTGACTGGTTTTATGTTGAACATGAATCATTATGGCTAGCCATAAACTAGAGTGTAACTGCAATAGCATGAACCTCACATCATACTAGTGGTAGATTGTGGTAGGTTTAATTAATTATCCTTAATTGATGGATGAGAAGAACTATGAGGACAATGTCAATTAGTTTCTGGTATGTAGAACTAAATATGTAAAGTTTAAATGTGTGAGAAGTAAAAATATTGGACAAAGCTGGGCAAAGCTACAAAAAGTCATTTAAAGTGGTGTAGGAAACTTTGTGTTTGCACAGAAAGGCTGCTGTTCTTGCCTTCTTCAAGACTTTCTCAATGCTAGGGAAGGGAGTGGCTCTACACTTGCCTGATGTATGCTGTTGGCTGAGTCATTGTGGTTTCTTCTTTTTGTTGTGGGCTGGGGAGACACTGGGCAGTAGTATGCACAGTATATAAGAATCCTAGCTTTTAATTTATACCCTTGTCCTAGGATTCAGGGCAATCCTGAAAATTTCTACATGTGAAAAATATTATTGTTTCCAGAAGGGAAGAACCTCCTGGTTTTCATCTGGGAATCAAGCAACAAGAGAAGAATTCCCAGGGCTTTTCAGACAGGAGCCAAGGTGAGAGTCTGGCTCTGCTCTACCTGTGGCACAGGAAGCATACAAGACACCCACAAACCCCAAACCCCAGACCAATCCAGCAAACTAATGGTCAGGCTGTATGATGCCTGCCACTGGCATAGCCCTGTGTGAAAGCAGGAGACTGCTGTGGGTGCAGAAGCTGTTTCTCAAGGATGTTCATCCTTTTCTAGCATGCATAAGGATGCACTGCCTCTGTATCTCAATAAAGTTGTTTGCAGATTAAAGAACTGAAAAATACAAGGGGATTTTTGATAAAAAATGATGAAGAAATGCAAGTCTAACATGATAGACCACATATTAGCCTGCAACAGATATTCAGTGTAGGCAAGGCTTGGGTCAAAACAGTGAGTAGAGCAGCACTGCAACTAACCAAGCACCAGTGATAATGGAAGCCCAAGTTTTTGCATATGTAAGCCTCCAGAAACACTAAGTGAGGAACCTGGAAAAATCTACAGATTTGTGAATATTATTATCCATGAACTTTATTTACACTGACATTTAAAATGAACGGAAATGGCACTTTGATTACACCATAGCCACACTTTTATTGCATACATTTAAATACATTAGAAAATAGTTAGATCCGTACTGCACTGCATAGGACCAGTTCAGGCAGTTAGACATTAAAAATAGGAAAATAAAGGAGATTTCAGAGATGCACCTCAGACAGGGAAAACTGCTTCAGTAGTTCTTTCTCAGTATCACAGAAAAGCAAAACTAAGTCTTCTCCCAAGCTTTTTGAAATTCTCCAAGGAGCAACAGGACACTGGATTCTAAAGTCTCCATGGATGAAACTACTTGTGGGCTTTAGACAGATAACCTTGTCTATAGTGCCATCTTCAAAATGGGCAGAGTTTTTCCAAGTACAATTTTGCATAGCCCTGCATAATTGTGGCTATTGGTATGGGAAGGGTCTCACCCCCCTCCAAAGCATCTGAGAGAGCCATCCTTGGAGCTAATGGACTGGATAAGGTGGGTGGCACTTCATATCCAGTTTGAGAGGACTGCTTTGTATTTCCAGATCTGAGGACCTGACATTGACTATGTGAGGTCATGGTAGACTCTTACTGCACTTACATGTTTTGGTCAAGAATGCTGGCATTGCACTTCTTCCTTGCTAAGTACCTTCCTGTTTGTGGAAAGTTGTTAGCAAGGAGTTAAAAAAGAAGTTTTGCTCTTTGATGAACCCTTAGAACAAGCGTTCTGTTAGTGGTTCAGGCACTGAAGAACTTTATTCGGGTCTCTAGTTTTAACTGTCTTTGGCCAAGTGACTCCATCTCAGTGGTCTCGACTCACCTGCACAGCATTAATGATTTCAGAACACAATTCTCAGCCTCAGCTCTTCAGCTGTAAAGCTGTACTAGTCCTTAGTTCATAAGCATTATTTGTGATCAGACATACTGACAAGCTGGACTGCATAAGAAGAATTCCTTGCTTAAAGCTTTCAGAAACAAAACCCACTGGTTTGTGCAGTTTCTGTCCTACAGGCTAAGACTCTGAAAGTTTGAAATGCATCATTGCAGAATCCTCTGGGGACTGTGGCATTTGACTCCTTGTTCAACACATCTGTCTGGTGCCTTGAATACATGGACCTGAATTCTGTCCTAATGACCATAGTACATTTGACAATAGTAAAAATGTCACCTCTCCTTTCATTGAGTAAGAATCAGCTGACACTGCAGATCTTAGGCACTGTTATGCATATAATGTTATATGACACCTTGCAGGTGGGAAAGGATCTGAAAGAAGGGCATTGCTGGACTCTTAGAAAAATGAATTATCAATTAGATGTTAACTTGGGAAATATTTATGTAGGAGACATTCTGATTTTTTAAAAAATCCAGACCTTGGATCTTTTTTCTGTTTTGTGATTTACTGCTTACTTATGCGAGGGTAGTTGTTATGCCCTGCTGCTGTTTTATTCAAGACCCCTTTTCAGTGGGTTGAGTCCCATTTTCAAAAAACCATTTCCTCATCCCACAGGGGTGACCTGCATTCTTCATTTCCAAAGATGCTTGTGATTTGCATTTTGACATTACAATTCATGGTTCTCAGAAGAATCCAGTTTACAATGTTTTTGTATCAATCTCTTTGTGTCATTGATGTGTCATTATTTAGTGTGTCAGTCTTTATACCACATGTAAAGGCCACTGGTCATGGCTCTAGATTTTCTTATAGATTAAAATACAACTACTCTCTAAAGAGATGGTATAATGGCGTGTATGAACATGTGAGGGACCACTAACTTGCTGAAGAAAAGAAATAGGAATTCATAATAGTCGTCCAAAATGAGAAGCATGATCTGAAAGTAAGGAGGGTCAGTTTTAAGATGGAAAAAAGCAAGGTAGCACACTTGGGCATAAATACCCCTATACAGGAATATTTAATGGCCAATGCGTGGTTTTCAGCAAATCTGCAGAAAAGACTGGAGTTCTCTATGAATTGCAGGTTAAACATGAGCCAATTCTGTCTATATGATGAGAAAAGAAATAGGTAAGTGTTACAGTGGGGAATATAGACAGCTGTTTAGCCTGCAACACAAATTAAATATTCTACCTTTTCTGGTCAGCACTGAAAGGGCCCCTGCTGCAGCTCTAAGATCGATTTCAGATGCTGTACTTCAAAGCACATGAAATCAGCTGGAAGGAATCTACATGAGAACACACTGCTGATCTATCTCAAAAACATGGACTCCACGGGAGGACTGAAATAACTGGGTCAGCAGTGTACAGAATGAAGGATGGAGCCTTCAAATTTTTTTAAAGTGTCTTTAAAGAGAAAGAGAACAACTTCTTTGCCATGTCTGTAGGACAAGTAGTACACAGCTTACTTTGCAACTACTGGTGTTTCTAAAATACAGGTTAATCAACTCTTTGTGGAGGTGGTAAATGTATTATTGACTCTTCCTTAGTATGCAGGTGATTTGGATAACCTCTCAAATTCTTTCTTGTCCTCTTTTGCAATAGCGCAACTATTGACATACAGTTCTATTGTTGATCTGTTTTGCTATTTTTGCCATAAAACTGAGTTTTGGAATCACAAAAGCCTTTAGAAATGGTCATTGGATCCTGGCACCATCTTTACTACTGATTTTCAAATCCATCAGTACATCTAATGTGTGCTACTCTGACTTATAGTTCTGTTGACTCTACACCAAATGTCATGGTTGGTTAAAAATACAGTAAGTTCCTTTGCTTTGAGGCCACTCTTGGGGCACTACCAGTGCACTTTAGAGAGATACATTACATTTTCTCATGCTCTAGCATTGACCCTAAGCTTTGACTGAACAAGGTGTTAATGTATGCTAAATCCTTTTTTTTTTTTAAATTGACTTAATAAGCCATATTTTCATGGCAAACTACCTGATATGTGGGTTTCATGGAGCAGAGGCCAAGTTGACTTTTCTTTTACACCTCTGAATATACTTTCTCGAGGTAGCAATTGCATATAACTCGCTTCTGATACATTATTCTGAGACTTTTGAAATCTTGAGTACAGTTTTCTGTTTCTGGAAGCAGTTGGGCACAGGAAGATAGGGAGGAAGAAAGCCCACAGAGACTCTCAGACCTAAGGTGGTTTCTTGGGCTTTCTAGAGCAGCTGCTTCCCAATGGACTAATTTGCTCTCCAATGCCTGTCTCAGGAAGCACTGAAGGTATATTGCTTCGGCCACATACCAATTCCAAAGGTGCCAATTCCCACCAAACATGACCTGGTATCTCTGTTCCTACAACATAATTTGCACATATCCGTGCTGCACCATGGCCTGGAGTTTGCTCCCATACTGGCTGCACTTGACCTGTCATTGTTGCTCCTGAGGTGCAATAGCATGAAGCATTCAGTGGGATGGGAACATTTTGGGGTCTGCTGTATCAGTTTCTTACTTATTTGCTCCCGTGCCACATTTGCCAGCATCTCAGGAGTGAGTTGTTTCAGGCATCTGTTAAATTGGCAGTGACTGACACTTATTGCTGGCACCCAGGGATTCCCTGTCATTTGAGAATGACTGGGACCTGTCTAAAAATCATACTGTTCATATGCACCTTCTCATCCAACCCTTCCTTCAGCTGCCGTCATCTAATGTGATCAAAGCCTTTACCCATCACATACTCCCTCTCCACTTTGTCACCGGTGAGGTCTGATGAGTCTCCCTCATTATTATTCTGAGCCTGCAGGTCACCCAGACAGAACACAGTGCCCACACAATGGTGACAACTGAATTGTAACAAATTCTCAGCTTCCTTTGGAGCACAGATACAATGTTTATGACACTATTAATGCACAGTGCTGTCAAGATTTTTAAAACGAGAGTAACTCACCTGTCCCTGTCACGCATGCACGTTCTCTGTGTTTCAGAAGTGTCAGGAGAATCCTTATCAATTTTTCTCTCTTAATAGTCTTCTGCCATGAAGCCCAAGTCAAAAATGGCAGGCTGAATCACAGGAAATTCTGATGGATCTTTCTGTGGAGACAGCTGGGATAAAACTTTCAGTGGCATTGCTTAAGCAAGTGACTTAGCTTCAGGCTGTGGAAATGTATAAGCCCTTTTTTCCTTTATCTCCTGATCTTAAGCAGAATTTAAACTCCTAAGTATCTTCATATATTTGTTCCATTAACTTACAGGACACCTGATACTTGACAAAACCAACATGTGATATAAAATTCAATCTTCTGGATCAGAGGGACCAAACTATGTTGGGAGCTTTATCTCAGGTGGGTTGTCAATTTTCTCCCTAAGGTCAGTCATGGAGCTGGCATCAACTCTGCAGTTTTGTGTTATGGCTACAGTAGCTGACTGATTGCTCTTGACTGTGGGTCATCTGGACAATATTTGTACTGCCATGGGATGGAAAAACACATGCATTTGGAATGAACCAATGAATATAACACCTCAATTTTAAGCTCCTACCTCTTTTTAAATAAAACACAGACCTTGCTAATGTGTAAAACTCTTTACGGTTGTAGAAATATGTGTAAATTTCTCCTATGGCCAATGAAGATAAGCCAGTAAAAAGATTTTATTTCTTATACTGTTTCAGAAAGCATAATAACTTCTAGTAGGGAAAGTATTCAATGTGGGACACAATAAAAGCACTGAAGCCCATCCCTTTCAGGTCTCTTTGTAGTTAGATGAGATCTGATTAATGTAACTGATGGAGCCTCCACTGTGACTCAGCTCAGCCTAAAGTAAAAACTAAAAGAGAGCCCAGGATTTAGAGTTCACAAGAGCCTTGCTCTCCAGCAGCTAGGGAGGAATGAAATTCACATGTTCTATACCTGCACTGCTGTTACTGAAATGAGGTGATGTGCACCTTTGCTTCTCCTAAACCCTGGACTCATCTAGTAAATCTTGCTGATGACTGATGAGGTATTTTCTTAAACTTGTTTGCTGCTCTTCTTTTGGCATGATGGTCCCTCATTAGAGCCTGCAGAGCACTCCAGTCAGACCAAATCATTGTTCTGGCACTGTTATTCTCTGATACTTCTTGCAGTTCACTTAGCTACCATCTCATCCGATTTTAAACAGAGCCAGCTGATTTTACTTGAAGTTGAATAAGGGACCATGGTCATGAACTGTTCTGCAGCAACACAGCTGGACCCCTGGACTTTCTACCTGGCTATGGGCTTACCTACAGCCACAGACTCTCACAGTAACTTTGTGAAAAACAGACTTGACTAATTCCTGCCATCATTGCTTTTCCAGCATTAGTTTTGGTGATCTGCTCTTATGTCATTTAGGTCCTTCTTGATTTCTCTTCTTTAGCCTTCTGCTGTGGGTTCATATACAGCTCTAGGACAGAGCCAAGAGAAAGCTGCAGAGGGAGGGGAGGCAGTGTACTACTGGTCTTCCTCACAATCTCTCCTAAGAACTTGCTTTTATTTTTCCTCTTGAAAAGCTAATTATTATATTTTTCATGTCTTTGCACTGTCCTGGACAAGAATCAAGCTCTAAATAAATCTGGTCTGAGAGATCCTCATGCCAGTGATTGAAGGACCTTTCATGGCACAACCTTTCATTACCCTCCCCAACCCATCTTTTTTAAAATTACAATCCTACATTTAGGAAAAGGAAATTTACTGTGCCTTTTCTGTGCAGATGGTGATAAGCATGAGTTAGCATTTGTAAGCTTACAAGCACATATGGTTTTGTACATATCAATTAAAGCAGTTGGCTAATCACTCTAATATCATTACTGATTCATCTGTATTCCTTCAAATAGACATTTATGCTCAGCCTGCTGGTTTTCATACGTATGGACTGGATTGTGCAATCCTCCCTGTCACCATTTGTAGTCAAAAACATTTCCTTGGCACCAAAGGGAGTAAAAGGGTACATTTCAGAACTGTGTGGGCAAGTCATTTGGCCCATGCCTTATACATAATGCATGCACATAAAATATTTGTGCGTGTGTGGTTTCTTTTTAAAGGCTCTGCTAGTCATGCCGTGGGCTGAGTGACAACAGCACTATGTGCACATGGGACATACATGCAGACTCATGCATACACTCATTCTGCTGTTTGCAAGCCTGCTGTGCATCACCAAGCATCTTGACCCTAACCAGCCTCACCTCAGAGCGTTGACTGAGTTCACCGCTCTACCTCCATCACAGCAGTCCTAGCAAAGCTCATCTTTTCACCCCAGTCTCTCTGTCCTCCATGCAGACACAATAAAATCCCAAACAAGAGGCACCAGCTCTCTGGATCTCTATGGCTTCCCTTCAAGCCCACTGCCCTACTTGCTTGGCTGTGGTCTCAGCATGACATCCCTAAGTTTCCTCCCTGCACAGCTCAGTGCTTGCACCACTCCTTAGGCTGTTTCAGTTCCCACTGCTGGCTGGATCAAGCTTCTCCTATGTCCAGACAACAACCCCGAGACCTACATTGTCCAGAGACAGCCCTGAGAGCTGGCATGGTTTGGTTGCCCCACCATCAAAGATTTTAACTCTGCATTCCCCTGGAGGTAATGGCTTTTCAACCCCCCCCTGTACACTCTTTGAATATGGGATGGATGTACAGTTAGCTACTCAAAGTGCTGGGGAAGTTCAGCTCAGAAGATCAGGGCTGAAATTTTCATATATTGCACAAATCATTACAATTGGCAGCAATGGGCTTAAATCCATTTCTTTGTCAGTAGCAAAGAGCCTTTGAAAATCACCAGCACCTTGAGACAGGTATCTTGATATGTTCCAAGGTATCAGAGGACCTCTTCAGGTTTTGGGAGGTGTTTGGGATCCAGAAAAATAAGTGAATTGTAGCTGCTGGAAGGCTTCATGAATTTGATTGTTTTCTCATTGTTTTTAATGAAATGACCTGGATCATCCCCTGACACAGGAAATTCTGATTATGATGCTGAACTGCTCTCACTATCTAGGAAAACTCTCTTAAGTTCCTGGAAGAAAGAAAACTAAAATGGACATAGAATTAATGAGATGTTCACTCTCCCATCTGTGGTCAAAAGGAAAATTTCTCCATTACCTCCTCACAGGAGTTTATTTATAGATTTTTGAAGGTCCTGGTGTTACAGCTGCTATGGAGAGGTGGTAGGATGGCATTTTTAGAACACTACCTAGGACCTGGTCTTGTGATTTCCTGTAATCCCCTATCAAATCCATAATGGAAATTGCATTTTAGCTGTAGCAAAGCAAAAATGAAACTGATAGGCCTGCAAATGTCTGGCACAGAGCTCTGGTTTTGGGTGGTTCTGAGTGAATTTGCCTGTAGTGGAGGTCTCCTGGAGCTCCTGCAGTGTGATGGAATTTGCAGCTCTCCTCATCTCCCCCAGTAGTCCATCCTTAGTTGACTGTCTAATTAACTAGACCTTTGCTGGCCTAGAGGGACCTGAGTCCTGTTGGTGCTGTACATTCCCAGTTCCCCTTGATGTTAATTGAAACTGAGGGCACAAAGTGCTCAGAGGTTGGGTCCAGTGAAAGCCTGGACCAGTTTCCCATCTGTACATGTCATGGAACTGAGACTGGCCCTGGGTACAAAGTAGGCCTTACTAGAAAAAGGGGGTTTTCAGAGAAAATCAAGGGGAGGTGGGCAAACTGTTCAGTAGAAAATGCTTGTGTTTTTGAGAAAAACAATTGAAATACTTTAGATCTGAGGTAATGGCTAGTGAGCAAGGTACTTTTGATGTGTTGCACTCTTTCTTTGGCTCTGTGGTGTAACTGTATTTGCTGAGATGGACCACCATGTCTCCATGGGGGTGTCATGTGGCACCTATCGAAAGAAGTTTTCTGACTGGTGGCTTTGTTTCTACACTGAGGCACAGGAATATGAGAGAACTGGTCTGCATAGAACACTAACATCATTCCTGAATCAAAATACCTTAGTTGTCATCTGAAAGAATTGTGTACTTGCTCATAAGTTTTTGCAACATGAAATTAAAATCTCTGTGGAAATCAGACTGTGCTGAAATGTTTAATAGAAATTTAATTCTCATGGTTTTTCATCAGAAAATTGATTTCATTTCATCCCAGAGCGAATCTTGTTGTCTTGATTAAATGAGGCAGAGAGATATTTGCTGGTTGCATGCATCTCTCTGGTTCCTCATTTAGCAGTATATTTTTGGAGGGAGGAGACTTCTTGCATAACATCTTTGCAGCTTTTGGCCACTCCAGCTACTTTGTGACACAGGACTGAGGCCAGCTGAGATTGTTTATTTTCTCCAAGGCATGTATGCTCCATACTCTTCATTGGAGTGTTTTGGATGAGACATTTACAATCACAGTGTTGACAGCTCTCCAAAACCACCATCTCTGGGTTTCTTCTTAGGTAAGTGTAGCTACTGGAACACAGGGCACTTCATCCAAGGTGAATGTCTAAGCCACCCCTCCAACTAAACAGAGATGGGCATCTCTTGGAGAGCTGGTTCACTCATCTCTTTAGGAAGGGATAATTGGAAGTGCCTCTCTTCATTGCCAAGGAGAGACTGACTTATAGATGGATCATGTCAAGTGACACCCAAACTGGTCTGAATTTTGAGCCTTTACTTTGTGCTCATGGTAGCCCCTTGCTGACTTCTTAGACATAAAGGCTGATTGTATTATCCTGGAGGAGTGTGCATTTTAGTAGACAGAGGGAAGGGCTGTGAGATATGCAAATGCATTATCAGCATCAATAACTTAGCTTTCCTCACTCCCCTAAAAGTTGCATTATCTTCAACCGGTGCTGATGCATTAACCACGATTTTAGCAATACCAGATATTAAGAGTTTTAATCTTGAATTGGAACATTTCCTTGACAGAGTAATTTGTGTGGCCCACTCACAGTAAAAATACCTGCTCACTTGAAACTGAGTCTCACCTCTGCTTTACTTTGAGCAAAATTAGTATGCAGGACAAATCCTACAGTCAAGGGATGAAGGACAAAAGGGTGTGTGACTTCTATTGCAGTTTAATTTTCAAAGGTGCATCTCATACAGTTATAGAATGTTTTTTGGCATTCCAGGGAATCCATTCAGCCCCAAGGTGATCAGGTTCATTGCAACGTTTGTCTGCTGCCCTCTCCTCTTTAACACCCATCCCATGGCCCCATGGGACAGGGAGAGGCAAGCAGCGGCTGAAGGCTGGAGAAGCATTTCCCACCTGCCCAGGACTTCTTCCCAACATCTGCAGTCCCAGTGGAAAGGACCACTCTACACCCCCCTTCTCCCTGAGGCCAAGCCAGTCTGTGAGGAAATATGGTGGCCAGTGCACTACCCTCTGTCACTGAATTTTCAGCTACGATTGCTCACATAGGGCAGCTCTGCCCTCCTGAAATCCAGACTTGCTGTAAAACAGCCATGAATTTTCATGAAAAGCCATCAGAAGTATGCTTATATGCTGACCTGATTTCATGGCTAATATATAGTTCATGTTAGGGTTGCTACCCCTCAAGTGTGCACACAAAACCCCTACGTTTTGTTCTCATGGTTACCAAAGTGTCCACTGAATTCCTCAGCAAAGTACATTATGGTGGTTCCTACTGGAAATATTATACCTAAACTTTAGGAGACTGGGTCATTATCATACTCTGATTTCACTGACTTCCTCACTCTGCTCACAGGAAAACAATGTCTTCTGAGCTGAAACGTGGCTCAGAGGATCTCTCACAGAGACTGAATTTGATAATATTCACTGCAGACATTTTTGACTTAGAGAAATACAACATAAACCAAAGCTTGGCAGGTTCAGGTTTCTTGCAGGACATTTTTACACTCTCACAACTCTTCTGCCTTGAAAAATTAGTTCTTTTGAAGAATTTGATCATTGATGTACAAAAGCTGGTTTTGTGTATTCTGCTGCATTTGAGTCATGCAAAGTACAGTTTCTGATAACTCTGGTCTGCCACAGATCATATTGCTCAGTAAATAATTTGTCTTAAAAGCTGATTTTTTTAAATGAGCATAATGCCTTCTGACTGATTAAAAATACGTATTTTAAATCCTTATAAGAAGAAAACTCAGTCATACAGTGATGTGATTTTACTTGTAGAGATTCCATTTAGTGTAATATCTGATGGAAGAAATTCCATTTAACTTTTTAAATGGCTTTGGGAGCCAGAAGAAATGTCATGACACTATTTCCTTTAGGTGTTGTCATTTCAGACTCTTTCATATCCCATCTCAGCTACTTCATCTCCCTGTAACAGTCATCCGTAAGAAATATATCTGCTTTCCTTCATACTCTTTGTTGGCATTTAAAAAAATATATGGAGCTTTAAGAAGTTCTTGCTTTTGTTTATCACTGAATCACGGAATGCTTGGATGGAATGGACCCTTTGGGATAATCTAGTTCAACCACCCTGCTAAAGAAGGTTCACCCAGAGCAGGTTACAATCCAGCCAGGTTTTAAATGTTTTTGGCCTTGTTTTGGCCAGCTTTGCCAACAACTCAACCAGTTCTCTGTCTCCTTTGCCGAGTGCGATGATCGTGTGTTTTTTGGTAGAGAAAGCACAAAGGAAAACTTGCAAGGAGAACAGGGGTACAAAGAAAAGAAATTTGCTTTCAAGAAAGCCTTGAATTTCTTATCCAAGTAAGTACGCTGTTGTTTGTGGGTTTTGTAGCTTGACATTTTAATAGATCTCTGTTCTCATTTTGTACACTGTTCCAGATGTACAACAGGTTGTGCCAATAGAACAAATGTTATTGGAGATGGAGTAGACCCTCTTCTAGTCTTTTCTAGAAACAATGTTGTTGCAGTCACTAATCAAACAGACCTTCTCCTTATTCCTGTTTACCAAAGAAGGTTTTATCATAGGCACATTCCTCACCAGGAACTGCAGTGCTGTCTGCTGAAAGTCACCAATTTTATGTGAAAACTTTCTGTTTACCAAAAGCATCAGTAGTGGCTTTACCATATAAATAAATGGACTGTAAAGTCCAAATTGTTTTGACAATATGCACTGCTTTCTACTAGCCAAGCATCTCTCTCTCCTGCAGCATAACACAAAGGTACCAGGCAGACTCACTGCTCTAAGCAGTGGAAAACAAATCACTGCTGCATCCCCCTGAGCCCCTGAAGCAGCTCCCCATGGCTTCAGTGGCTGTGAAAGTGGCCTCTCAAGTGACATTTTCTCCCTTCTTATAGCTATGGGGAAAGAACAGTAAGTTTTAGCCCACGGTCAGAGACCTCTGTGGGGCTTCAAGGAGCAGGTTAAAGCCAAACAAGAGAACTACCATTTGCAGTTGACTTACACCTGTCTTCTGGGCTTATGCACCTTCCTGGAAATCATGTAAAGGTCTGTGACTAATAAAACTTACAGGTTAAAAACCTCTGGAACAGCTAGTTGGCAGAGCTTCCTGTCTCCCCCTTCCCACCACCGTCCTGCTCTCTTCCCTCCACCCAATTTTTTTAATGTTTCCAGAATTCTGGTGTATATTTCCTCCTTTGTTCATGGGTGAAAAGTGAACCCTGGGAGCAGGGCAAATGAAATCCACCAAGTCATTTTGGACTCTATCAAATGGAAAGAAATGAGCTAGGCAGAGGAACCACTGCATAGAGGTGGAAGACACTCTTCCATTTAGACTGTCCAAGGGAAAAGTGCATCAGTCCTCTGATTCCCCAGGTGCCTGACTCATTCCCATGTAAGGAATCTGTGGCCCTTCAGACTCTGGAAAATCTTCCTCCCTAGGCCCTTTTGTGGTTTCCCAGCTGGTTTCCTATGCCCTACCCTGGTGCTGAAAGAGCAGGGAGACTGAGCAAAACTTTATGACTACACTTCTAGTCATTCCCTTCCAATACTCTAAGCACTAAATTGCATATTGCTCTCACAGATGGGGGACAAGTGGTACTGCTGGAAGTATTGCTGATGTCGCTACTGAATTTGGCCCAGAGACTTACAAGAAAATTTTGTCTGCCTACTTCAAGCTACATTTAGCACAAGCTAGTCATTTGTGACTGTAGCTTATAAATACTCTTATCTACTGCCGTATGTGATGGGAAATAAAATACATCTTACCTAAAGGCCAAGCTTTCATTATTTATTACAGTCATCATTCATTTCCATTGTCATTACTAGTGGGGCTTTAACGCTTGCTGGGCCATTAGGCCACCCAAGGGTCCCAGATTTCCTTGGCATAGTTATCTGTTTTATCTAATATGTGGTTCCTGGCAGGTACGTACACAAAGGGGAAATGGGCATCACAAAAGCAAATTCACACTTATTTTTATGTCCCACAGTTCATTATAATGCCACAGTTAATTTTTTTCTGTTTCCTACATTGAGGTCCTGGTAGCCAGGTGAGGATCATTAGCTTCTGAATTGAAACATTTTTATTAAGCTGATCTGTTCTGTGCCTTCTGACTCTTCAGATACCATTGCCAAATTAGGAAGGCACAATCGTTTCTGTGTTTGTGTTTGATACATATTTCAGTGATGCTCGATAAAGCTGACACCATTGCATTAAGGACACTTGGAGCCATGTCCCACTGACTCACGGCTCTGTTTCTTCCCTTCCCTTCAGAAGGTGGCGTGTGAGACTGAGTCACACCACTCACGCTGTGTGTACAGAGGGCCGAGCAGAGAGACTGCCAGCATGACAGGCATGTCCCTTGTTAATCCGATGGAGTAAAAAAGTGAGTGATAATTAATCATCTTCATTCATTGCCACCAAAACTAGCTGATGAAAGGAGAATTGCTGAGAGTTTAGCTCCTCTTCCCCTCTCTGAAAGTTCAAAAGATAAAGAAAATGCTTTTTGGCATGAATGTCATAGGAAATGGGTCAGCCACAAACTGATATATGTTCTCCAGTGCCTGGACTGGTGTTAGCAGCACCTCTCTGCTTTATTCCTATCCAGGGGTTCATGAGTGCTCATTACTTCCTGAGGTCTGCTGCTTTGTCTGACTGTTGGAACCATGTGTGGAACAGGCACAGAGATCAGCCTGGCTAAAAAAGTCAAACGAAAAGAGGCGAGGACTATTCTCCTTCCATGTAGGCTTGCAAATAAGCACTCCAGAAGAAATGTGAGAATGCAGCACAGGGTGGTGGAGTGGTTGAGTTGAACTTGAAATGCTTACAGGTTATTGCAACCATGTCTGAAAGGCATAATTCCTTGGTTCCCTGGTTGTGCAGAACCACTTACAGCTGACATTCAGCCATCCATATCTGTCAGCATCTTCAACCCATTTTCCACAGCAGCATGGTGCTAGGGGGAGTGTAAAATGATGGGGGCACAAAAATAGATGTATAACCCAGCACCCTGCGACATGAACAGAACGGTCTTCATCAGTCCCTGTGCTGAGCGCCATGTAGTCCCCCTGGGTACAAAGTAAAAAGAAAAGAAACCTGTTGGTGAGAATGATGGTTGCAGTCTTGCTGAGAGTGTCAGTTGCAGTCCTGTTGAGATTCTGGTCCTCCTCTGGATTCGACAAGTGATACCAGAGGTCCCCAAACCCAAAGATTATATATGCTCAGGTTCAGATGGAAATGCCCAGTACCTCCCCCAGGGATAGGAGTTTCACAATTGGTGATTTAACTGTGTGAGTCATGGGATATTTTTGGAATCTTTGATGGTCTAGGTCATTGCAGCTTCCTACTATGCCAGTCCCTAATGGCCCATTAGCAGACATGACCCCTCAGGCTGGGTGTGAAGGTGCTAATGCCTGCCTGGAGGGGTGTTATCACAGCTGAGTCATTGGTGTGAAGACAGAAACACTCCACTGTCTCACAGGGTTCTCTAACACCCAGCTTGTAACCTGAGATGTCAGGTGTGCCCTGGCCAGCTGCTGCAAGCAATCTATTATTAACAGTTCATGAGGAATTATATAGAGGGTGTAGAATACAGTTTTGGCTACACCTAATGGTGATAAACTAGTTCCGGTCCCCATAACTAGGACACAATCGCAAGTGAAGATGTGACAAGTATCTCCTATATATGAAATCTAGGCCAGTCATTCATCTTTTGCATGCCTTTGAGATCTTTCTTCAGTTGTACCCCTAAAACATCCATACATCTTGAACAGAGCCCAGATAAAACTTTGGTGGAGTACCTTAGTGAACTCAGAAAATAGGATTCTTACTGAGGGACTTGATACTTTATGCATCCCCCAGCAGTTTAGTGGAAAGCCTCTTGTTGCTGTCACTCTGGGGAAAAGCAGAAAGAGCACTGGCTTCAGCAAGCAGTGCTGGCATAGCTGCACTGAGCTGAGTGACCATCATACACCCAGCTCTCACTGCTGTTTAATGGTGGGCACACTTGATTTTACCCATTCTGTCAATACTAGTATTTCCCAAGTGCTGCCATTGTGCCTCAAGAGGTACAGACCATGGAGGCAGGTGTCGTATCTTTGCTACAGACTTCACATCTTATGCTACCATGCCCCTACAGAAGTCAATGAACCATTTACAACTGTCTCCAGAGTGGATAGAATTATGGACATGCAATTACAAGACTACCAAATCCAGTCATTTGCAATCATTAGCAACTACATCCCTTAAGCGATGTCAGACTCCACTCTGAAACCAGGCATGTTTCTTTGCCACCTGTTCCAGAATCCAGAACCAGTTTAATTAGAAGAGAAAGTCTCTAGCTCCTTGATGATAATTTTGTACATTTACTCAATCATCTTTCCAATTCTCCCCACAGACTGGAACTTCAGGTATCTTGCTACTGACATTTCCACTCAAAACTTATTTGTGGTGCAATAATGCAGGCATGGTTTCTCATTGGCATTTGCAGAAATGGAGACTTGATTAATCCTCTCCTGAAAGTCAGGTCCTGAGGTCCTAATCCACAAACTCGCATGTACCAAGGGTGGAAGCTTGTTTACCACCTCTCAGAAATGCCTCTTCACGTTGACATTCATTTAGTGTCCTTGTCACCCCAACTGATTTTTTTCTCTCACCAGTGAATCACTTATGCACTTTGCTGCTATCAAAGAAAAGTCTTCATTTTCAGCATGCTGTCAGGAGAAATTACTTTGAAAAAATCTGACTTAGGCAAGCCTTTCAAATGAAAGCAAAAGTACATAGCATCACTCCTGCTTCTGAGGTTTATGAAAGAGCTTTTTATGTTATTTTGTCCATCTTTCTGCTGCTACAGGACTATCTATTAATTTGTATTATTTCCAGGGTCAATCCAATAGTTTTTCGTGGTGATCTTTCCAACATATTTCTCTGTGCTGAAAATTAGTCCATAGCCCTGGTGGGCTGCTCTTTCCCTGCATGGAGTAGTTGACAGTTATGATGTCTCCTTCCTAGGTAATATCTATTGCATACTTTATTCCTCTTTAGTTTTTGTCATCTAACAACTGCCTATTTAACTTCACTAGCCTTCCCACAGAAGTCAGTGTGTGCTATGATTAGGCTGTCATAACTATATGTAAGATTGGGAGGTAGCAAAATTGGCCTGGTTTTATTGGATTTCTCACTGGTTTCATAGCTCTTCTTTGAACTCTTGGCTACTTATCAAAAGCTATTTTTTCAGAGAAGAAGTGCTAAAGAGCAGTTGCATTAAGAGCATTGCTCTGCCTGAGAAATTATGCATGGTAATTTTCTGTGTGGAGAGGTCACATGAGCGAGAGCAGGTCCATTACTGTGAAAGAGAGAAAATATCCTGTCTTACAACATAATCTCCCTACTGAAGATGGCCAAAATGGTATTAATCTTTATTTGTCTCTAAAATTCATTGTAAGTTAATATGCCCTGAAAATTGTCACTGCTTGGTCTCTTGGTATTGCTGCCACTTCACAGACTGCTCCTTCTGGTGGGATGCTTTTATTATGCATAACTGAACCTCACCGTGTAATTGCATTCTTCCTCTGACTGTTCCTCTTGATTAGTGAAGAACAAGGATTGGAAAGGACCATTTGGGTCACTGAGTACAATCCTTGGCAGCTTCAGGCAATTGTGCCATAGACATAAATGCAGAGTGCTGAATGGTCCCAGAACTTGTGGCTTTCCATATATGCCTTCCAAACAATCTCCAGCTACCTGCCAAGGAAATTTTTAATCCCAAAGACCAATGGCTGTTGTGTGATTTAGGCCTGGCTATAAAAAATGTGGTGTTGGACACTATGGCAAAAGCAGTGCTGGACAACTAGTCTGCCCTCCAAAACAGTAAATCTAAATGTTTATGTGGGTTCATGGACTGAATGCTCCACTCAAAGTGCAGCACAGGGTGCTCATGGTGAAAGAAGGCAGGTGACAGTTTTCAGTGATTGCTGGTCACTCCAGCCTGTGCATCCAAAGTGACTGTAGAGTTGAGAGGTCATTAAGAAAGGGAAGAAAGCAGTCCAACTTGATTACTCCTTCCCAAAACATACAAGGATGTCAATGGTTCACTAGAGGTCCTCTGGGACACAGGGTCCTGCAGGTATCAACAGCCCTAGGCTCACTGTGGCTTGCAAATGGCTTTTCTGGTACTCATGCTGTGGTCTTGCTGCTGTCTTCAGTAAAAAAGGAAATCTAGCAATGGGAAAATAAGTAGTATTGCTATGGAATCACTACAGTCATGCTTTAAAAATGCTCTTAATTACCTGTGATATAAAAAACAAGTTTATTTCAAATTATGAATGTGTTTCAGACTTGATGAACCTTCCTTGTGCAGAAGAGTCTAGGATGCAGGAACAAGGTTAATGCAGGTGAAATTAGACTTCTACTTTCATCTGAGAGCTTCCCCAAGTTTTTAGCATGGCTAATGAGAAAGTCAAACACAAAACATTGTCACTGCTTTGGACCTGGGCTGGTTATTTACAAAACATTCACAAAGCCCTGTTGCTCAGAATGCTGAGGGCTTCTCTGCTGACAGCTCATGGTCTTTATCCCTTCCTCATCCCAAAAACTTCTTGGTCATGGTGGCTCTGTAAACTCTTCTCCAGTGGCTCCTTGCCTTTCTCTGACTGCTTCAGTGACATTTCTCACCCTTCTCATATGTCTCTGTCCTCTTCTGGGCTAATGGAGGGAGGCTTGCTTGGAGGTTATGGGCAGTATTGCCTCTGTCTCCATGGGGTACTCATGGACCAGCCTGATAACCATTCTGTGCATCTTCTCAGCTTTCTCCTGCCCCCTCTATCTGCCTTCACTACCTTTGTGCAGGAATGGGCTCCTGAAGCTTCTTGCTTTGCTCTGACAAAGACCCTGGCTGGGACTTTGTGTTTGGCCATATGGAGACCCTCCTGCTCACACCACCAGGTCCTGGCATTGCCTTGTGGGTGTTTCAAGCAATGACTCCCACAGTTTCAGCTATTTCTGCTCATGCAGGAACATTTCAGCCTCTGTAAAACACCCAAAGTGTGACTCTTGCATCCACCAGCATACCCAGTTGCTGGTAAAACTATAGCTTTGCTTTGTGGTTCATTTCTACTGCCCTCTTGATAAGAAAAGCTGTTGTGGTTTAACCTCAGATGGCAGCTAAGTATCACTCCCCACCCCTTGATAAGATGGGGAGGAGAACTGGAGAAAGGTAAAACCTGTGAGTTGAGATAAGAATAGTTTGCTAATAGAAATAAAGTAAAAAACCCCAAAACCAAACAAACCTCCCCAAAAGCCCACAACAACAACAACAAAACAACAACCACAGTCATAACAGTAGCATTAACAATAGTGATAGAGAGGAATAAACCCCAAGAAAACCAAGGGATGCACAAGACAGTTGCTCATCACCCGCTGACTGAATCCCAGCCCATCCCACAGCAGTGATTGGCCCCTTCTGGCCAACTCCTTCCAGTTCATTCACTGGGCATGATATTCTATAATATGAAATATCCATTTGTCCACTTTTAGTCAGCTGTCCTGGCCTTGTTCCCTGCTGGCTTCTTGTGCCCCTCCTCACTGGCAGAACACGAGACACTGAAAAGTCCTTGACTTCACATAAGCACCACTTAGCCACAACCAAGACATCAGTGTGTTATCAGCATGATTCTACTAAATCCAAAACTTAGTTGTGTGTATTTGAGTAAACTTTAAGGGAGAACACAAGGTGATGGCTCCCACACTTCAGTGTGACTGCAGTGGGTTGTTTAGTTTCTGTGGTTTCTTTCATAAACACTCCATAATGTCAGCCAGCAATTTAATGCTTTGTCCTCTAACATCCCTCATTGCCAGTGGAAGGCATTTTTCGGGAAAAATCACTTTGCTAATGTCTTTCCAACTTACCGAGAAGACAAAGTGACTTGTGTCATGGCCTTGTCCTGCACACCACAAACCTGACCTAATCATGGGAACAGTGTCTGAAAAAATTAGCTAAAAAAGAAGAGTAACACTAAGCAATCAGGCTCTCTATCTTTCCTTTACATGCTCCAGCTATGTGCTCTTACCGCCAGAGGAGTGTTGTCTGACTGTGCTCCTTTTCTGAGTTCTAGAGCTGTTTTTCCACCTTGTTAAAAACCCAGGCAGCAAAAGAGAGAACAAGGTGGGGGTTTTAACACAGCTCAAGTAATTTGGGAGAAAAGGAAACAGGACTTTGGAGAACAAAGATAACTTATAATGATATGAAACTTTATGAACATCTGGCAGCCTCAGGAATGTCAGACCTTCCAAACTGGGAACCAAATACTGAGGCATTTGAGGCCAGCTGATGATAGTTTGTTTCCTCCTGCTTTGTTAAGAGTAAAACAATTACAGATTGGAAATAGTTAATTGACTTACTATTATTTTAATGATAAGGTTTGCAAACTGGTTTGGTTTAAAGTGTTATTTTATTTGGTGAATTTGTTCAAAGACTGAGATATCCTAAGGTTTAACAACCACACTGTGTTGTCAGTTTTATAACCATAATGAATTTTTGCATGCTAATAAAATACCAGTCCTTCAGCTTCCAGAAACCTCAGAGGCAAATATTTTATTACATCATGAAATTAATTTTTATTGCCCTTCTGTTCTGTGAAGCAGAAACACAAAGCAATATGAAAAAAAAATCAACCAAAGTGGCCTTTTCAGCAGCTTTGCAGCCAGAATTTCTTTGTTAATCTCCAAGGTGATGTGCTCTTCAGATTGATGATCAAAGCTGAAGGGGTAATGACACATTGTACAGACTGAGCCTATTGAAAAACTGTCCCTGGTAAGGAAGCGTTAACCATTATGGGACCTCACAGAGCATCTTGCGACTTGCTCAGCATCACAATGCAGTTTCTGCCTCAAAAGCTAGCAGCAGATGCAGATGTGAGCGCCTGCTTTTGTGCCTGGTCAGTGAAAGCTGACCAGATACTGCACCTACTTGCTGGAACAGGGGAGTTGGAGCCCTGCTGTAACATCTGCTGCAGTTCTGTGATCGGAGAGCTGCAGTCTAAATGCTGAATTATTTGATTAAAAAGAACTGCTTGTGGTTTATCCTCCCTGTTTGCAGGAGGGCAGGAGGTGTCAGTCACAGAAATACATCCACAGGCACCAGGATTGTGCTGACATTTCATAGACAGGAGGCAGTTAATGCTGTAGCACTTAGGGACATCTAACAGCTGCAGCTGAGGTACAGCATGGACAGACAGCTCAGACAAACAGCTGGATGCTGCCAGGAGGTGATGTCTGGCAGCTGTGGCAGACTGGGAGCTGCCGTGCTCCCAGATGTTGGCATGTGCTGCCAGGTGAACTGGCCATTTGTGTAGCTGTGTGCCTCCTATGTAACCATTTGCCACAGATCGTGGTTTGACAGGCAAAAGAGAGCATGTGTTTGCAGCATATGAACAATTAAATGTCTCCGGATGAAAATGGGAGCTCTGTGAGTCCTGCACTGCACACACAGCGATTTGTGTGTGCTCACGCGTGTCCTGTCAATGTTTGTTTAATGCTTCAGTTGCACTCACTTCTTCACTTTTAGTTTGTATTTTAATGTTCAGGCACTTGCTGAAGTGTATCCACTTAGCAAACATCTGGCCTTGTTGGGTTTTTAAACTGAACACACATTTTAAGAACATCTGACTTCTCATTAGTACTAAGAAAATTAATAGATCCAATAACCTTCCCTTTCCTCCCATGCAAGGCCAGCTGCTCCTTTCTGCCTCAGACCCTATTCTGTGTGTCCCACCTGGGCCTGGGAGTTGCAGCAGTTGGTCCCAGCCAGCACCTTGCTTTACAGAAGAGTGCATGGTGCTTCATGAAACCTGTAGGAGCACTGAAGCTCACTTGTGGCCTTTGGAATGATAAACTTCTAAGGTCAATTGATTGAACATGGGAAGCCTGGCTATCCTTCAATAGAAGACGGTACTTTTATTTGCTCAGCACACCTTCAAAGGCTCACCTCAAATTAAGGATTTAATTAAGAATTTAAATTAAATGAAGATCTAATCAGCACAGTTAAGCATTACCAGACAAGTAACAGGTTTGAGGCAATTTGCTTTGGCAGGTTAGTATTTGGACCAGCTAATGGGGAGTAAAGTGGCATTAATGAACAAACACAAGATCCAGTGAAAGTCAATCAGGGAGCCTTCATTAGGCAATCAAAATCTCCCTCTCTCTGCTTGGTGTGATGCACCACCACCTGGCCTTCAGCTCATTCTTTGCAGATTCCTAAAGGATTAAATAATGGAAACTTTCACAACGTTGTACTCACCATCATGAGTTTATGTGCCAGAGATGACCCTGATACACTCTGTCTTCACACACCAAGATGGGGTAAGTGATATAAGAGTAAATGTCTGCATTCTAAGCCAATGCTGTCAACAGCAGCTCCCAGCTACCCAGAATGGTTCAGCATCACCATTTCCAGGTCGTTTTTTGGTTTTGTTTTTGGTTTGTTTTTTTTTTTTTTTCCCTTGCTACGGGTTTTCTCTCAAAGAACTCTGGAGGAGGAGTTGCTGCTTCTCATTCCAGCATCACTGCTCAGCTGGGGGCACCAGACCTTGGGTTCTTGTCATATGAATGAGCACATTCAGATTTTGAACTCCAGCACCTGCACACCCCAGTTTCAAACTCTGCTTCCTGGGAATGCTAATGTGTGCAGCCTGGAACCATTGCCTTTACAAGCCTTTGTGCTGATAAAAGCCTATCATATGCATATGCAAGACAGCAAGTACCAAGAGAGGTTGCTGGCCAAATTCATTAAAATCTGTGAATGACTGTGTCTGGGAACATTCTGGCAGAACTCATCCAGCTCTCCAACTCATTAATCTTTCCAGCACAGCCATTAGATGTGGGGTTAGGAAGGTGCTGATGATTTGTTTTATCACTGTTTAACAGTTATATGAACTTTGGCAATGTTACACTGATCTACAGAGTCATCACATACAGTTTAAGGGACCCAGCTGAAGGGCTTCTGCTGGGAACATGATCTGGCTACTTCTCCTAAGGCAGAAAAGACATCTGGCTTTCTCTACTGCTAGAGACGCTCTCTTTTCTCCTCTCTTGCATTGCTGGAGAGCACCCTGATAGCCAGTCTCCTCACTCAGGAGCCCCTGTCCTATACCTGCAAGTAGCTGAGAAGATTCTGGGCCAAAACACACTATGAGCTGTATTGTCACTGTCTGAAGGGCACTTTAAAAGAAGGGTGAAGGAATGAAAATCTTGATCACCCACAGCCCAGGATGGCTACCAGGATGGATGACGCAGGAGTCTTTATAGACATGGTGCAGAACAGTCCTTGCACGAGTCTGGAGGGGACTGAACTCTGGGCAAGTGACAGGTTCTGGGAACAGGAATGAGTTGCCCCAATAAAGATGCCTTAACTGGTTTTACAGACATCTCCAGGAGGTGAGAGACTATTGAGTGTAAGACAGACATTTGCATTTTACCTGTATGAGGGCCTTTTCAGCATCAACAAGGGTGATGAGAAAGATACTTTTGACTCACATACAAGATGAAGGGGGCTAATGAGGATCTGCAGCAGAAACACAAGCATTTGTAAATAGGTGAGCAGAACAAACAGACCTCTGTGTACTAGAGATCTATGCAACTCTTGAGAATTTTATCCTTGCCATTTTCACAAGTAGGTCATAGAAAGTTGCTGATGGGGTCAGCTTTCAGCGGGATATAGCTCAATATAATTAATTCTAACGTGTTTCTTAGGTCATAAAAGGTGATTTTCTTTAGGTCTTCATCCTAAAGGCAATATTTCCAAACCCTGATTAAGTAAAAAATGCATACTGAAGTGATTTCTAATACTCAGGGCTGCTCCCAATCATTTTTACAAAATGGCAATGAACAAGCACTCCAATTCCTTCTACTTTTTCCCCCTACTATAGGAAAGTAGTGGTACATAGCATTATAGCTACACAGTATCACAAGAGAAGCATAGGAAGGCTAGAAGTTTCCAAAGTATACACTTCTTCAGTATGTAGATCTAAAGGAAACTGTCTGCAAGGGGAATCTCTCTGCTGACAGCTCAGGCTAGCCCCAACCCCACTTTTACAATGCAAACACAGTCATGTAGAGACCTTTTCTTAACCCAGGGTGCAGGGCTGACAAGTGAGAGGGACATCAACTTTCTTCAGATGCACTGTATGGCCTACTTGATGGACTACTATCTGCCAAGGGCTTGTGTGGGAATGGGGCATGGATAAGACCAACCGGTATAGTACCCTCCACCATCAGTGTCCTGCTTGCAAGTCTCCCGAGGCCAGGGTGGACCATTTTGGGTGAGTGTGAGATGCTCAAAACGTAATTCTTCCTTTCTCTTCAGTGAAAGGGAAAAGGCAAATAACATGGAGAACAAGTTAAGGAGAGGTGTCAGCCCTCAGAGACCAGGACCTCTGTGGGGGAAGAGGGATGCTGGTGGGGTTGTAAGACCAGTGGGGTAAGGACAAGGCTTCGGTAACATCTATTGCCACTTGGAAGGACAGATGAGTGTTAGTGCCCCAAGGAGGAACATTGCTGATGCAAATTCAGATGATCAACATCAGGATGATAGTCTTGAAGGGCTCTGGATGCTGTATTGCATCAAGGGGCAGAGTTGAAGACCAGCCTGGCAAGGAAACAGCAACCTACAAGCACTAAGTGTTACCTCAGCATGACCAGTCCCTGAGGTTTAATCAATGTCACGCAGCAGTCCTCTCAAAGTACCAAGGGATTAGTTTAAAAGCCATGAGGTATTTTCCAAAGAGGCTATGACATTTATTATATGCCGTCTCTCTGTCCATTAGGCTGAACCACAGGTGTTAAAAGAGAGAAGTGAATCTAAAAATAGTACTTGGTTCACAGGCTGCACAGAAATGCAATTCTGCCTATGCTTCCCTTGGAGCTAACAGTGCCCTCCCATAGTGCTGAGCACCTCCCTGGAAGCAGAAGTGCTGCCCATCTCCCCAGTCTGCTCAACGACACACACTACACCTTACTGCATTATGGAGACCCTTTCCCAGTAACACCCTCCAAAGTCACAGCAGCCTTGCAGAAGTTCCCATGTGGTTTCAGCCTGTCTCTCATGGCCCTCTCCAAGCCCTGCCAGAAACATATAAGAAAACCACAGCCCATACTTGCTGGCCCTCCCTCCTTCATCTCCTCACTGCTGAGTTTTGCTTCTGTGTATGTGTTCATGGAGCTGTTACTCTTCTCATGGGCTTCTGCCACCGGCTTTCTCACTATCCCTTTTTCCTTCTTCTCCACCATCTCTTATGCTTCTCCTAATCCAAGAAACAGAGATTTTCCCTCTAGTTCTGCTCTATGAGGCAGCACAAGCAGTGGTGTTAACTGAATAAAACTCTGACCTTTCCCTTTTATGGAAGTCCTTAGATCCAGGGCAATATTCCTGTGAATCTTTCCTTCTCTGGAATATGCAAACCTGTGAACATGAATGTACATACTTGGGGACACACATGCTACAGGAAAGGAGTGGCAATATAGAGTTGGGGTGCTGAGTGTGAGGGGTCAGAGGCAACAGCTACACCTCCCCAAACAACAGTCACTTTGCAGCAAGTCCTCTCCTTTCTTCCCACAGGCACCTCTTATCCCATGGCAGGAGATGCCTCAGGGGGAAGAGCCACATGGTGGGAAGAAACACCTCTATCCAGAGTAAGACTTGGCGTTTCCAACAATGCTGCCTTGATGGGATGTGGTAGTCTCCAAGGGGGGAAGCAGAGATTAACCATGAATAGCAACACCACGTGCTCTCAGGGCAATTTTTCCAGGTCATTTAATGCAAATAAACAAAACCCACAGCAAAGTAAAAGGTAGCTCATAGCCTTGCTGCAGCTATGAAGGCAGTAGATTTAGGAATCAGTTTGCTTCCAGAGCTGCTAAAGGTTTGGAGGAATTAACTACAGTATGTTGATGTGAAGATATATGGGAGGATCAAGGAGATATGCAAATGAAGGAGTCAACAATATCAGAGCATGACATGAGATAGTGAAGTATTTTATTTCCATTGCTTTCAGCATTATCTTTTGGTTAGCAGGAAATAATCCGAGCAGGGAGACTGCCTAGCAGAGGTACAGAAAATAGATGTGATCATTTTCCACAGACACAATGAGCACCACTCTAGATATTTTATAAGTTGCTAGTGTTTTATGTCATTTCTTCAGACATCTGCGCATTAGAGTGACTGAGAACTGCAAATGATGTATAGTTAAGATATCCCCCTATAATTAAGCTGAAATAATGCAGGATTATTCTAGCATAATTATAGGGGCCTATTTTAACTATTAGCTCATTAAAAAGCTATGATGCACATATCATTCTGAAAGAGACTAAAAAATCAGAGTATATGAACAAAATGTCAGTGGTCCTCTGCTGAGATCAGATGGAGAGGTATAACTGTATTCAATTTGTCAGTCAATATATTTAATTATAGCCAGGCTTGGATGGAGTCTACAATGACCCTTTATTATATTTAGTGTTTGCAGATGGATGTGGTGATTCAGAAATGCTTATGAAGGGAATGTGGTACCTATGCAAAAGGGCAGAATTTATCTGAATTTGTCTGGGCTTCAGATGAAGGCCTGACACGTGTTCCTCTCTGGATGGGAGCTATACTTTTGCCCACCTTGCACTTAAAGTGTGGCACACAGGGTTACAGAATCTGATGCTGCAAGGCTATGAAGTGGTACTTCAGTCTCATGACAAGGCTGGCCCCAAAAATCGTGCTAGCAGTTGTAGCTGTCACAAGCCCTGCCAGAGCACAAGGCACTCATCTGTGTCTAATCCGCGTAGGGTCAGCATTGGTCAAGTGTTATGGAGTAGTAATGCTCGGGTAACAAAAGGGATGCAGTTTTCTTGGCTAGTCTGGTGTCTGACAAAGGGCATCCTAGAAAGGGAGCTGCCTGCCCTCTCATGCTCTCTTCCAGAGGACAGAAAGTTATTCTCCATCTTGTTATCTCCCTCTTTTCCTGAAGGACCCCAAGAGGGCCAAGGGACCCTGAGGAACTGGAGGGAGGAGCTGTTGCTCTGCTCCCCACACTCATTTGAACCCCAGCTTGGCTGTGCTAAACAGAAAAAGCTGTCCTGGGACAAAATCCTGATCCTGCTGTGCTTAGGGTGTCTCTAGCTTGGCCCTGCATGTAGAGTGGGATAGAGCTGGGGCACTGTTTAACCAACCATTGAAACTTCATGTTTTGGGCTTTCTGAGACCTCCAGAATCCTCACCTCCATAGAAGGGGACCTGTGCATGTAAAGATCAGTCCCTGGCCTGTCATTACAGCATCATTTTACAAGGGTTAGGTTTGCCCTCCCAGTTCAGCCACTGCTGCTGCCTAGCTCAAAGTGTTTTGCTTTGCAGATATGGTTGGGTGTGCCTGCTCTGCCCAAAGGGGCATCTCATCTCTGGCATCTAACAGCAAGTGTCAGGGCGAAATAATAGAGCAAAGGCTAAATAAGAAAAATTACTTCTTGCCCTCAAGCATTATGGCAACAAATGGTGAAGAACATGCCCTCAGGGAACAGGGAAATGAATGAGATGAATGCCTAATGTCCAATAACTACATGACGAATCAAAGAGCAGACTCTTAAAGCATGAAGTTGGCAAGGGCTGGTGAATGTAAGAAGTAGAGTCAGTAGGGAAATTTATTGTTGCACAGGATGGCACAGTATGTAAATCTTTCTGGAGAGCTCTTTATGGTTGCTGTTAGCTTTTGAAGAGGGAGGGAAAGAGTGTAAGATTTTCTTTTATAGGAAAATAATGAAGGAGGAAAACCAACAAAAAAGAAAGGATGGCAGCTCAGGTGAAACCGAGGTCCTACCCAAGTCTCTTTTTGGTCTAAACTCAGCTCCAAGGGGTAGAGACAAGGAAAGGGTGAGTTTCCAGTGGAGAAGAAGGGGGATGAGGACTGGGAGAGGGAATGGACCTGGCTGCAGCTGTATATTGTAATTTCTTTTTTTTTCCTTCAGCTTTCCCTGTAGCTGCCTGCTCAGTTCAGGAGCAGCAGAGTGAGGCAGTATGGACAAGGAGACCCAAGAAGTGGGACTATTTTTATACTTGACTGAAGGACTCACAGCTAGATGTGACTGGGAAAGGATGTTCCAGATTTTCACTCAAGGAGATTTCTTTCTTTATTTTAATTTGACTAAGGGCTAGCTAAAAACTGAGAGTGAGAACACATGCCCAGATGACCTGTCAGAAAACATTTGCATGTGCATGTTGGATGTGAGCAACTGCATATCGTGCACATGTAGCAGCCTGTTGCCTTGTGCTAGACTAGACAGTGCAATGCTGCACCCCGAAATTGCAGAACATGGTGACTGAGTGATGTGGTTACATGAGTGAGCAAGTGAAGTGGCTGCTTGCATCAATGTCTGGAAAGAGCCTCAGAGGATGTTGCTGCCTCAACCCCCGGAAAGCACTGCTCTGTGCTGCTTGTGCCCTTGGCTCTGGGAAGATGTTTCCTAGAAAGTGGGTTTGGGCACCTGGAGGGACTGACATTGGTGAGATCAGCACTCAATGCCTCGGGAACCACTGGGTGGCGTATGAACGCTTGCATGCATAAAGGACCACAATCCCTGGAAAAACCCACAAGACAGAGATATACATAGTTAATTACGTGGGCTCTCTGAAGTGGGGCGAGAGCAGGTGAAACCAACACAATGTACATTAGGAAAGTGGTTATATGTCATGCTTCCTTTAACAAATAAAAGTCTAGATGATCAAGTATCCAGGAGTAAAGTTCAGAGGCTGTAAAAGCAATCAGCTAATGAAAAATCTCAGCATAGCCTCACCTTAGCCATGCAAGGCAGGAACATGGGTAACTGCAACTTCAAAGCCCCTCAGCAAAACATCTGCCTAAAATCATGACTGATGGTTAAACACTTGCTGCAAAGGTCAGGAGTTTCTCTTGTTTGTCTCTTACTTATCTGGGTCCTGGTCATGCCATGGCTACAATTATTTCAGTTGTGCTGTTGCCCCAGGTGCTAATGTGGCAGGAGCACTGTGGGTCCTCAGGCACAGCCCTACTCAGCTCCACAGTTCAGTGCTTTCCTTTCCTACAGGAACAGCTTCTCCCAGGACATTGCCTTTGCTCACAGGGGCTGAGGACAGCTGGCTCACCAGCAGTTGACTTCACAAGTCAGCTAAATCCAGGAGGGAGTTTTCAGCAGGAGTCAGGAGATAGTAATATTTCACTCAGCACCCTCTGGACTGCTCACATTGTCCTCCCCCATCTGGTTTGTCCCTGACTGATCTGTAACCCTTACTGTGTTTCATGGGCTCCTTTTCCTCTGATTGTTTAATGTGATTAAGAAAATATTCATAATGTTTCTATCCCAGTTTTGCTTATTGCCTGTAATTCCCCCTGCAGGAAAGCAAGCTCTCACAGCCTCATTCAGCAGGACCTGTGAATATTGCAAGACAGAGATGCTCAGAGGAGTTACTTGTTCCCAGGAAAGTGCAGGGAAGCAGTCCTCTGCAGTGAGTCCATCTCCCAGCAAACCATGACTGGGGTGTTCTGCCCGGCTGTGTGTGTGGGGGTTCATGTCCCACCTCCATGACTCAGCATCCCTCTGTGAGAGGGAGATTATTCCCCCAAGAGCTGAAGTCCTTAATGCCTGTGACTTGTGATGGTTTGTGCTACATGAAGGGACAGTGCTCTGTGACTTTTTTGTCTTTGTAGAACAGTAGGTTGATGCTGTTTCTGCTTTTCAAAGGGATTCCTGGGTTGGGGTCAGGTTACTGGGCGATAGTTGCCCTTCCAGAGTAGTGGCCTAACATGTGAGCCCTGATGGAAGAACAAGGGTCCTGCTGTGAGCAGAAGGTCTCTCATCCCTGAGAAAAGGGCTAGGAGAGTATCTGCCATGTTGTAACCTTCCCTTAGAGGCACAAAGGTGCTATCTTCCCTATTCTGCAGACAGGAAGCTGAGGCAGAAACCAAAGCTTAACTAATTGTCATACATTGCAGAAGAAGTCCTTGGTGGAAAGGGAACCAGGGACTGCATCTGAGGTTAATGCCCTCAGTATCTCCTCTTCACTGCAGGATCTCATGAAGACTCCTGCGGTTTTTGGGGAAGTCACTTTATCTGGATCAAGCTCAGGAAGGTTCATGATGGATTTTGAGTAATAAATGGCAGTAAAATAGGAAAGGAGAAAGCAAAGCCTGGCTCCTGAGCCCCTGAACAGAGAGACATTTACACACACCCTTATCTGCGAAGGTTTCCTCAGTGTGTAGCATTGATGTAAACTCTTTCCTCTGAAAAGCACTCAAAGTGCCAGCTGGCTGTGGCAGACTGAAGGAGACACACCAATGAAGTCTAATGAAAGCCCAGGCACAGCATCCCAAAAGTGACAGTCTCTCCAGTCTCCAGAAGGATCGTGAGCTGCTGATTCCTCCTGAGTTAGCAGAGAGCAGCATGATTTCAGAGGGTTTCTATGGTATTGGGGTGTCACTGTTTAGCTAAATATCCCCTCCAATTGACAGGCAGCCTGTCTGTGGTTGTAGGGTTGATCACACTGTATGATGACACCAAGCTGGGAGGGAGTGTCGACCTGCTGGAAGGCAGGAGGGCTCTGCAGAGGGATCTGGATGGACTTGAGAGATGGGCTGATTCCAATGGGATGAAGTTCAATAAGGCCAAGTGCCTGGTCCTGCACTTTGGCCACAACAATCCCCTGCAGCGCTACAGGCTGGGCACAGAGTGGCTGGAGAGCAGCCAGGCAGAAAGGGACCTTGGAGTACTAATTGACAGGAAGCTCAACATGAGCCAACAGTGTGCCCAGGTGGCCAAGAAGGCCAGTGGGATCCTGGCCTGTATCAAATATAGCGTGACCAGCAGGACCAGGGAAGTGATCCTTCCCCTGTACTCTGCATTGGTGAGGCCACACCTTGAGTGTTGTGTTCAGTTCTGGGCCCCTCAGTTCAGAAAGGATATTGAGGGGCTGGAGCAAATCCAGAGAAAAGCAACAAGGCTGGTGAAGGGACTGGAGCACAAGCCCTATGGGGAGAGGCTGAGGGAGCTGGAGTTGTTTAGCCTGGAGAAGAGGAGGCTCAGAGGTGACCTCATCACTGTCTAGAACTACCTGAAGGGAAGTTATAGCCAGGTGGGGGTTGGTCTCTTCTCCCAGGCACTCAGCAATAGGACAAGAGGGCACAGGCTTAAGCTCTGCCAGGGGAAATTTAAGTTGGATATCAGAAAAAAAATCTTTGCAGAGAGAGTAATCAGGCATTGGAATGGGCTGCCCAGAGAGGTGGTGGATTCACCATCCCTAGAGATTTTTAAACTGAGATTGGACGTGGCGCTGAGTGCCATGATCTGGTAAATGGACTGGAGTTGGACCAAGGGTTGGACTTGATGATCTTGGAGGTCTTTTCCAACCCAATCGATTCCATGATTCTGTGATTCTATCTTGAGGCAGCTACAGAAGAAAAGATCACTACTTCATCCCTTTTTTTTTTCTCTATTCCTTCCAGCATAAAAGAGTTCTCCCTCCACAATTTTGTTATTCACACAAGATCCTGCAGTTCAGGATACTCTATCCTTAAGAACAAAAGGCAAAAATAAGCAGAAACAATGCTACAAGTCAGAGAATATTACAGTTAATCAGAAGGACTGCCTGCTTGGACTCCCTCTGCACTGCCCAAGAGACTGCCGATAAAACTAGATAGATATGTGACTTGATGCTGGTGCCTGAATACATTAGTCAATTTTAATCTTTTTATTTTGCAATAATTAAGGCATCAATTGTGCCCTTTCTGTCTGAGGCAAAGTTTATAATGCTTGGAAGCACCTGGATAAGAAAAATGGATTTTATTGATATCCTTTCAGATTACACTTTGGCACAACATTGCTTATGGCCCCAGTGGCCCAGAGGATACATTCCCAGCCAATACCAGCCCTGGGCTCCCAGCACCTCCCAGATCAGTTTGTGGGACAGCAGGGCTGGCCTGACTATGGTGCTCACACAAAATGGGATCCTTTCTTCCTTTGCACCTTTCATGAGCACATGGCCTTGTTTTTACTGGACATTTGAATGCCTCTTCTGTCCCATTTTGAGGGGAATGAAAGCCTGATGAATGTGGCTTCAGGAACAGATGCTCTCCAAAGGTCTTGGGGACCAGGAATGGGCATCATTTTAGGTGAACCAGTGGGAAATCTGAGTGGCTTCATGTGCACCCATATCTCTGAGCTGCGGAGAATTTGAGTTTACCTGCACTTCTACACTGCCATACAGCACTAGTTCTCCACCTTTGAAGTCTGAGATCTGCAGCTCTAGGACTGTAAAAGGAGATGATGGTGACACCAGAGTTTCTATTTGCATGTATCACGAAACATGCAGCACAGCCTATTTAAATAGCAAACTTTTGCCAAAGCACGAATGCCTCCTACGAGACTGGGGGTGCCCTCATCTTGCACTGAAGCGACTTGCAAGCTGAGGGCACTTAGCACCTCCTGGAAGGTGTTGAGCAGTCAGTAGCATGGCACTGGGAAAGTGGGGCTGGGGCAGCAGAGGTGGAGCTGGTCCATGCAGGGTGTTTTAAGTGCTGCATGCTGGCAGCGTGGTATAGCACCTGGTCCATAGGGTCTGGCTGAAATGAATGCTATTAGTTCCCTGCTTTCATGAGTACTAAATGCAGCAACACAATGTGAAAGTAGCATCTCACTGATCAAAGTCAGCTCTGCTGCTTTTGCATTCACTTTGCTATTATTCACACTTCACAGCTGGATCAACGTGTGACACATTGCAGTCCTTCATTTTTCTTGCTGTGGATTACAAGTATTTTTAATGTTTACCTGCTTGGAGAAATAACACATTTTACCTAGTGATAAATCTACTTATTATATATGCACAAGACCAGTTTAGATTACTAATCCAAGATGATGAATGAATGAACTATTTAAAGGATCAAAGTAGAGCCATATATTTTGGGTGTTGGGTATGTAACAGGTCAGTCCATCAAAGTTGTTGTATTTATTTTATTTTAACATTTATTGATTTCAAAACAATAAAATGCTCTTTCTGGATAAACTTCCTAAACAAAGGAGACTGCCAATGGGCCTGACAACGTTTCCTTGGTAACATTTCTTAGCTTTTACCCCAGTGATTGATATCCAAGGATAGCCATTTGCTTTCTGCAGAGGGGCAGAAGAATATGGCTCAGTGATTCTCTTCCTGGCCCCTGAAAGCAGAAAGAGGAGAAGCAATCCATTATAGCTGATGTGGCTTTACTCATTATTAAAAAAAAAAAAAAGAAAAGAAAAAACCAAAGAAGAAAGAAAAAAACCCCCCACAACAACAACAACAAAGGAAAAAACGGAGACAAATTGCACTTAGAACTTGATCCAAAAAACTCACTGTACTTGACAGAAAATCTCTGACTTCACAGGGCTTCAGACTAGATTCCTGATGTGTGTTTAAGATTGACCTTAATCTGAATACATTTCTTTGCTGTGGTCTTTGCCTTCCTTGATTAAAAACCTTTTGTGCAAACAGTGTTTCTTTTTCTGTTTGTGCTGCCAGCCCCACCATTCAAAGGGAGCCCTCAATACCACCTGCCTTGAGAAATAAGCAGCCATGGGAGGCTGCTTATTTGATTTTGTTGTATGATATTCCCAAATTTAGCATAGCAGAGGAAAAGTGCATTTACAAGCCCAGTTAAAGCTAGGCAAACAGTGAGTTTTTAGGTACATGAGCGAGACAGGCTGGACAAGTCACCCTTCACAGATGAAAGCCCCTGCATTTCTCACTTCTGCCCATTGCCCTCCCACTCTTATCCAGAAACTTTGTAAGCATCCTCACTGCTTTATTTGCAGAAATACCCCAATAGTCCCACTCATGCCAAAGCCCTTTACAGTCACACAAGTGACAACACTCGTGCGGAGATTGTGACTGCTAACAAAGGTGCCCGTCTGCCAGTGGTCCAGAGATGCTGCCAGCTTCAGTCAGTAACAGCTTCACATGAAACACCAAAATGAGCATCAAATTAGTCCCAAAGACCTAGGAGACAGCTTTCCCTCTGCAGGCACGCTTATGGCACTCCACTGTGACTTGGGCTGAGCAGATGAAGAAGACTTCGGATGACTTTGCAGCTCCTCCACACAATCCAAGGATCTGGAGAGAGATCTGGGAGGGAAGTGGTGTTCAGAAACAGAATGTTTTGGCCCCATTTAATTCTCCTTGGCCCCATTTGTTTCTCCTTGGCCATGCCCCCAACACAGTACTATTTGTGGGGGGCTTGAAGCAGGCATGCTGACTCTGTGCTATTTATCACTTTCTCATCAGGTTTCTCTTCCTTGCTAAGGATTTCCAGCCTTCTTTCCCTGTTTTAGGGTTTGAAATGAAGGAAGTTGCAGTTCTGTCCTCTAAAAGTGAGGCTACCAGCTTCAGCAGGGCAGTAGTATTGTGCTTTTTTCCACAGGGTTATGGGAAGAAATGGATATGGTAGTCTGGACACCTCAGAAATCATTGCAGCCAAGCAAAAGTAGGGAGATTCAAGTAAAAATACATTTGAGTTTTGGATGGTTGGATACCTAAGAGGTTCATCCTGTTCTTTCTTTCAGTTTAGCTTTTGTGCTTCTATACCCCAATTTCAGTTTACTCCAAATTTCTCCCAACCACATGACTCTTTCTTCTCATACCTCCTAAACATTTCACAGTACATACAGCCCTTCTCCATCTTTTCTTTGTCGCTGCTATAGGACGCCCCACTCCTTTGTGGCCCCTCAAATGTCACTGGTGACCCCAAGGCCCTTGGCTGACAGCAGGAGAGAAGCAGAGGCTGGTGTGACCAGCTAATGGCTTTGCCCTCAGCCCAGACAGCAACACTCATGGAGGCTGTGGCCTCTTGCTGCTTTCAAGGCTGCTGCGGTCTGAGCTGTGTGTGGCAGCAGGAGGCTGGGGGAAGGACTGATGGACAGGTGAAGGACAAGCAGTGGGATCACAGCATGCTTCTCTTCTGTCAGAAAAGGGGCTAAATCGATGAACACACAACAAATCAATGCTGTTGGTTTGGTTTGGTTTTTTTTTTGTAATTTAATAGTTTCCATTAGCATGTTCACCAATGCTCCATTAATAGCTCATTCAACTGCCACTGCTGGGTGGTACCCAAGGCCTGAGGAAATGCAAAATTTACAAAAAAATGGATAATAATCGATCCAGCAAGCTATATAATCATATGATACAAGTGGGAGATTTTATTTTTGTAAGCCAAGTACCTTATTTCCTGAACTCTGAGATACATTCACACACTACAGAAGCATTATATTACTTATAAAATTATCCAGTCCTTTTTATAATCCAACATCAGTACAGCCTGTCCCAAATAACCCTTTTTAAGATGCACTCCACAGGCATAGTGTGTTCCTAATTATTTCTCTTTGTTTCTCTCTGCTATTCTTTTCATCTAGTGTCTCCCTCTTTCCAGTGACGAATTGTCTGTACTTGCAGACATAAATAAGCAGATTAGTCCTTTAAAGATGCCCTCCATGTCCCAGCTTCAGCGCTCCTGTTGCTGTTTTGATTTCCTAAATAAGGTGGAATTCAGTGGATGGTTGTTAAGGGTTTGGGGTACAAGATTGTGCCCAGGGAGGAAGGTAAGGGGATCCTGTGCAGGAAAGCGGCAGATGAGGGCCCCCACACTATAGCAGGTAAGGAAGAGCCAGAATGCCAGGGGTTTGCACACAAATTCGCACTTCAGGGGGAGGGATTGGTTTCTCCTCAGACAGAACATATATTTTCCTGAGATCTTGGAAAAGGATGGCTTGGTGGGCTAAGCTGGCACATGTTGCTGAGCAGCCAGCCTGGTCCTGCCCACTGGCATCCAGCATCCTGTCTGGCACCAGGAGAGAAATCTCACTGGTGCGACAGACATGAGCTTTGGGGTCATGTCCTTCCCCTTTCCCTGAAGGGATCACTGAGCACCCTAGCAGTGGAGGCTGGATCTCCAAAGTGGGGTTTTGTGGTAATCCAAATGCAAATAAGACAACTCCCAAACTAGGGAAGCCTAGAGCCCTGGGGATGGCAAAATAAAAAGAAATGTGGTGGAAATCATCCCCCTCCCCAGCCATTCCTGGCCAGCCAATTCTTCCCTGCATGACTGCTGTGAGGCCAGCAATTTTCAGGAAACTCGTGGGTCTCTCCTCTACAGGTAAATCCTCTATCTTCCTCCATCCTCTCTGAGGCCTCCCCATGCTCTGCACCCTCCTCAGCACTCAGTTCCTGGTGTCACTGCCAGCCCCTACTGCCAGTTCTCTGCCATGCACCTCGTTTCACCTCTCACTCCAACTACAACCACCAGAAGAACAAATAGATCAGCCTTCTGCTCTGCCACCCAGCAGCCCCTTTCAGCATAAAAGCAAAACATACACACAGTCAAGTGCAGACAAATGTATTGCAAAAGATACATCCCCCACTGCAGACAGTGTCAATCCACTTACAGCACTAAAATGAAACTTTGTCCATGTGCCACAGAAAAACAGGAGGCTGCTGAAAAGCTTCAGACTCCACATATTCAGGCAAGCATCCTTTCATAATCTGGTCAGTGCTACACAGCTTTACCTTATTTCATACAGATGGAAGTCATCTAGAAAAACCAGCCTCTAGGAGCAAAGTACCATCTTCAAAGAAGATGCTGAGTAGCACAGACTTGCTCCAAGCCCAGCTAGAACTGATATGGTTTTGTCCCATGGGTTTATAAAGTACTGCTCTCAGTAGTTTTTAGGAGAACGGTCAGTCAGTCTCTTGAGAAGGCAATTCAGTCTTCAGTGACCTAGTCCCAAACATTGCAAGGCAGAGAAGTACAACCTCAAGAAAAGGCAATATCCCAGGAATGAGACTTTTCATTGCATTTGGACTATTTCCCAGGGCTTTGCTGACCTGGAAGGTGGGGTGATGACTTTCTGTCTTAAGCAGAAGGTCAGCTGGACTGTTTTTTCTAGTTTAAGCAGAAGGTCAGACTGGCTGTTCAGAAAGAGGAAATCAAAGTAAGGCAGCCCCTATTCATTTTTGGGAAAAAGGATGTGTGCTCTGAGCCTTGTGTGTACAGCCTGGATTAGTGAAATAAGTATTCTATAAATCAGCTCCTTCCTTGCAGCTCTGTTTTCCTCCAAACAATAGAAAGGAGAAACTGTAAACCTGCTGGTATGATAAGCAGGGGGTTGAAGGAAAGGCAAGGTCAGATGTACTCTTGTGCTGTCTTCCTGTAGACATAAACTCCTCACTTCTCTAAAAGCCAAGGAAGGACTTAGATACTTTAAAGAACTGTATTAGCTGTGTCAGATCCTTGTCCTTTCTACCTGGATGCACATGGCATGTAACTAAGGAAACTAAACACACTGCAAATGCCTTGGTTTGAAATGTCTCTGCTGAGAGCTGGTTGAAACACAGGACTTCTATTCCACAAGAAATCCTGACATTTGCAAAAGTTTGGTTCAACAGAAAAAAATGAGTCATTTTCACCCTGAAAAGGAAAATCTGTGGGGAGGAAAGAAAAGGGGGAAAATTTCTGAGAAAAATCAAACCATTCCAATTCTTTTTATTTTTCCCTCAGTGCAGAACAGAGAAACAACTGCCTCTGTCTCCTGAGGATTCCCCCAGCCACGAGCTGAGCAGATTCAAATCCGAGTGAGCTTCTGCCTGCGCCAGAGCTCCCATGGCTTTGGGCTTCCCATGGCAGAGCTCAGCCAGCTGGGGCTCAGGCAGACTGTCCTCACAGTAGCATCAGCTCGAGCTGATGGGGAACCAATCTTGCTGTAGCCAATCTGCTTCTGCTGTCCAATTTCAGCTTTATCAATGCAAACCGTCACATGGCTGTGTCAGAATCCTGAGTCTCAATCCTCATTTGTAGGAAAGGGCCGTGGTGATGGCTCTCATGTATGCTGAAAGGGTTTGCACTGAGATGCTGGAAAAAACAACCTGTTAAGATGGCTGGCTCACTGCTCTGCCCAAAATGGCAACATTTGAACACACAATACACTCAAAGATGATTAAGTCAGGGAAGTGTAATGATATGTGAAACCAATTTTTATTAATACCAGGCTGAAATGCACAGTCTTGTACAAGGAAGAAAAATCTCTGTGCTCCAAGTAATGGGGATCAAAGCCTTAATGATCATTACACTACTAAAACTGTACACTAATACCACAGCAGGTCATGGGGGTCAGAGCAAATGCTTCTTTCTTTGTATTACATGCTTTTATGTCTTCATTTACTTCACCAATTCTCTCATTATTTTCTCCTCATCTGCTATTCACAGACGTGATTTCTTTGGCTGACATTCCCCTCCTCTCTCACTAAGAAACAATCGATATTACATCATCTGCCTCACTGCAATGCCTCATACGCCACAAGATACATTGGAGCAGGTTCCTCTGGGACTTGTTTTCCATCCCCGCTCCGTCGGAATCAGTAAGGAAAGGAGTGTGCTGTGCAAAGCCTGGAGGTGTGGCTGGAGCACAGCTTGGGCACCATAGTGGCTGCTGCTTCAACCTTGCTGCTTGCCTGCAAGAAATCCATATGCTGCCATTTGCTGTTGCAGTCTGCTTTAATAAGCCATTAGTGAGGAAAATAAT